>NC_142034.1:71979540-72301270 GCF_982192425.1 Myodes glareolus | reverse complement strand
CGCCTTTTACCCCAGCTCTCAGGAGGCAGAAGCCAGTGGATCTCTGTGCTACCCACATAAGGCGCTCCAGGTTGGTCAGGGCTACATAGTGAGATCTTGCCCCAAAAACAACAGCCACAAAACAAATAAACAACCAGCAAACTGGATTGGAATTGGGCACGGTGTCATATGTGATCCTTGCATTTAGGAGAGAGAAACCCCTGGAAACAAGCTATGATACAGATCCTAAGTTCCTTCCTTATCTCCTGAAGCAGACACTCCATGCGTCTGGCTCAGCACCTACAGCTTTAAAGGCTCTCCAGGTTGTTCTCACGCAAAGCAAAGTTTGAGTCTCGCCGATGTGGAGTGACATTATTTTATCTCTTACTTGAACGCCTTCTCTGATAGAGGGCTCATTGTTCAACAAAGCAGCAAAGCTTTAAGCGAAGGAGGCTGTTTGGTCCCAGGACATCTGCTGGACTGCTGCTTGTGGTTGTGACAGTCTAAATACAATGTGTGTATTCAACAGTGGGGCTGGGTACACACTTGGAATACTGTACAGTCATCCACAGAGAGTAAATAATCCCAGCCATCTGGGAAGCCAAACAGGAAGACCTCCCCCCACCTCCGCCCTGCAAAATTCAAGTTTTGTCTGCAAAGTGAGATGGAAGCTAACTCAGGCAACTTAGAGAGACCTTGTCTCAAAATGAAAGCAAAAAGAAAGTTGGTGATGTAGTTTATTGGGAGAGGACTTGCCCAACAAAAGAGAGGCCCGAGGGCTAATTCCTAGTACAAGAAAGGAAGAAAGTCCGGCTCTTAGGAGGCAGAGGCAGGTGGATCTCTGAGTTTGAGGCCAGCCTAGTCTACAGATTGAGTTCCAGGACATCCAGGGCTACATAGAGAAATTGTGTTTGGGGAAAAAATTTTAAAAAACAAAAGAAGAAAGAAAAGAAAAAAGGAAGGAAGGAAGGAAGAAAGGGAGGGAGGGAGGGAGGGAGAAAAGGAGGGAGGGAGGGAGAGAGAAAGAGATGAGAAGTGGCTGATCTTCAAGATGTACCATTAAATGAAAAAGGAAAGTACTAGGAACTGGAGAAATGGCTCAGCGATTAAGAGCACTGTCTGCTCTTCCAGAAGACCTGGGTTCAATTCCTAGTACCCACATGGTGACTCACAACCATCTGTGACTCCGATTCCAGGAGACAGGACACCCTCTCCTGGCCTCCACAGATGCACATGGTGCTAGACATACATGCAGGGAAAACACACATACACATGAAACAGAATAAAATTTAAAACGAAGTTGCTAAATAATTATGTGTAACTCAGATTCAAGGGCTCTAAGACTGCAGCTCACTGTAGAGCGCTTGTCTGACAGGCATAGATCTTGGGGTCTGTCCCCAGCACTGCAAACAAAACAAAACTCTCAAGCTTGTGTAATATCACAATATTGGGGTACAGCATACTGCAGGCAAATCCATCCATGCTGTGTGAGTGTACATACGTGTATACACACAGAGATGGACAGAGACAAAGTCTATTTTATTTTTTACTTTTTGTTTTTTTCTGAGGCAGGGTTTCTCTGTGTGTACCCCTGGCTGTCCTAGAACTCACTCTGTAAACCAGGCTGCCCTCAAACTCACCAGAACAGCTGCCTCTGCCTGGGATTAAAGGTGTACGACACCACCACTGCCAGGCTAACAAAGTCTATTTTAAAGGATGTTATCTGGGGAGGGGACCAGGAGATGGGGAGGAAGAAGAGGAAACCGAAAACAATCCCCCTCTCCAGTGGAATCTTCTAAAGGTCTTGCAGAGCCAGCATGCCCTCTGTGTTCTTCATATGGCTGCAAGAGGTCACATTGGGTGGGGAGAAGCAGGGCTCTGGACCCTTGCGACTAAAGACCATCTGGAAGGAGCCATTGCTCCCCCACCCCACCCCCACCCCGTTCCTTCTGGTGGCTTTGGAAGTCACTTCTGCACCTGTGCAAACAGCTCATCACAAGCCCCAGGGTAGTTTGGTTATAGGCTGAAAGCCAGACACCTTTGCCGGAGAGCCATAATGCTCCACTGCTCAATGGGTCCTTGCCCTTTACTCTATCCATGAACATGGGCCACCTGAGCTTCAGAGAGAGACTCTCTGGACTGCTGGCTCTTCTCTTTATTGCAGGGATCCTGTGGGAGGTCAGGTCACCCGCCACATATGAAAAGGGAGGAGAGCTGCTCCGGGCCTCACCACTTGGGATGCTAAGATGCCATATCGCTGCTGAGACAATGATGTGCCCAGGGAGCCCCTCTCTCACTCACTGGGTTACTTCTGAAGTCCTGTCCATCCTGGCTGATCTATACACGTGTGTGATCCCAGCACCTGGCACATAGTTAAAGACTCCGAGCTGACTCGACTGAGGGAATGGAGCAAGATTTTAGAAGGGATCTACAAAGATGGGCTCAGCTCCTCAACCCCGGGAAGTGGGGGCTACAAGGGACAGCCGTTTAGGTATCGGAGACCTCCTTGCACCCTACAATGGAGGAGGTTGGGGCTCATTCCTATAAACGACGTCTGCATCCAGGGCTAACTTGAGACGAGCTAAGCATCAAGGGGGGAGTGCAAAGGCTTCCTCTTCCAGTGAGAAATGAGGTGCAGTGGAACCACGAGCGTTTTCTGAGCCTGCTGGAGCGGAGCCCAACCAACTTCTACCCATACCAAGGAACGGAAACGAGGGGCTCTGTCCAGGACCCCACCAGACACCCCTTACCCACCTTCCCCTCCGACTTTGCAGTAATATTGGAACTAGGGTGGGGGTGGGAATGGCAGAAGAGTTTAACCCTTTGTGACTCAAAACCAGACTTCTCATTTCTTTCAAGACGCTCCTCTAACCCAATAGACGACAGCGGAGCTCAGGGGAATTCTGCTTGGTGGAAAAGCTTCTGGCCTGGGTGGTACAGGCCTCGGCTTTCCTTCCTACAATCTCAGGCGAAAAACGCCCGTTACTTGGAGAGCTGTTGTCGCTGGAGGGTCTGCGGATCCGACCCCAAAGGAACTAAATCTGAGTAGGTGGGGATAGTAGAGAGGGTCACCCTTCCGCGGGCCCGGGATGCCCCCCCTCCATCTATAGTTCTCAAGCAGAGAGCTTTGAAGTGGTAACTGCCCCAGACAACTCGACTTCGTCAGCACCGTCCTGTTCGCTCCCTCTACGCCTCCCGCCTCAAGCCTCCCGAGCTACCTTGGGAGTAGCAGCCCTTGCTTTGCATAGAAATGGGTTGATGACACCCACTGGGCGCTCTCTGTTCTTTAAGAAGTCAAACTCCCAGAGGAGAGCTAGGGGCTTCCCTGCAGATTTTGCCTTTGAGTGTTAGGGTGTGGGCGCTGGCATCTTTCTGAGGATCCAGAGTGGGGACCATTCCAACACACGAGGGTTTCCCTCTTGTGGAGTGGGGAGATCAGTGCAGCGCCAAAGTCCCCAAGTGGATCTGCGCTTGGCAGTGTGAGGGCCAAGCACCAGTGTCCTGTGAAATCCCTGTGCAGACTTTTGACCTATGAATAGCATTGCTGAGAAAGAAACATAGATAAAATGCAAAGACGCTTAGAATATTATTTAGAATTGGGGAGCAAATGGAAGAAATTCCAGAGCAGGGGAAAGAGAGAAACTGGCTGCACTCACTCTTTATCTCCTGTCAGACAACAGCAGAGGAAGGCATGACTTCAGATCATAAAGAACACTGAGTATCCAAATTGTAAAAATCCCTTGCTATTAGGTTGGCCAACTCTGTAAGCCTAAAGAACCAGTGTGGAGTGGGGTGATGGAGAGTGGGGGTGGGTATAAGACACCAAATTACTAACAGTGATTCTCTTTGGCTACTGGGTCAAAGGAGTCTGGACTCTTATTACCTTAGGTGTTCCTGAAACCTTAAAAATACTTTATATCATAAACTGTAATTTAATTTAGTTCTTTTACATATGTTTGTTTTGCGTGTGTAGTCTAGTGCCAGGCAGTTCATTGTCAGCATATTTAAAGAGCAGTGCAGTTTAGGAAAAGGTTTCCAGGCAACAATCAGTCCCACCAGGTGCACAGTGAAGCTCAAGGGGCGAGTACTCCGCATCTCCTCTACCAAGCACGTGCAACCGTGAAGATGGGTCCTAGAGCTAAAAACACCTGGAATCTAGTGTGGTCTCTGACTGGTAGCACCGAGGTCAGCAGGCTGTAAATACATGTGCCGTCCCTCTAAGGATGGGTAACGGTCCAGGGAGGGAAGAGTCTGGATCATCATTCTGGGGGATCTGGGTGAGGTCTGCCTGGATAGCAAAAGGTGGGTGAGCTCAGCCTCCACAGAGAGCAAAAAGGTCACCAGGTCATTAACTAAATCCCGTCCCAGGGTTCTGGGTGGGAAAACAGGTGTTTTATCTCCTCCATCGAGAGGAGCCCCCGTGTGTTTAATATTCCTTGTCGTCCTAGTGATTTGTGGGCACGAGGATCATTGTGCCCATATTTCCCTACTTCTCATGTCCCCAAGACTTTCCCTGCCTTTGTTTCCTGCCCCAGCCCCAGCATGTATCTTCAGAGGTGGTGCTTTGAAAGGCAGGTTAGGAAACAAGAGTATCTAACACCTCCTACTCTCGCCCCCATGCCCATCAAAGCCAACATGTGAGACCCAGGGACTGTGTGTCTGTCACCTTTTCCCATGTCTGTTCGTGATACCTGCGGTGGTAGAACACTTTCTCCTGAAGCCTCCCTACAAAAAGTGATGGCTAGCAGGTTGGATTTTAGGAGCTGGTCAGTGAGCGAAAAGCAACGAGGCATGGGTCATCTCTAGTTAGACTCAGAGGGCTTGGGCTACAGCCCATTACCACAGGACCCTCATCATTTACCATAAGATTGAGAGCGCGCGCGCACACACACACACACACACACACACACACACACACACACAAAATCCCCCTCTCTCTGAAGCCCTGGAGAGCCTTTGAAGTGAGAACTTGGCAGTTTATTACAGTAAGTCATTCTAAACTTCTGATTTCTTTTACCATTCATATTTTACTTTCATCTGAAAGCAAGTAAAACGTCGTGGCTGGGGAGACTGTGAGCAGGGGAGACTTGTTGGGGTTCCCAGGAGCACTAGAAGTAATTAAAATTTGGTTTTACTAAATCTCTCTCTCTCTCTCTCTCTCTCTCTCTCTCTCACACACACACACACACACACACACACATATATACACACACGCAGAAACACACACACATACACCATGCACACACACTCACTCACCTCTCCCAGGGAAGTTTATTTTCTCCTAAATTCACTTTGAAGAAATGTACCACTTAAGCCTAGAGGGGTGTGTGTGTGTGTGTGTGTGTGTGTGTGTACATGCATTTGTTTTTTGAAATAGGATTTTATATTTTCTAAACTGTCCTCAGAGTAACAGTACTGCCTCAGTCTCCAGAGTATGAAGATTAGAGGCACATGTCACCATGCCAAGCCAACATAGAATCGAAAAGACTGAGAACACATGAAGCGGGTCACGTGCATTGGTTGGTAGAGTGCTCGCTAACACACCCAAAGCTGTGCTGTTCTAGAATGAGTGCCACACAGACTTTTTTTGTTGCTGTTGTTCTTTTGAGACAGGGTCTCTCTGTGTAACATTCCCGGCTGTCCTGGAACTCGATTTGTAGACCAAACTGGCCTCAAACTCAGTGATATCCACCTGACTCTGCCTTGCAAGTACTGGGATTAAAGCCATGCAGCACCATCGTTGGGCTGACATTTCTTTCTTTCTCTCTCTTTCTCTCTTTCTTTCTTTCTTTCTTTCTTTCTTTCTTTCTTTCTTTCTAAATCTTTTCTCATTTTACATACCAATCCCAGTTCCCACTTCCCCCCCTCCTCCCACATACCCCATCTTCCACCTACCCTACCCCCATCCACTCCTTAGAGAGGGTAAGGCTTCCCATGGGGAGTCAGCAAAGTCTGGCACATCACTTCAAGGCAGGATCAAGGCCCTCCTCCTTATATCTAGACTGAGCAAGGTATCCCTCCAAAGAGAGTGGGCTCCAAAATACCAGTTCGAGAACTAGGGATAAATCCTGGTCCCACTGCCAGTGGCCCCATAAACTGCCTCAGCCACGCAACTATCACCTCCATTCAGAGGGTCTACTTTGGTCCTATGCAGGTTCCCCAGTTGCCAGTCCAGAGTCAGTGGGCTCCCACTAACTCAGGTCAGCTGTTTCTGTGGGATCCCCATCATGGTCTTGACCCCTTTGTTCATATTATAGCTCCTCCCTCCCTTCAACTGGACTCTGGGAGCTTGGTCCAGTGCTTAGCTGTGGATCCCTGCATCTGCTTCCATCAGTTCCTGGATGAAGGTTCTATGATGACAATTAAGGTAGTCATCAACCTGATTACAGGGGAAGGCCAGTTCAGGCACCCTTTCTACTATTTCTTATGGTCTTAGCTGGGGTCATCTTTGCGGATTCCAGGGAATTTCCCTAGAGCCGGTTTCTCACTAGCCCCATAACGGCTCCATCAATCAAGAGATCTCTTTCCTTGTTCTCCCCCTCTGTCCCCATCTCTGCCATCCGGTTTCCTCATGTTCTCTCCTCTTCCCTTCTCCCCCCACCTCTGCTCTCCCTTCTTCCCCCAACTCCCAATTTACTCAGAAGATCTTGTCTATTTCCCTTTCCCAGGGGGATCCTCCTTGTTACCTAGCTTCTCTGGGGTCATGGACTGCAGCCTGGAATAGTCTTTATGTCTAATATCCACTTATGAGTGAGTACATACCATGTTTGTCTTTCTGGGTCTGGGTTACCTCACTCAGGATGGTTTTTCTAGTTCCATCCATCTTCCTGCAAATTTCAAGATGTCATTGTTTTTTAGAACTGAATAGTACCCCATTGTGTAAATGTACCACATTTTCTTAATCCATTCTTCAGTTGAGGGGCATCTAGGTTGTTTCCAGGTTCTGGCTATTACAAATAATACTGCTATGAACACAGCTGAAAAAAATAAAAATGAGAGATTGGAGAGATGACTCGTGGTTAAGAGTACTGACTGCAACCGGGTGGTGGTGATGCACGCCTTTAATCCCAGCAATCGGGAGGCAGAGGCAGGCAGATCAATGTGCATTTGAGGCCAGCCTGGTCTACAAAGCAAGTTTTAGGATGGGTAGGACTCTCACATAAAGAAACCCTGTCTTGGGAACAAAAAAGAGCACTGACTGCTTTTCCAGAGGACACGGGTTCAATTCCCAGCACCCAGATGGCAGCTAACAACTGTCTGTAACTCCAAGATTTGACACCCTTACACAGGCACACATACAGGCAAAGATAGCAATGCACATAAAATAAAAATAAATTTAAGCAAACAAAACAAAAACATAGAAAGACATTCACAGACAGACTCTTGCAAAAACACCAATAGAGAGCATTCCTTAGAAACGGGGACATTAACTCTGAAGGGTGATGCAAGAGGATCCTATGTTTGAGGATACTACATACCTAGCTAGAGAGAGAGAGAGAGAGAGAGAGAGAGAGAGAATAAAAGCCGGTGTGGTGGCACAAGCATATAAGTCCAATGCTTAGGAGTTAGCATAGGACCAAGGGTTAAAAATGTTCCTTGAGTTCCATATCTCATAAAAATGTTCCATATCTCAAAGGAAAGAAAAGGTAGGGGTGGCAGGGCGAGCTGGAGAGATGGCTCAGTAGTTAAGAGTGCTTGCCTTGCAAACACGGAGTTCCAATCCCACCATCCACAGAACAAGCCAAAATGGTCCATCATATCCCTATAACCCCACCACGAGTGGGGTGGAAACAGGAGGGTATGAGACTTTGAAAGAGACCCTGCATCAAAAGATCAAGGCAGAGAGAGATGGAGCAAGAACACAATGTCTTCCTCTGCCTCTGCATGCAGACAGGTGCACACACCAGCCTCCGCACGCATACAGGTGCACACAACAGCCTCCGCACGCATACAGGTGCGCACATCAGCCTCCGCACGCATACAGGTGCGCACACCAGCCTCCGCACGCATACAGGTGCACACACCAGCCTCCGCACGCATACAGGTGCACACACCAGCCTCCGCACGCATACAGGTGCGCACATCAGCCTCCGCACGCATACAGGTGCGCACACCAGCCTCCGCATGCATACAGGTGCAACACCAGTCTCCGCACACATACAGGTGCACACACCAGCATAAACATTCATATCCACACTCTCTCCTTCACACAGGAAAGCAATACAGAAGGAAATTGGAGTCTGGAAGAAGTGGAATAGAAGAATAATAAGGGGAAGAAAGTACATGCTGGGTAAATCTAAAGAACCCTCTTATAGTAAGCAGCCATACTGAGAGTTGCTGATTGCAGAGGGCTAAAAAAAGAGAAAGAAAGACATCCAAATAATTTCTCGGGAGAAGAAGAGGCCATGAGGGGAAAATATAAAACATTTGTAAATCTGGGTTGGAATTAGCTCAGTAGGACAGCACTGGCATGTTGGCCCTGGGTGTTGTGCTGTGCTTGGAGATCTTCTCTGGGGTGTGTGTGGCGGGGAACAGAACAAAAGCAAACCTTGGGCTCTTTAAAAAAGCAGAAGCAAAATGCCAAGATAAACACCTAGGAAAATGGACCAACTGCGAAGGGAGAAGGAGTCACACTTGAAGGTAAGAAATGAGAGTTGGTGCCGAGTGGTGGTGACGATATTTGTGCTCGCCTTTAATCCCAGTACTGTGGGTTCAAGGCCAGCCTGGTCTACAGAGCAAGTTCCAGGGCAGCTAAGGCTGTTACACAGAGAAACCCTATCTTGAAAAACCAAAACCAACAACAACAAAAAAACCCCAAAAGCCGATAACCAAACAACAACAAAACAAGCACCGGCTGTGACCCCAGAGGTTTCTAGTTTGGTCTTCAGACCTGAGTTCCATTTCCAGACGCCATGTCGGGTGGCTCACAGCCTTCTCTGACTGTGGCTTTAGTGGCTCCAGAGGAACCGATGGCTTCTGGCCTCTGCAGACACCTGCTGACATCCACAGGGAAAGAAAAAGAAACAGAAATATTTAAAAGGAGAAAGAGAGACTAAGTGTAAGAGATTTTGTGATGAGAGAACAACTGCAAGCAACTCTTTTTTTTTTTTTTTTAAGTAAATTTGAAATGTCAAAAGAAGTAGCGTTCGAGAAACATGTAAAGCCCCGGCCCTACTCATGATCTCAGAGGAGGCTAGGGAGATGGCTCGGGAAGTAAAGGACACACAAGCTTGATGACCAGACTTCTGTCCCTGGAATCTGGAACTACAGAAAAAGCTGGATTGGGGCCTCACAGCCTCCTCCTGGAACTCCAGCTCTGGAGAATCTGAGTTCCTTCTGGCCTCTTCAGGAATCCATGAGCATGTATGTGTGCGTGTGCACAGAGTCACACATCCACATAAATAAAAATAAAATAAAAAAATTTTTTGAAAATAATCTACAGGAAAGCAAAATAGTTCTATACCCGTTGTGTAATTTATCTATTGCTGGGTAGCAAACAACACTCAAACCCCATTCCAAGTGCGCATGACTCTGGCTGACTGTGCAGAAGGGCTTGGCAGCTGGTCCCGGCTGGGGGCCTCGCAAGGGCAGCTGTCTAGCATGGCACCTCCTCCAGTGAGTGGCAACTGTATCGAGTCGCAGTTCCATTAGATCATTCCAGATTCTTGTGTTTGTAGGACCCTCAGCAGGTCACAAAGCAGGGCAGGCACCATAAATGGCTGTTTTTCAAGCCTTGGCTGGTATCACGAATGTCAATGTGTGATTGGCAAATTATAGCAGTTCTTGGCCAGAGCAAGTCACTGAATCAATGTGGAAGAAATTGTGCATAGGACTGGGGGGGAGGGTGGAGTGGAATACCGGCTAGCTGCCATGGCACACGTCTTTAATCCCAGCACTAGGGAGGCAAAGGCAAGCGGATCTCCGTGAGTTCGAGGACAGCCTGATCTATAGAGTGAGTTCTAGAACAGTTAGGGCTACACAGAGAAACCCTGTCTCAATGCCCCCCCTCAAAGAGGAGCTGTGGGAGCTCTTACTACAGTATTAACCAAAACTACCAAAAAAGCAAGAAAATCCACATTGCTTTGGATACCAAAACAGGAAAACTGTTGAAATACAATCAGAGCCGAGTTCAGAGTTGGCAAGATAGCTTCATGGGTAAAAGCGATTGGCATAGGCTACAGAGATGGCTCAGTGGGTAAGAGCATTGTTGCTCTTGCAGGGGACCCAGGTTCAATACTCAGCACCTACATGGAGGCTCACAACTGTCTGTAACGGTAGTTCCAGGGATCGCTTGTTCTCCTCTGGCCTCCACAGGCGCCAGGCTTGCTTGTGGTGCACATACACTCATACACATAAAATACAAATAAATATGTGTTAGTTATGGTGAAACATTCCTTTAATCCCAGAGGCAGAGGCAGGTGGATCTCTGTGAGTTAAGGCCAGCCTGGTCTACATAGTGAGACCCTCTCTCAAAAGGGGCTGGGGTTGGGGAGGCTGGAGAGTTGGTTCAGTGGCTAAGAGCACTTGTTACTGTTTCTGTTGCTTTGTGTTTATGTTTGTGTGCGTGTGTGTGTGTGTGTGTGTGTGAGAGAGAGAGAGAGAGAGAGAGAGAGAGAGAGAGAATACAATTAACAAAACCTGAACAAACTGAATAACTTAGGAGAAAAGTGCCAATGTGCCCATGAGAGGGCTCAGCGGATAAAGCGGCTTGTCACACAAAACTGGCAACGGAGTTCAACCACCAGAACCCATTGAAGATGGGAGGAGAGAGTTGACACCATGAACTCCACCTCTGACTTCCATGTTGCCCCGTGGCCCATGTCTTCCCGCCTGAGAAAAAGAAAGAATAGAAACCTTCGGGTGTGGTAGCCAGTGTCTGTAATCCCAGCACTTGGGAAGCAAAGGCAGGAGGATTACTGTCAACTCCAGGCTCACACGTCTGTAATCCCAGCACTGGAGGCTAGCCTGAGCTACACAATGTGTTCTGGGGCTACAAAGTAGGACTCCATCTCAAGAAACAAAACCAAAAATAAATAAATAAAAGGAAAGGGGAGGGAGAGGGGTGTTGGAAGGTTACTTGGGTTGGGAGGGAGAAGGTGTGGTTTTCAGTTTTCCTGGGTGCACTCACCTCAGAGTTTATAGTCCTTTGTTTCCTGAGGACCTCCCCTGGGCCAGGCACTGTGCCAAGTACTGGAAAGTGGCTGGGGTGGTGGTTGCACTGGGACACTGTGAGTTGGGTATCCCGGCACAGGAGCCCTGGGTCAGCTGCCACTCAGTGGGGACCCCAGTATTATCCTGTTCATATCTCTACTGATTTCTAAGACATGGCACTGAGCTTTCCTCTGTGGGGCTTCTGGGCCAAGCTCTCCTCAGGCCTTGCTTAGCTGTATCCCAGGCAAGCTCACTAGTCTGTCTGTTTCCTGGAGTAGCTAAGGCTACCAGCTGGGAGTGTAAACAACTCACTGCTAGCAGAGCCCTGGGTGAAGGACCCTCAGGGCAGCAGCCCAGGCTTTGGGGGTTGAGAAGGGGGCTTCTCAAGGAGACACACAGTCTCCCTGGGCCTCTGCCCAAGCCTGGCATTGGCCCTCATTCCTTGCTGTGTATACCTTTGGGCAACCCCTCCAGCCACACAATCAAACATTTCTGACAAGAAGAAAAGCTGAATGAGACATCAAATTTAGGGAGCATGTAAATTTGCTGTTGTGGAGAATGTGGTCCTGAGCTTAAAGGGACGCTGTTGGGGGTAGGATACAGTTGGCTTTGTTAGAACAGCACGAAAATTCTCTGAACCTTCTGGAAGTGCCTGGTGCCTTGGCTAAGCATATGCCAGAGCTAGGAGGGCCTGTGGTATCTCAGAGGCAGTGCATTGGCCTCTGACTTCCTGCTCCTGAACCAGGCAGCTCCATGTCCCGGCGTATTTTGGGGGCACGATGGAGGGGACCTCCAGAGGCCACCCACTGTAGTGAGCCCAAAGCAGGAGCTGTGGCCTTACACCCTCCAGAGCTGCGGTGTGTGTGTGTGTGTGTGTGTGTGTGTGTGTGTGTGTGTGTGTATGTGTGTGTGTGGCTCTGGTAAAGACAGTTTCCTTCTGGTCTGAGGCTGAGGACGTCCTGTGTCAGGACATGTCCGAGCCTAGACGTTGGCACTGCAGCCTGGTGGCTGGTGGGAGAGAAGCCATAGGAGTGTCCTGCCGTATGCAGGCCTGTCTGAGCCTCTCTTTTCCCATGGCCCCAAGCCTAGGGCTCCTGAGCTCCCTGCCAGCGTTGCCGCCTCACAGGCTGGCACAGCCTGCACCTATGGAAGGCTGTAATTTGTGACTCATGGCCTGTCGCCGACTAGGAGTTGGCAAGCCTACTGTCCGGAAGTGCTGACTCACCAGGGCTGTTTCCTCAGCCTCCTCATGGGTACTGGGAGTAGCTAGGTCCACCCGGAGCTGCTGAGAACAGTTGGACAAAGGTGAGAGACAGGACTTTCTGTGGGATAAGATGCCAGCCAGGGTTTTTTGTTTTGTTTTGTTTTTCGAGACAGGGATTTCGCTGTAGTTTTAGAGCCTGTCCTGGAACTAGCTCTTGTAGAACTCACAGAGATCTGCCTGCCTCTGCCTCCACAGTCCTGGGATTAAAGACGTGCGCCACCACCGCCCGGCTTCAGCCAGAGGTTCTTGTAGCCGCGTCATCAGAGCTGTGTCAGATGTCAGTCTCTGCCTCTGGAAGGTTCCGGAAGGCCTTAGAACCCTGTGCCTGTTATAGTGGTAGTAAAAGACCCATTAAAGGAATACTATTTCTTTATGGACAAGACAATGGATCCCTGATCTGGGCTAAGACCTAACATTGAGTTGGGCAGGACAATCAACCGACTAAAGGGTCAACCCTCTGGAAGGTGGGACTGGCCATTAGGGAGTTAGAGATACCCTGGCTGCGTTAAAGAGATAAGAGGAATAATTATCCCTTTAATGAGATAATGTGCCGTTTACAATTTTGGCTCTTTTATTATTTGTGTATGTGCCTGTGCATGCTGTACCCGAAGAGGCCAGAAGAGGGTGCCGGATCCACTGGAGCTGTTGTTTATATCTGTTGTGAGCTGCCCCACCTGGGTGCTGGGAGTCAAACTCAAATCCTACAGAAGAATAGCAAGACCTTTGGACCTCTGAGCCATCTCTCCAGCTCTGAGATAACGTAATTTTCTTTCCCCTTATTCCTGCCACCGAGCGCATTTGTTCAGGGTGCTGCGGCCGCATGGCTGACGTGGTAAGTTGGCTGGATTTCCTGAACTACTAAGAAAGATGAACTTTCCCTTTAATCTCTTTCTCAAGTTTGCTTTGCAGAAGGGTTCCCGACTTCACTCTTGCTCTAAGGTTCCCTCCCTGTGCCACGAGGCTGACCTCATGTCAACCAAACTCAAAGGAATGGCTTTTCCTCTCGTGGTTCTCCATCTTCTCCATCTCTCTCCTCTAGGCAGCTCTCGAGGTTTACCACTCACCTGCTCCGGAACTTTTCTTCTAAACCCAAATTAAATTGTCCTGGATATTTTTTTAGAGTTAGTTCTTCCTCCAGGGTGACGATGGTTTTGTTTTTTTGAGGCAGGGTTTCTTTATATATTCCTGGCTGTCCTGGAATTCACTCTATAAACTAGGCTGGCCTCTAACTCACAGAGATCCACCTGCCTCTGCCTCCTGAGTGTTGGGATTAAAGGTGTGTGCACTACCACCGCCTGGCTTAAATTTTTTTATTACTGAGACTGAACCCTGAGAGTGAACCCTGATTTCCCCGAAAACACCCAGGAATGGAAGTTCCTTCCCTCTCCCATCTCATATGGTCTGGAATGTACTGTCCACGGTCAAGGCTGCTACACTGGTCTGTCCCAGACCTCTCAAGATGGTTTATGAGTCAGTCACCAGCCAGGGGACACACAGTGAACCCAGGCCCTCCGGCCAGTCAACCTCACAGAGTGTGAGCACAGACATCAGACCACGAGGAACACCTTTCTCTTGTCCTTCCTTCTTCTCTCTTGTTCTTCTGCCTTTCAGACTGGCAGAAAAGGTAAATAAAGGACAAATGACATCCAGCATTGAGAGGAGGAAGGAGCTGAATATTGTGGATCCAAGTCTGTTTCTTAAGTGTCATTTGGCAATGTCTGTAAAACTCAAATTTTATTTATGTGTGTATCTATGCATTTATTTATAAGTGTGTGTGCACCTGTGTGTGCATGCACGAGTACACACATGCACTCCTGTCATAGCGTGTGTGTGATGTGTGTCAGATGACAACTTCATGGTGTCAGTTCTCTGCCCTCACATAGGTTTCTGGGCTTGAACTCTGGTTGTCAGGCTTGACCAGCAAGCGTTTTTTACCTGACCCATCTTGCCAGCCCTAATTTTTATTTATTTTCACTATGTACCCCTGGCTGTCCTGGAACTCACTATGTAGGCCAGGATGACTTCAAACACACAGAGCTCCCGCTGCGTTTGCCTCCTGAGTGCACGACCACACCCAGCATAATTTTTATTTTTAGAATGAGTGAACACGCGTTATTGAAAGGATCAAAAGTTCAAGTCAGCATCAATTGCATAGCAAGACCCTGTCTCATGAAGGAGGGCTGGGTGTGCTGCCCAAGATCCCGGCACCAGACTCAGAAGGTTGAGGCAAGAGGATCGGGAGTTCAAGATTCTCCTCAGTTATCTATATAAAATTCCAGACCAGCTTGGGCTACTTGAGACAATATCGCAAAAAAACAAAAACAAAAACCTAGAGGGGACAACAGACATACACACGAGAGAGAGAGAGAGAGAGAGAGAGAGAGAGAGAGAGAGAGAGGAAGAGAGAGAGACAGGATATGAATGAATCATATAGGAGGAGAGGCTCATCTCGAAGGCATTAGGCTCTAATGTTACGTCAGCCAGAGGCTGGGAGATGCACAGCACTGCACACTAAAGCGGACCAGAGGGGCTGGAGAGTTGGCTCAGTAGCACTTGCTGCTCTTTCTGAGGACCAGAGTTCAGTTACCAGCACCCAAGCTGGGTGACTCACACCCGCTTGTGTGTCACTTCCGGAGGGCTCAGACGCCCTGCTCTAGTCTCTTTGGGGACCTTCAGTTACTGCACACAACAAATTGAGTTACATACAACTCTCACAGATACACCCACAAATTAATATCTTAAAAAGAGGGCGGGGTTAGGCAAGGCACGTAATCCCAGCACTTGGGAGACAGAGGCAGGCGGATCTCTGTGAGTTCAAGGACAACCTGTTCTACCTAATAAATTCCAGGACAGCCTGGGTTGCACAGTGAAAGCCTGTCTCACTGAGAATAAAGATAATAATGATGAAGATGATGATGGTGGTGACAAAGTGAAGGTGGTGATGGCTAGAGAAAGAGGAAATGTGAGACAAATCGCAGCCAGAAGCGTCCCTAACGCCCTCTATGTTCTAGTTCTTAGGGTTACCATAACGAACTGCCACTAGCAGGTGGCTCGGCACTACAAGAATGTAGTGTCAATGGATCCCCTGAAATCTGGATGCCAGGAGACTTTGCTGCCCACTAAGACCTTGTCGCGTCCCAGCAGGTCAGCCCCACCCTTGCCACCACACTGGCAGGGCTCCTTAAGAAACCAAGTAATTAATACTTCAGGGTAGCTTCATTCAGAAAATTACTGCAGCAAGGAGGTGTCTCATCGAGAACCAACTTAATTAAAAGACGTTTGGTGGACTCCTGTAAGAGACAAGGATGGCGCTTTCCAGAGCGGAATGGAATGTTTTACTGCATATCAAGTAGTTATTAAATCCTTAATATCCTAATTCCCGAAGAATGCCATTGTTAGGGACAACCGCACACAACAAAGGAGCGAATTGTTCCCTCCTCTTGGCTCCAAAAGCCACAGGAAGTCAGAAGAACTGGGCTCTCTGAGGTGCCCCCTTCCCTGCCTCTGCTCGAAGTGAAATGAGGAAGTGGCAGCTCCACTGGGAAACTGAGGTTTATCCAAGTATGACAGCAACCGCCATAATCCTAGTGCTCCCGAGACCGAGACCGAGGCTGGGCATCAGGAGTTCAAGGTCATTCTCAGCTACAAGATGAGTTTGAGACAAGCCTGGGCTCCATGAGACCTTGTTTTGAAATGAGATTTAAAAAAAAAAAAAAGTTGTGCATATTCCATACTTTAGGGGAATTCACTAGCAAACAGGGTCCAGGGCACCAACAGTCCCCCCCCCCCCATTCTTACCCAGCTCTGATATCGGAGTCTAACACACTCACCGACTCCCCGGGGTCTCTGACTAAAGTTTCCCTACTCAGTAAACAGAACTATGCAGATGTGGGGAAGCTGAAGAAGACCTGGAAAGAGACCATTCCCCTAGCAGCTTGGTGACATCGCTGGGGTAAGCGGGCAGAAGAGATCCGCCAGCAGAAGCTGAGCCTGAAGATGTCCCAGCATGGGGACCAACCAGGATGAGGTTGTGAGCCAAGGAATGGCAGCAGCAACTGCAAGAAGCGGGAAAGGGTAAGGAGAGAATTCTGAAGGTCGCTGCTCTGCTGGCACCTTGGTTAAGACTTCAGTCCTCTTGTCACAGTGGGATGTGAAGCCAACATCCTGGGCTACACACACACACACACACACACACACACACACACACACACACACATTCATCTGGTGGGAGCAGCATATGCCACGGTACACGTGTGTAGGTCCGAAGACAACTTGCAGAAATCCCTGCTTCTACCGTGTGGTTCCCAGGGATGGAACTCGGGTTGACAGGCTTGAGTCTTTACATGGTGTGCCATTGTGCTCGTTAGAACCTCTAGTTTTGTCCACTGTGAGCTTTGTGGGGGTTTGGCCTGTGATCTGACTGCAGAGACAAGGCACAGGCCTTTGCAGGATGGCCTTTGTTGTGAGTCGCTGGGTCCTTTGTCCTGGCTGCTATTCACCAGAGGCCCAATGCTCTCCAGTTTGGGCCCAGCCTCCTGTCTGGAATGACTGGGCTGAGGGTATCTCCTAGGAAGGTGAGCTTACAAGGGCTCAGAGGTCTGTGGGGTTGGTCTCTGCTGTATACTTAGATCCCACACGGTGCCTGGGGAGGCGGTGTCAACTGGGTGGATGGGAAAGTCGGAGATGGATGCACAGTGTGGGCCCCAGTTACTTCTATGCATGCACACCAGCAGAGCCCAGATACACACATAGAGTTCACACACGTGAAAACACATACAAGCCGGGCAGTGGTGGCACACACCTTCGATCCCAGCACTCTGGAGGAAGAGGCAGGTGGATCTCTGAGGTTGAGGCCAGCCTGGTCTACAGAGCGAGTTCCAGGACAGCCAGGGAACTCGCTCAGGAACTACACAGAAAAACTGAGTCTCAAAAAAACCAAAACCAAAACCAAAAAAAAAAAAAGATAAGAAAATACATATAGATGGGAGGTACACACACAACCTGCACAGATCATGTGTACACACAAAGCTGCACACACATCAATATACAGATAGCTGGAGACCTGAGATTCACACAACCATGCACACTCCTGTGTCACACACAGACCTGTGGTCTAAGGAAGAGAGATGACTGTGTGCACTGTAGGAGCTAAGATGTCACCCAACCGAGCGAGGCCTTGGAAAGCTTTGTGAGTTCACAGACACCCAACAGCTGAGGATGCAGGCGAGAAGAATGGCTTCGGTCTCCCACTGGTGGGGAGTAGGCCCCCGGATGTTGGCTGCCGTTGGTGGGGCCGTTAACACACACCTGTGTAACAGAAGCTGAGTGAGGACAGAAAGGAGCAGAGCCCCATGCAAATGTCACCCGGCAAAGGGGAGGGGGGCACGGAGAGGGTGAGCCTTGTAGTTTAGGTCCCAAAATGCAGCTCACATCAATCCTAGAGCAGGCTCACAGAAGGGAAGGGGCAGGAAGCTGGCATTTCAATATAATGAAGAGACAGGGTGAGAGGCAGAGACCCCTTGCTTTACGGCTAGAAAGACACCACCTGCTGCTTTAGCCTTTTTATTTTTTTTTCTTTTTCTTTTACATGTTATTATTGTGTGTCAGGAAACACACAGGCCATGGAGGTCAGAAGACAACTTTTGGTGTTTGCTTTTGTTTTTCAAGGCAATGGTTCCTCTATGTATCAGTCCTGGCTGTCCTGGAATTTCTCTTCGTAGACCAGGCTGGCCCCGAATACACAGAGATCTCCTGCCTCTGCCCCACTGAGTACTGGGATTGAAGGCATGCGCCACCACCCACTGGCTGAGCAGACAGTTTTGTGGAGTCGTTGATTTCCTTCTACCTTTACTTGGGTCTCAGGAGCCAAACTCAAGTCAGCAGGCTTGGGCGGCAAGGGCTCTTATCCTCTGAGCCGTCTCGCTGCCCCTGCTGGCTCAGCTTTATCTCTCTGAAATGGCCAATGGGGACATTTCCGTAAGGGATACCCAGAGATTAGTTGAGAATGGAACTCAAACATGGTGGCTTCAGAAAATGGAGGCCTTTAACAAAAGCCTACCTACCCCTCCCCATCGTGGGCCCACAGAGTAAGGGGTGTTGGTGAGAGTCCTTGGAGTCACCTCCCACCATGCGGTAGATTCCTGCTCTGAGTGACCTAATTCCTGGCCCTGGATGTGGCCCAATGCTGACCTGGTCTTAGCCTTGCATCTGAGGCTGGCTTACTGTGTGTTCCTCAGTAACTCGCTTTGCCTTTCTATACCGCAGTGGCCTCATCCTCTACAGCTTAACTTGTTGTGAAACTCAAATGAGATTGTGCATCTAAAACTATCAGAGAGGCCAGGAGTCAGCTGGGAGCCCCCACTTGTTCAGGCAGTGGTGGGGTACCGCTCTACAGTCACCTGCCCGTCACCACCCTTCAGACTCTGTTCACAGATGCTGGGGACATCTGCTGATAGGCCGTCCCCACCAGCCTGTCCCCTACACCCACACTGTGTGGCGACCACGGGAACTCTGGTCTCTGACCTACTGTGTGCACTTTCCTGGAGGCAGGTACCTCAGGGATTCCAATTTCACCAGGGAGCCCACATCTAACAGGCTCATTGGATAGGGCCTGACTGCACACCCCAGAGGCCTCCCGTGCTAGATGGGCTCTTATGTCTCCCTTGGGGCAGAGCACCAGGCCCTGGACATCTAGTCTGGGCTTGGGAGCTAAGGAAGGAGATGAATTTGCCCTAGGGGTCTGAACCAACCCAATCCACTCCCACCTGGGGTGGAGCCATTAAATGGGAAACCTGCTCCTCTCTGGGCCCAGTCATTCCCAAATACACATTACCTAGGGTTAGTGGGGGTGGTCATGGCCCCAGTCCCCAAAACTAGTGAGCAGACAGCCTTGTTACTGAGTCCCCAACCCTGCCCTGACTCATCCAGAAAGCATGTGGCCACAAGGAGCCCTGTCCCCTTTGCCTTTGGTTTCTGCTCCCCACTCAAGCAGCCTTGTTTTCAAGTAAAAACCCACAGAGCGCTTTCCCCACTCTGATCCCCCAAACAAACAAAGGATGTTGGTCTGTGTTTTGGTTTGTTTTGAAGCTGCTGAAGAGGGTGAGGGAAATGGGGTCACCACAGGAGCTCCAGGGGTGGCAGCTGAGGGGTGCATTTGGTGGTGTGCACCAGCCCAGAGGACTGTCTGGCAAGGTCACCCTGGGTGGGCCCTAATCTTTAGGGAATGACTCACCCACCGACAGGATTGCTCTGACCTGGGGGGTCCTTGCGGAGGTCAAGGGCAGGGCCACATGGGGAAGGCAGTGGCTGGAATTCCAGGCAAGGCTAAGGAGGCCCTGTGTGGGGTGACATTAGGCAAAACCTGTTTTTCTCTGAGATTCTGTTTCCAGCTACCAGGCTCAACCCTGATCCTGAGCTGCAGGGTCTGGTCCGACGGGAAAACACTATCAGGCCTGAGTCCAAAAGGGCTGACTTTCCCATCCCAGGCCTCCTGTATCTCCCACTGGTCAGAAGAGGCTGCCACAGTACCTGGGGCTCATGTTTCATGTCTATGTCCCTAAGGGACCTGTGACTGATCCTCAGAGGTGTGCAGGTTCTGGCATCAATAAGGAAGAGGTCTCAAAAGTTTTAGCACTGACCCTGTTTCTTCTTTCCCATGCAGCAACCTGAATGCCAGCCAGCCCTTGAGGGATTGGTTTTTGAGATGAAGTCTCAGGTAACCAGGACTGATCCGAAACTCACCATGTAGCCAGAGACGAACTCGGACATCTGATCCTTGACTTCTACCACCCAAGTGCTAGCAACACAGGCTGGCATCACCACACCCAGTTTAAGCAGTGTTGGGGTTCCAACCCAGAGCTTCATGCCCACTAGGCAAACTCTCCACCAACTTAGCTGCCTGCCCAGCCATTTTTTTTGACACAGGGTCTTTCCACACAGCCCAGGGTGGCCTTGAACTCATGCTGATCCTCCTGCCTCAGCCTCTGCAGTGTTAGGCTTAAGTCTGCCTCAGTGGTTCATGCTGAACTCAAGTCTGTGTGCTTTGGCCTTTTCTGTGTCCTTACTCCTTCTAATGAAAGCCACAGCCCCTCTCCTTGGTGCAAGATGTACAAGCCTAATTTTGCATATTATGTAGAGAAGCTCCCAGGCCTCCTAGGCTTAGTGCTTGGCCAGTTAGAGAAAAGCAAGCAGAAGCTGCCTGTGGGTCTGTCTCTCACTTCAGAGATGACCCAGTAAATGCAATGTTGCTGTCAGAGAAGATCAAAGGATGAGTGCTCCCTGCTTCTCTCTCTCTCTCTCTCTCTCTCTCTCTCTCTCTCTCTCTTTCTCTCTCTCTCAAAGCTAAACAAACAAACAAACCACTTCAAGTGGCCAGAGGCTAGTGCTTGCTCCTTTAATCCCACATCACTCTTACCATTTGGGCACCAGGAAGAAGGGATCCCTTCTCTTTGGTCATCTTCTAGTGCCATCTGGTGGCTATGTCTTCAAAGAGCAACCGAGCTTGCAATAGACTTGGCCAGAGGGAGCGTCAACACATGCCAATAATCACAGTCAAGGGAAAATGGTCTTTGGAGTGAAGGCCAGCTTTGGTAGCACTCCCCAGATGATATCAGCATGAGCAAGGGCTGCAGAGTCACTAAGATACCTGTCTGCTGGCTTTCTGTTTCTCTGAAAATCAGCAAGGAAGAGTGAGTGGGGCTGGAGGGGAGACAGCCTGAGGGCTTCCAAAGACCCTTACTTCCCTGGCGTGGAATTGATTTTCACTGCCTAAGGAACGGGCACTCACCACCAGGATGGAGTATGGTGCAGACAGCCGACTGAGCTCATAACTGACCCTCAGTGACGTCAGAGTCTGTAGTGTTTCACTGAGGCCCAGTTGTCCACATTTTGTGTATTTTAAGCCTAATGTGTGTGTGCACGCGAGACAGGGAATCTCTTACTTTATAGCTCAGGATAGCCTGTAACTGGTGATCTTCTTAGCCTTTCGAATGCTGAAATAATAAGCAACAGCCTTTTTTTTTTTTTGGAGACAGGGTTTCTCTGCATAGTTCTGGCTGTCCTGGAACTTGCTCTGTAGACCACCAGGCTGGCCTTGAACTCACAGAGATCCACCTGCTTCTGCCTCCTGAGTGCTGGGATTAAAAGTGTGCACCCACTGCCTGGCTCTACATTTGTTTTTTTTATGCTGCTCTGAATTATCACAAATTTAGTGAGTTAAAGAAGCACTGCTTTGAGTCAGAAGTGTTGGTACAAACATATAAATCTCCACACTTGTGAGACGAAACAAGAGGATCACCAAGGCCCCTCTGGTCTACATGCTGAGTATGAGGCCAGCCACAGCTCTAGAATGAGACCCTGTCTCAACAAAACCAAGCAATATTTAAGGGCTAGCAGCCAGACCTGAAATGGCTTCCCTGGGTGGGAGCTAAGGTACTGTTGGGAAAGCTTGCTCTCTGGTTCTTGGGGACATCCATATGTTGTCTTCTCTGACCTGAGAGCTGCAGTCCTGCTGTGCATGTGACTTCCTCCTCCTAAGCCAGCAGGTGGCATCTCTTGTCACAGGAGCTCTCCTGTCTCCCTGTCTGTTGAGTGAGTATACATGACAGTGGTCCCATAAGATAACAAGACAAAGAATTCCTGTTGCTGCCAGGCAGCGATGGTGCACACCTTTAATCCCAGCGCTCAGGAGACAGAGGCAGGTGGATCTCTGAGTTTGAGGCCATCCTGGTCTAAGAGCAGGTTCCAGGACACTCAAGGCTACACAGTGATAACCTGCCTCAAAAAGCCAAAAAAAAAAAAAAAATCCTTTTGCCTCCAGGTGGTCGATCACAAGTAACACATCAGTCCTGTATCCATGGTGATGCTAGTGCAAACACACCCACTGCACTGCTAGTAATGTAAAAATAGAACATACAGGGGGCTGAGGAGCTGACTTGACAGTTGGGAGTGCTTGCCGCTCCTGTAGAGAATCGGAGTTTGGTCCCCAGCACCCATATCTCCTGCCCAGATCCCATCGTCCTTGCTAAAGTCGGTCCCTTCTCTGTCATGCTGCCTTGGTCTCTCAGTTGTCCCCATTCTCACACTTTTCCCCTTACAAAGACACCACCTCTCCCTGTACCCCATCTCCTGGAAGGAAGGCAGGACTCCTGCATGTCTGGAGCCTCCAGGATCCCGCACAGAGGCCCACCCGTGCCTCCTGCTCAGCGTTATCCCTTGATTCCTCATGGAGGAGGCTCTGAGGAGAGGATGTGGGGATGCTTAGGACGAGGGAGACTGTGGAAGGCCTTTTCTGTCTCTTCACAACCCATTGCTCTTGAGTCTGATTAACAATGTCTCTCAGTCTTATCACTGGTGCCACCGTGGGATAGACAATTCTTTGTCATGGAAGCCTGTCCTGTGTGGCAGCATCGCTGGGCAGCGCCCCAGTGACTCCAATATCGTAGTTACTTATCCTGGTGCCATGATGAAATACCTAACAAATGGCTCAAGGAAGGCAAGGTTTACTCTGGCTAAGGATTTGAGGGTACATCCGTGGGGGTGGGGAAACCTTGGAGGCAGGGGTGGTCACATTGCGTCTGCAGGCAGGAGGTGGACAGGGATGCTGGTGATCAGCTGGCTTTCTCCCCGCCCCGCCCTTTTATTGAGTTTGTTTTGGACCCCAGCCGTGGGATGGTACCACCCACATCCAGGGGCTTCCCTCCTCCGCTAATCTTCCCTGCAACCGCCCTCACAGACATCCTTGGCTGTTTCCTAGGTGATTCCAAACCCAGGCACGTTGACAGTGAAGACATCCTCCTACTTCCAACCTGTGAGGATCAGAAATACCGCTAGAGGTTGCAGGATGCTCCCCAGACGCAAGGATTGAATTTCCTTTAGGACTGGGTCAGGGAACCATCAGACACTCCAGTGGGTCCGAGACCTCTGCGTGAAGATGAGCTGCAGCTGCGGATCGTTTTTTTCCCCAGCCCGACTTTACCCATCAGGAGATATTGACCGGTGCCTGTCCCCTGAAAGGAAATGAGGGTGTTTACTTTTGAAGGGATTGCGTAGGCTTCCAAGAGAGCAATCTGTGGGGGTGCTGCCACCTGTTGGTGAGTGGTTGGAAGTGCAGTTTTCGACGACCCGTCCAGGATGGAGGGAAAGCAAGTTGTTGACAGGTGGGCGGGCTAGTAAGGACCTCTCTAAGACTCAGCCAGGGAGCCCCAAGGAAGGCAGGGCAGAGGGCGTGGAGAGCAGAGGAGTGAGAAGAAATCGGGCATTTTACATCACGTTTGCTTAAACAGTGATGTTGAAAAGAAACCTGGGCTTGGTTCAATTGGCTTTTTTCCTGTGGTTACTCACCATGACCCTCCTGTAGTGATACTGTTTGTAATCTGACAAGTAAAACTTGCCTGGAGATCAGAGGAGCAGAGCGCCAGCCGCTAGAGTTCTTACCTCTACCAATGCTCAGATCAAAGAGTCGATCCTGTCTCTCCAGACTGCGTCCTCAGACTGCATCTGAGCTCCTGTCTCCTCTCGCCTTGTATTTCTCTCTCCGCCCAGCCATATTCCTTCCTGTCTCCACCTCCCTAGTGCTGACTCCCAAGTGCTGGGATCACCTTTGTGTAGCTCTGTTTCTCTTACAGACTGGATCAATTTCGTGTAGACCAGGGTGGCCTTGAACTAATAGAGATCCATCAGTTTGTCTCCGAGTCCCGGGATTAAAGCTGTGTGCCACCACTGCCTGGCCTCTCGTGGCTCACTTAACTCTGCTCTCTGATCTTTAGGCAAGCTTTATTTGTTAAAATGCAAGCAAAATACAACTACACCCACTTTCGTTAGAATCACTGACTGTCTCTGTGTATTTGTGTCAGGGAAGGGACCCCAAGTATCAATATCCAGCTACTGACTAGCAATAGCTAACCAATAGCCCTTGGTTAGACTGATGGACATTCCAGCTCCTCCCCAAAACTGGCCTCAGTGGAAATCAGGAGGACGGCACAGCCCGTGGCCATACCTGCCTTCTTCCCTGGAACCCACCTGTCCTCCAGCCCTTCCAGCCCAATGTAGCTGAATAGGATAGCTAGAACCAGCTCTAGCCCGCGAAGCCCGTGGCCTCTGCTTCATCTAACTTCCACCTTCATCTCTGGGCCACTCTCATCTTAAGCCAGAGGCTTCTCCAGGACTAGACTTTTGTCTCCCATGAGGCTGACTGCAGTATGCATGGGGCTGCATTCAGCTGGGGATTTTGCCAGTCTTAGAATCTTCTATGCTGCTATAGATTACATTCCTTGTAGCATCCCTGTCTGGGGGGGGGGGGGGAATGGGATGAAGAGGCTGCTGGAATCCTTTCTGCAGCGTCTTTTTATTTTATTTTTCTTCTTGAAACAGGGTCTAATTGTATAACACCGACTAGGCTAGAACTTGCTACATAGATCAGGTTAGCCTCAGACTCATAGATCCACCTCTTTCTGCCTCCCAAGTTCTGGGATTCAGGTGTGTAACTGGAGGTTTCTCTCCTGCTCACCAGTTCCCAAATAACCACTCTGAGACTTAATATTAATTACAAATTGTTTGAAGTATTAGCCAGGCTTGTTACTAGCTAGCTCTTACATTGAAATTAACTCATTTCCGTTCATCTGTGTATTGACATATGGCCCATGGCTTATCGGTAATGTTCTGGCATCTCACTGTCTGGCAGCTTTCAGAGTCTCTCTTGATCCCTCCTTCTTCCTGTATTCAGTTTGGCTTTCCCATCTAGTTTTATTCTGCCCTGCCATAGGCCAAGGCAGCTTTATTCATCAACCAATAAAAGCAACACATATTCACAGCGTACAAAAGGACATCCCACAACCCGGGTGGGTGCCACTATGCCCAACTAGCCCCCATTTTTTTTAAAGATAAGATTTCACGTAGTCCAGGCCTCAACCTTTCTGTGTAGACAAAGATGACCTTGAACTCCTGATCATCCTTCCTGAACACCAGAACGACTGGATTACAGGCCCATGACACCATGACCGGCCTTTGCATGTCATTTGTGTGGCATTTTGAGCAAAGTCCATCTAATCCTGTACTGAGGTCTGCGAGGGAAGCGGTAGTGTCTGCTTCTCCCGCATCCTGCTCTGACTCAGTTCTTAGTGCTGGGGGGAGCAAGACGTGGATGGAAAGCTCCCTGAGTGAAGGAGCTCTGAGAGGGAGGGACAGCACAGAAGCTGGGAGGCAAAACGGCATCCAGGCACAGGTGTGCCTCCTGCTGGCATGCGGGTCTCAGACCCTGAAGAAGACACAGGGATGTGATGGTTTGAATGCGAATGGCCCCCATATCTTTGTGTATGTGTGTGGTGTGTGTGTGTATGTGTGTGTGTGTGTTCGAGACAGGGTTTCTCTGTATAGCTCTGGCTGTCCTGGAACTCACTCTGTAGACCAGGCTTGTTTTGGAATTTTCTCTGGGCTGCCAACCAGCTTCCAAATAAAGACATGGAGAATAATTATTATGATGCTCAGCCTTAGGTTAGATTTGTCCCGCTGGCTCTTTTAACTTAATTTAACCTGTTTCTCCTCACTTACATTTGCCTCTGGACTTTTTACCTTTCTTTTATTCTGTATGTCCTCCTTTCCTGATTCTTCCATGTCTGTCTGGCTGTCTCCTGGCATTTCCCTGTTGTCTCCTTTTCTTTCTCCTTTCTTTCTTCTCTGAGCCTAAATTCCTCCTCCAATTTACTCTCCCTGCCTTAGGTCCTATATACATCCTCCCTCATTATTGACCATTCAGCTTTTTATTAGACCAATCAGGTGTCTTAGACAGGAAAGGCAAAACAGCAGCACATCTTTACATAGTAAAACAAATGAAACACATCTTTGCATAGTTAAACAAATATTTCACAATAAGGCTAGCCTCAAACTCAGAGATCTATTTGCCTCTGCCTCCAGAGTGCTGGGATTAAAGGCATGTGCCATCACTGCCTGGCTTTGGCTTATATTTTTGAATGATTGGTCCTTAGTTGATGAACTTTTTAGGGGGACGAGTAGGCCTAGTTGGAGGAGGTGTGTCACTGGGAGTGGGCTTTGAGGTTTCAAAAGCCCAAGGCCAAGTACAGTCTCTCTCTCTCTCTCCCTCTCTCTCTATCTCTCTCTCTCTCCCTCTCCCTCTCTCTCTCCCTCTCTCTCTCTTTCTCCCTCTCCCTCTCCCTCCCTCTTTTTTTCATATTTATTTATTTAGTATACAATATTCTGTCTGTGTGTATGTCTGCAGGCCAGAAGAGGGCACCAGACCTCATTACAGATGGTTGTGAGCCACCATGTGGTTGCTGGGAATTGAACTCAGGACCTTTGGAAGAGCAGGCAATGCTCTTAACTGCTGAGCCATCTCTCCAGCCCCCTCTTTCTCTCTCCCTCTACCTTTCTCTCTCTCTCTCTCTTTCTCTCTCTCTCTCTCTCTCTCTCTCTCTCTCTCTCTCTCTCTCTCTCTCTGCCACGTTTTTATGGTTCAGGATGTAAGCCCTCAGCTGCTCCTCCAGTGATATCTGCCTGCCTGCTGCCGTGCTCCCTGCCATGCTGGCCATGGACTGAAACAGGAAGTATGCTCCTTTTATAAGATGCCTTGGGATGGTGTCTCTTCACAGCAACAGAAAAGTAACTAAGACAAGGGTTAAAGTTCCTTGTTTGTCCTCTCCAAAAGTTAGGTTGAAACTTAACTGCCAAGGTGACTACAGAGGTCATTAAATCTCAAGAACTCTGAACTCATCAGGTGATTAATTCCAGTGTAGCAGGAGCTATATTCTCTTGCTCACCCAACCTTTACCCCGCCATCATGTGATGTCCCCCACTGTGGGAAGACGCACGGAGAAGCTCCTGCTAGCTGCTGGCACGACACTTGCCGATTTCTGCAGCTGTGAGCCATCTGTTTCTCTTTATCGTTACCTACCCAGTCAATGAGAGCAATACTAACGAACTAAGTGCAGGAAAGATGGCTCTCTGTTCTTGCAGTTAAGATGGCACTCTGTTCTTGCAGAGGCCCCGAGTTCAGTTTGTATCTCTCACTCTGGGCAGCCCACAACCATCTGTAACTCCAGCTCCAAGGAAGCTCATGCCCTCTTCTGGCCATGGCAGGTATCTGACCTCAAGTGTACATACACATAGACACACAAATGCACACAGGTTTTAAAATGCAAAACAACAACAAAAACCCAGAAAGACATTCCGGGCCAGTGAGATGGCTCGGAGGGTGAAACCACCTGCTTTCAAGCCTGACACCCTGAGTTCAATCTCTGGAACCCACATAATGGAAGGAGAGAACAGAACCAACTTCAGCAAATTATTTCTGACTCCACTCTGTGGCTCACACGCACTTGCACACACACACACACACACACACACACACACACTATTTAAAAATATTTATTTATTTTTATTTTATATGTACGAGTATTTTGCCTGCATATACATAAATATGCACATCTAGTGCCCAAAGAGGCCAGACAAGGGCACCACATCCCCTGGTGTGGATGGTTGTGAGCCACCGTGTGGATGCTAGGAACAGAACTTGGACCTTCTGCAAGAACAGGAAGTACTTTAACTGCTGAGTCATCTCTATGCCCCCCCCTTTTTTTTAAGTGGGTTTTTCTTGTTTGAGACACTCTCTCTATTATGTAGTCTAGGCTGGCCTGAACTCACAGAGATTCACCTGCCTCTGCCTCTGTCTCCCAAGTGATGGAATTAAAGATGTGCACCATCACTCCTGGGAAAATTATTTTTTTTTTTAAAGTCCTGAAGTTCTCAGAATGGTAGTGTATGCCTGTAATCACAACATTTGAGAGACTGAGGCAGGACAATCTCTAAGCCACTCTATAATACGGAGGGAATCCTTGTTTTCAAAGAAAATAAAGGAGAAAAAAGTTCTGGATTATTTTAAAGACAGGTTGAGTGTGGTAGTGCATACTTGTAGTCCTTGCACTTCAGGGTTTGAGGCAGAAGGATTGCCACAAGTTCAAGGCCAACCTGAGCCACATGGTACAGGCCTCGACAGGCTAAGCCTCCAGAGAAAACAGAGAATGTGGTACGAGGAACAGCAACCATGTTCTGAACACAGCCCCACTCTGGATTTTCTTTCTCTTGCTAAGGGCGCACACTTCCAGGCCTGCAGCTCTCCCTGCCTTAAGGTGCTTGGGGAGAACGAGAGTGACAGCCGCACTCCCCAAAGAGAGGCGGAGACCCTTGAGGTGGGGTGAAGTCCCAGAGAAGCATCCCCAGCCTTCCTTCCAGGACTCCTGGGTGTGCAACCTTTTCAGAATCTACTTCTCTCCATTTCTCTCCACCAAGCTGGGACTTCTTCAGGGCACAGTGGCAATCTCCTTTAGCCCCAGTATCCGGGAGGCAGAAGCACATGGATCTCTGTGAGTTCAAAGCCATCCTGTGAGTTCTAAGCCAGCCGGGATACAAACCAAACCAAGACATCATCAATAACAAAACACAAAATTGAAATTTGGATTTTTCTTTGTTGAGACAGGGTATCCAGGCTGGCCTGGGATGCTGCATTGGCTGAGGAGAACCTTGGGTTCCTGATTCTTCTACCTGTACCTCCCAAGTGCTGGGATTATAAGCATGCGCTCAGTTTGTTTGTTTGTCTTTAAGACAACATCTCATTCTGTAGTCCAGGCTAGTCTGAAACTCACTATGTAACCCAGGCCATTTTAAAATTCTCTGCAATCTTCCTGCCTGCTCCCCTGAGAGCTGGGATTATAGGCATGAGCCACCATGCTTGGCTTCAGATTGGGATTTTTCTTCAACTGGCTTTTACTCTAGGGTACTGCTTTAGTTATTTTTCCACTGCTGTGAAGAGACATTAGGACAAAGGCAAAAAAAAAAAAAAAGAAGCATTTTCCTTTCTTTTTTTTGTTTTTTGTTTTTTTCAAGACAGAGTTTCTCTGTAGCTTTGGAGCCTGTCCTGGAACAAAATTTAATTTGTGGATTATCTAACATTCCAGAGGGTTGGTCTATGATCTGTGATCATGGCGGGAAGCAGACAGGCATGGTGCAGAAGCAATGGCTGAGTGCTTTACATCCTGACCCTCAGGCAGTAGGCAGAGAGAGAGAGAGAGAGACACTGAACCAGGGATGGGCTTTTGAAACCTTAAAGGCAGTGACATACCTCTGACGTAGGATGTTGTTCCGCGCTTGGTCTCGCCTGCAAGAACCACGCGGGACACAGGATTCTTCTGCAGAAATAGCTTTAATGTCTCTTGGGAGCTAGAGCATAAGCCACATGGCGGAGACCCAGATATGAAGGAAGCCATCCCTTATATATGAAACAGACCCTGCTTCGGACGTGTCACTCTTGGATTGGTCCGCTGCTCCCAGTCCCAGGTGATGCCTCGGGAGTAGGCGGGACAGCGGTGGGAAATTACTGAGCACATGTGCGTTCACCTGGCAGTGAAGCCGGATGTCAGTGCCTTCTTGATGATGGAGAATGTGGCTGTGGCCCTCTACAGTAGGAGGGTCATCTGTCTATGTGTTACTTTCATAGGTTATTAAAGAGACTGCCTTGGCCTTTTAATAGGGCAGAAAATTAGGTGGGTGGAGCAGATTGAACAGGATGCTGGGAAGAAAGCAATGAGGCAGACGCCATGATTCCCCTTCCCGAAACAGACGCTGGCTAGACTCATGCCAGTAGGTCACAACCTTGAGGTGACATACAGATTATTAGAAATGGGTTAGTCAAGATGTGAGAGTTAGCCAGTAAGAAGCTACAGACAGTGGGCCAGGCAGTGTTTAAATGAATACAGGTTCCGTGTAATTATTTCGGGTGTAAACTAGCCAGGGAACCAGGATCCCGGCAGGAACACAGCCCGCCGTTCCTTTTTCAACATACCTCCTCTAAGAAAGATGCATCTCCTAATCCTTCCCAAACAGGGGACCAAGATTCAAACGTATGTGTAGTTGGGTGTTGGTTGTTTTATTACTCTTTACTCTTGGGGACAGGCAGCCACCCAGCTTCCAAATAAATGCACAAGGAGTCTTATTCTTTCTTATGAATGCCAGGCCTTTGCTTGGCTTTTTTTCTAGCCAGTTTTTCTTAGCTTGAATTATCCCATCTACCTTTTGCCTCTGGGCTTTTATCTTTCTCTATTTCTGTATACCTTTCTTTACTTCTTTCTCCGTTGATTGCTGTGTGGCTGACCTCTTCTTTTCTCACTCCTTGATCTACTTTTCTCATTCCTAATCTCCTCCTATTTATTCTCTCTGCCTGACAGCCCCACCTATCCTTTCTCCTGCCTGGCTATTAGCCCTTCAGCTCTTTATTAGACTAATCAGGTGTTTTAGATAGGTAAATACTGCTTCACAGAGTTAAACAAATGAAGTATAAAAGAAAGCAACGCCTCTTTGCATCATTAAACAAATGTTACACAGTATAAACAAAAGTAACACATTTATTATCTTAAAACAATATTCCACAACACACATGAGCCTGTGGGGACCATTCTCATTGGAACCACCACAGGGACTTTGTATCTCTTAGGATCTTTGTGGTTTGATTTCCCTAGAAGGCTTTGGAAACAAGCAATCTTCTATGTTTCCCTTTACAGGCCAGGCATGGTGTTCGGTCTCCTCTAGTCCTGCAGGATCACATGGCAGCCACCCCAAGACTCAGCTCTCTCTGGCTCTCTCCTCTCGCTCTCTCCACTGGCAGGCAGAATTATAAAGTGTGTGCTTGGGACTTCGCCTGTGGAGAGAAGGGGAGGTGTCCCTGATAAAGACAGCTTTGGCATAGTGAGCAGGAAAGCTTCAGGGAGGAGCTGGGGGGCTGAGGAGGAGCAAAGGTCTGATCTGCTTATGTAAGAGTCACAGACCAACTTGTTTTGTGAGCCCAGGCGGCAGAGCTGCTAACTTTAGACTAGAACCTGAAACTTATAATCCTGGAAAGGCATCCGAGGCTGTGTCCTGGGCTCCACAGTGTGTGCCCTGCACCTGGAAACTGGTGAATTTAAGAGAGAGGATGGGCCTATGGGTTTGGGGGGAAGAAGTTAGGGCATGCCACAGCAAGCCCTGAAGCTCAGTCTCCTGCTTCTTTCTTCTAGAGCACCCAGAAGCCAACGAACATGGCTGCTGACTTACTATCTGCCTGCAAGTCATTGCCAAGATCAGAAAGAAAGTTCCTCTCTCTGGAGGGACAGAGAGCAGGGCATTGTAGGAGGGGCCACTGGGCAACAATGAACCCCTCTGCTGAGGATCCCTGAGGGGGTCCAGACTTTGCATACAGCATAGTGTCTAGTTTGACATCTGATCTCAGTCTGTGTGTGTGTGTGTGTGTGATATGCATGGACGTATGGCATTACCATAATGGAGATAATGGAGGCAATACAGACACTACTCTTAACATAGAAAACAGTCTATTAGGCCACACCCACACCCCCTCTGTTCTGACACCAGTTGCAAATCTAGGAATCCCCAAGGCCACCCTCATATTTCAGAACTCATTGAGACTTCCGCCTTCCTCACTGTCTCAGGTAAAACCAGCCCAGGGAAGAGTAGGGTGGGCAAGGCCAGGAGGATCCCCAAAGAGCTGTCTGCTGTCTTCTGCCGATGGAGCCCCATTGGCCTTAGAGTATCATCCCTTGCCTTGCTACCTAGAATGTGTACTGGGGTTCCCTACTCGCTGCCTGTGAGGCCAACCCCAGTCCTCCAGACCTTCCAAGGTCCAGCTGCATATGTTGGGTCAAAGCCCATAGTCACATTGTTGATTTATCCAGTGTGGCCAGCTCTCTCTAAATGAAGATCCTCCCCTTGGGCAGTGCTTTCTGGAGCTGGGGCAAAGTCCAGACCCCCCCTCTGTACAGGGTTGAATTCTTCACTTGTATGTGGATAAGTTCAACCCCCAGTCTGCATTAGGCTGCAGATTCCATTCTTATGGGAAGACTGAACCCCCAAGGGCTGTCTTCAGCTGTCCACATGCACAGTACAATGCAGGACACAGGAGCCCAGGGGGCTGGTCACCTGCTTTCATGCTGAGGGTCACCCATCATCCACTGGTGGTGTGTTGGACACCAGTCATGTGACAATGCTCTGAAAAAGGGACAAGGCCGACAAGCCAAAGCCAACCCTGACCCCTGGACGGCATTCATCCCAATAAGGAACTCAGCAAAACTGTGATTAGTCTGTCGTTCCTGAAGGAAGCAAAGAGCTGAAGGAAGAAGGAAAACACAGAAGAAAGAACCTGCCTTTGGCTAGGAGTGGAGGAAGTGACCACTGGCCCGAGGCTGTTGCTCAGGGAGGGGGTTGAGCTTAGCATCTAGCATGCAGGCAGCCCCAGGGGTCAGGCCGCACCGCTGCACAAACCATGTAGCTGATGAGTGTGGTAGCTCATGCCTGTAATCCCAGCCCTAGGAATGGAGGCAAGAGGACCAGGAGTTCAGGTCGTCCTTGACTACTTAATAGTGAATATGAGGCCAGCCTTGAGACCATGTCTCAAGAAAAAACAAAAAAACAGCCGTGAAGTGGCACACACTTTTGTAAAGCAGAGGCAGGTGGATCTCTTTGAGTTCAAGGTCAGGCTGGTCTACTTAGTGAGCTTCAGGACAGCCAGCGCTACAGAGTGAGACTCTGTCTAAAAACAATAACAATAACACAAACATGAAGTTGCACCTGTTAGCAGAGGCCACAGTAACGGGTGACTTGGTCAGGTTCTTCAAAGACTTGGGTAGCTAAGTCAAGTGACAGAGGCAGGTGCAGCTTCATCTCTACGGCAGACCCCTTCTTTCTATTCATCGTGTAGCCTGAGAAGACAATGCCTGTCCTTGCAGTACAATGGAATCTTAGACACACACACACACACAGACACACAGACACACACAGACACAGACACACACACACACACACACACACACACACACACACACACACTGGCCAGAATGTGCTGAGGAAAGGAGAAACACTGGCCTTTTTCTCGGCTCAGTGGTGTCCTTAGCTCAAAGGTCTCTGGTAGGAATGCAGCCTCCATCAATTGAGTCTACTTTCTACACTCAAACCCCAATCCAAGAACCTCACAACTTCCAGGGCGGGCAGATGGAGGCCTGGGTTTGCTACCCAATAGCGGAAATAGTGAGTGGCCTCGCTCCAACTCAGAATCATTTTTGAAGCAGCAAAGGCAGCAAGAGCCTCTGTCTTTGTTTGAAAAAAATTTTTTTTTCACTTATTGCTCTTTTTGAACAGGGTCTTACCATGCAGCTCTGGCTGTTCTGGAACACTTTGTAGATTAGGCTGGCCTTGAACTCACAGATATTTATCTGCCACTGCCTCCAGAGTGCTGGGACTAAAGGTGTGCACCACCACACTTGGCTAAGAAAAGATTTTAAAATACAGTACGTGTGTGTGTGCGCGCACACATATGAGTGTGGTGCCTGCTGAGGCCAGAAGACTGGAACCGAAGTTATGGGGACAAGGGACATGGGTGTTGGGAACCAGACGCAAGTCCTCTAGAAGAACAGCAAATGCTCTTAACTGCTGAAAATTCTCTCGACTCTCTGTCCCCCAGGGTCTCACTCTGTAGCACAGGCTGGCCTCAGATTTACTGCAATCCTACCTTCGATCTTTGTCTCCCAAATGCTGGGATTGCAGTATGTGCCACTTGCAGGCTGACTCTGTCTCGTCTCATGATCCAAATCTAGCAAGGACAGCTCTGAATTCTGCATTAGGCTGCCCCCACACCAGACTCCTCTCAAGTGCTGGGATTACAGGCTGCCTTACCAGGAATCTGGGCCATCATGCTTGCTAGGGAAACATTGTGGCAACTTGGTAAACTCAAGGCCAGCCTGGGACACAAAGTGTGTTCAAAACCAGCCTGGGCAGTTTAGCAAGACCTTGTCTCAAAAAGTAAAAATTGTGCGTCTGGTGAGATGGCTCAGCCGTTAAAGGTAAAATTAAGTCTGCTGACATGAGTTAAGTCCCTGGGACCCATGGTGGAAGGAGAGAGCTCCTATAAACTGTTCTCCCATTTGCTGTGGCAAGTGTGCATCCCTCCCAAAATTATTTATTTAATTAAAGGCAAGGGCTGGTTATGTAGCCCTGGCTGGTCCCCAACTTCCGGTCTCTGCCTCAACCTCTCAAGTCTTGGGATTCCTGCTGTGTGCCACCACAGCTGACCCTTAAGCATTGTTGGCATATGGATGCCATGTGTCCAGCTGCCTCACATGCCCACTGCCAGCCTTTCCTGTCAGGTCAGAAGGCATCCTCAAATCCTGAGCCAAAAGAAACCTGTCCTTTGTTGAGTTGCTGTTGTCAAATACTGTGTCTCGGGAAAAAAGTCACAAATGCAAGTGGTGTATTTTAAGTTTAAACTAGCTGTGAAGAGAGATTGGTTTTGTTTTCTTGAGATGGGGCCTTGCTGTGCAGCTCTAGGCTGGCCTTGAACATAAAATCCGCTCTGTCGGTATATAAAAATCATGTCCACAAACACTGCCACTTATGTAACTCATAATACTTAGGTAATCATTAAAAAGTTCTTAAAAGCAGGCTGCAGAGGAAGTGGCTCAGAAGTTAAGAGCACTTGCTGTTCTTGTAGAGGACCCTGGTTCAGTTCGCAGCACCCACAAGGAGGTGCGCTACCATCCCTAACTCTTGCTTCAGGGGATCTGGCGCCCTCTTGCCTCCATGGGCAATGCATGTGCATGGTGCACAGGCATATATGCAGGCAAGACACTCATACACATAAAACAAAAAATAAATCTTTTTAAAAAGACAGAAGGCCGGGCGGCAGTAGTGTACATCATTAATCCCAGCACCTGAGAGGTAGAGGCAGATGGATCTCTGTGAGTTCCAGGCTAGCCTGGTCTACAGAGTGAGTTCCAGGACAGTCAGAGTTGTTACATAGAGAAACCCTGTCTCAAAAAATCAAAAACCAACCAAATATACAAAAACAAAATAAAAGGGGCTGGAGAGATGGCTCAGAGGTTAATAGCATTGCCTGCTCTTCCCAAGGTCCTGAGTTCAATTCCCAGCAACCACATGGTGGCTCACAACCATCTGTAATGAGGTCTGGTGCCCTCTTCTGGCCTTCAGGCATACACGCAGAAAGAATATTGTATACATAATAAATAAATAAATAAATAATATTTAAAAACAAAACAAAACAAAACAAAAGGCAGGTGAGATGGGTGAGCGGGTAGTGATGTCTAGTGTGCAAGCCGGCCCACCTGTGTTTAATCTGTGTACAGAAGAGAGCTGATTACATATTGCCTTCTCACGTTCGCACACATTCTTCATGCCCCCCACACCTCCTAATAATAAATAGCAAATAGTTCTTTTTCAAAAGGTTTCTATAGTTGTTTCTTATATTATTATAATAAAAATATAATTGTTAATAATTACTGATTAATACATTATATTTTCATGTGTATGGATTTTTTGCCTGCCTGTATGACTGCGTTATGTTTGTGCAGTGCTCACAGAGGAGGCTGTTGGGTCCTCTAGGACTGACTGGAGGTACAGGTGGCTGTGAGTCACCACATGGGTGCTGGGAAGTGAACCCAGGTCCTTTGGAAAAACAGTCGGTGCTCTTAAACCCTGACCCATCTCTCCTGCCCCAGATTTCTTTAGTCTTATGTTATGTGTGTGAGCGCTTGCCTGCATGTATGTAGATGCACCACACAATTGTCTGGTGTCCAGGGATGCCAGATTGCATGGGACTGAAATCACAGGAGTTTATGAGCCACCATAAATAAAGCCGGGAATAGGACCTGGGTCCTCTGTAAGGACAACCAGTGTTCTTAATGGCTGAACCACCTCTCAAGTCTCTAGAAAGAGTCATTACAAGAAAACGTAGGGCTGTGATCGACACCTGTCCAGGTTGTTGATGGGGATGGTTTCCTGGATGTTTGCATCTAAAGTTATGGAAATATTTTATGTTGTTGTTTTCTTTCCTTTTCTCTTCTTTTTATTTCCGAGACAGGGTTTCTCTGAGTAGCTCTGGCTGACCTAGAATTCACTCTGTACACCAGGCTGGCCTCGAACTCACAGAGATTCACCTGCCTCTGCTTCCTGAGTGCTGGAATTAAAGTTGTGCACCACCAAACACAGCTGAACGGTGGGAAATCTATGTATTAACCATGTATAGTTTTTCTATATGCCAACCACACTTTAGGAAAGTTCTTTTCAGTTTTTTTGATATTATTTATGTATGTAAATGTGCATTTGTGAATGTATGTGACACGCGTGCAGATACCTGCAGAGGCCAAAAGAGGGCATCAGAACCTCTGTAGCTGGAGTTTCAAATGGTTGTGAGCTTCCTGATGTGGGTGTTGGGAACTGAACTCAAGTCTTCTGGAGAGCAGGCAGTGCTCCTAACCCCTGAGACATCTCCAGTCCCAGGAAAATAGGTTTTTAAAAAAGATCTTTAGCCAGGCATGGTAGTGTTCGCCTTTAATTCCAGGATTCAGGGGGCAGAGCCAGGAGGATTTCTGTGAGTTGAGACCAGCTTGGTTTATATAGTGAGCTCCAGGAGTACATGGAGAGATCCTGTCTCAAAAACAAAACAAAACAAAAACCAACCAACCAAACTAAACAAAAACATCCTTGCTGGTGGGTGGAGATAAGCCTTAGTAGTTAAGAGCACTGATTGCTCTTGCAAAGGACCTGGGTGCAGTCCTTAGCACGAACTTGGTGGTTAGTAATTCTTAGCATCCACATTATGGTTTACAACCATTCGGAACACCAGGGGATCCAACACTATCTTCTGATCTCCCGGGGCACCAGGTATGCATGTGGCACATAGACATATAGACATATGTACAGGCAACATATAAAAAGTAAAATAAATGGATCTTAAAAAAAAAAAAGCATTGCTGGGCAGTGGTGGCGCACACCTTTAATTCCAGCACTTGGGAGGCAGGGGCAGGCGAATCTCTGTGAGTTCGAGACCAGCCTGGTCTACAAGAGCTAGTTCCAGGACAGACTTCAAAGCTACAGAGAAACCCTGTCTTGAAAAACAAAACAAAACAAAACAAAAATCATTGGATATGGTGGTACATACCCATGATCCCAACATTTAGGAGGCTGAGCAGAAGGATCATCATGAGTTTAAAGTCAGCTTCAGATATAGAACAAGACCCTGCCTTAAGGAATGTACTCACAGGGCCCCATAACTAGGATGGGTATCTCTTGCCATTGTCTGGCTTGTCATAACTTGCCTGTAGTCTGTAATGTGGTCACAATAATGTGGACAGCATTATGATGTTTCCATTATTATTAATGTTTCCATTAACAACTATGAATGAGGATTTCCTCACAGAAATCTCTGGAACACTTTAGCAGACTGCAGATGATAGGGGTGGGACAGGACTGAGGGTTCATCAATCTCCAGGACCCAGATGGAGAGATCAAAGAATGGGGACCCCTGCAAGCTGTCCTTAACCTGTGCATACATAAATAAAAATTGAAAATATAATTACAAATAAAGATCTAGTATAAGAAAGAATTTCCCTAAGGTGAAAAATGTATTTTTTTTTTTTTTTGAGACAGAGTTTCATGTAACCTAGGCTGACATTGAGCTCACTATGTGGCCAAGGATACACTGAATTGATCTAGCCTCTAAAGTAGTAGAGTAAAATAGTCTTACACTCATAACTTCTTAAATACCTCCCTAGATGGTTTACTTTGTTCTGTGTGAAGGAAGGCAGCAACCAGGTTTAGTATCTAAAAAACAATCCAACGTAAACAAACTAGGCACACACCACACACACACACACACACACACACACACACACACACACACACACGGTGGGAACCTACTGTCTCAACTGGGAAGCGGCGGGGAGGCTAGTGGCAGCACACTCTAGACACACAGCTGACCTCTGCCCCAGCTTGGATTTTAGGGAAAGTCTATTTCCATAGCTTGAGATCTCCTCCAGGGTCTCACTGGTTCCTCCTCAGAGTCAGGGGAGAGCAGGGCTCTGTAACGTGGCACTGCCTCCTGCCCCAGGAGTCAGCCTCAAAGAAGTACACACTCTGGAAGTGATACTGGGTCATTTACCCCAAGAGAAACTATGGCAGGGCTGGCATGTCCCCACAAGCCAGCAAGACCTCTCTGGATTCACTCGACTAGCTACTGGGGTGGGTACGTGAGGAAACGGGTCCAAAGCCTCTTGCAATCCCACAGTGCTTTGCTTGCTTTTCAGGGCGGACAGAGATGCAAAGCTTGCTGACTCCAGGACCACCCCCTTGTTTCTCTCGGATGCTGATTTTTCTTAGTTCAAATTTGCAAGGAAGAACCCTACTGGTCGGGGTTGGGTCAGGTTTTCTGTCCCTGCCCAATCAGCTTAGGCAGGCTGGGAGAGGAGGGGACCTGCTGCTACCTCCCCCTAAAGGCTGTGATTGGGAAGGATCAATGAGTCACCCTTCCAGGGCGGTTAGTTAGATCCCAACCCCAACGGCTCACTCCCTATCCTAGCTGATTTTCTTTACCTTTCCTGTGCAGCTAATTCCTTGGGATAGAAACATTCCCTTCTGGAAGAAAAGAGATACATAAAGGGCTGGAAACTGCCTAGCAAGCTCCAGGTTCTAAGTTCCCTCCCCAGCACCAGAAAGTAAAATAAAAAACCAGCAAGCTGTTGAAAGGCTTGGGCTTGGGAAGTTCAGTTGTCAGACTCGTGTGGGTCCATATCTAGATAGCCAACAGTCGCTGGAGACTCGGGTTGAACTGCCTGCTAGCTGTGCCCTGCTCCAGGGATGCATGCAGCTTCTGGGGGCTGGGAACTATGATGGGCTGGGTTTTTCAGCTACCTTGAGTCACCTTGTAAACGCCTTCAACACCTTCCTTGGTTTGCCAAGGGAGACTCTGGGTGGAACGCTTTAGTCGGTCATCAGTGAGTAGTTGTTTATCCTCCCCAGGAAAAGCGACACAAACCGCTCACCGAGTCTTGGTCTGCCTCATCCCCAGCCCCCATGCGTTTCATTTAAAGCTAACACCAACATTCCCAAGTTGAGGTTCTGAGCAGCCAGACTTTGTTCCACACAGCCAAAAGTTGCCTGGAAGCTGTAAGGTGATTTCAAACTCTACCTGGGGCAGCTGGGGAGGACAGGGGAGGCCACTAGAACTCTCCAGGCTGAGGGACCTGAAAGGGATGCTGCTCTGGTACTTGGAGGGTGAGGAGGACCTTGAGCATTGGCTTTCTGCCCCACAACTGGGCATCAGGGCCCAGGGCCAAGGGCAAGACTCTTGGAGACAAGTCTTCCTTGTCTCTCGGTCTTGTCTTTCCGACTCTGTCTCACCTTGCTTGCTCCCCGGTGACTCAGCAGCTTACCGGCTGGCCTTACTCTGGGAGTGGGTTGGGTCTTTATTGTCAGGTAGATCTGCAGACTTGGGATGTTATAGAAAAACTGTGGCTCGAACTCGGGTTCTTCCAAATGCTAAGCAAGCTCTGTACCACTAAACAGTCTGCGCGCCCCCAAGCGCGCGCGCGCACACACCCTTATCAGTTCCCTTCTTTCAGCCCACTGGAACAGCATTTTAAACCCAGAGCGGCCGTCAGTGTCTCAGCTGCCTTATTCAGCCACAACTGGTTGTGAGGAACCAACGAACTTGGCGCTTCCTCCGCTGGACCCCAAATGCCTGGATTCTCCTAGGACGTCTGTTAGTTGCAGGGAAAGGGTGTGAGATCTTCATTCACCCGCGATTACAGATTCTCCAAGCTTGTTTTGATTTGGTTTGGCATGGAGACGCTGAGAGCCACTCTAGGGAAGGAGACCATATGCTGATACCAGGCTGGGAGAAAGTGACGGTCCGCGCCACATTGCAGGAGAGCAGACATCCAGAACCCATGTGACCTCTCCACACAGTGAGATTCTGCAGGGAGTCCCCCCAAACTCACTTTGCCTTTTCTAGCTTCTCAATTGCTTGGGAAATGGCGGCTAGCGGCTTCGATACGAGGGAAAATTGCACGCAAATTTGCAGTGCAGAGCCGGCTGTCAGGGGAGTTTAATTCGCAAATCACTCGTTGACGCACGCGGGCGTGTAGCAGGCTCCGGAAACCTGGTGTAGCGAGGTCGGAGCGCAAGACAGTAGCCGCTCTGCCCTATGCAGCGCCACCTCCGGAGCCCCAGTGTCCCCACTGGGCCTCGGGATTACTCGCAGTCTCGAGGCTGCGCTAGGAGCCACAAGACTCCGGCGCCCCTACCCGCTGAGGTCCCCAGGCCACCGCTCAGTGTACCGGAAGCTCCCCTCCCCCGTCTTCCCAAAAGCTTCCAGCAGCCTGGAGGCTCTAGCAGTGACCCGCGTGTCCCCGCGCACGCACACACCTCACGCACGTCAGCCCCACGCTTCCTTATCGCTCCGTGCCCGTGTGCACGCAGGCCTTTACGCGCTGTCGCACACGGTCAGAGAGCCACTGAGGGTCAGAGCACTGCGCGAGGGGTGGGAAGAAGACCCCGGGACAGATCTGGGCGCTGTCCGAGGTGGAGCCGGGGGTGGAGCTTCGGAGCCGGGCGCGCAGAGCTGGGGCGTGTCCGCGCCGCCGTGATCCTCTCCGCTCCTCCCTCGGCCCGCTCCCTGCGCTCGCAGCCTCCTCGCCGCAGCCCCCGCCGTAGCTGTCGCTGCTCCCGCCGTCACCACCTCCGAGGTAGGCGCAGCAGAGAGGGCCCGGGCAATGCCTGAGTCCCTGGGGGCCTCGGGCAGCGCTCCTAGGGAGTCTCGAGGGAGGCGATCGAGGGACGATCGGGCGAGGGCGCAGGGCCTAGGAGAAGGGCCACGGGAAGGGTGAACCAGGGAGGATCATCGCGGGCCTGGAGGGTCAGCGGGAGGGTGGAGGAGGCCTGGAGGGCGGGCGCCGAGCGGATCTCTGGAGGGAGAGATCCGAATCAGAGCGTGCAAAACATCTGCAGTTGGGAGAGAGGGGCGATCTGGACAGAAGGGCGGAAGGGCAAGGGCAGCCGCGTGCAGGCCCGGCGGGCCGCGGGTGTAGGTGACCTTCCCCGGCGGCGCCCTCTGGCTCTAGATCCTTAGGCACGGATCTGGAAGAGAGACCCTTCCTCAGCCCAAGCTCTTCCCCGCCAGCCCCGAGAGCCTGTGCAGACCCAGCTTCCTCCTCCGAGAGGACGAACTCTAGGCATGGCCATACCCTGGAGCCCCTGGCCTCTACACTCCATAGTCGGCCTATACCCGGTGTAGGTGGCGCTGGGTCCCTCCCGCGCATGCCACTGCCTTCCCAGACGGAACGGGCTGTCCTGGGTGAACTTAGGCCTCAGGGACAAGCACCTGGGCCTAGACTGGAGGCAAGACCCCAAGGGGAGCCCTATGCCTTGGCCTCCTTGGCCTTAGGGATGGATTCCTTGTTCTGTGTCGTCAAATGCGACTGTGCATTTGGGAAACTGTTTTCAGGGCCTGACATCTGATTGGAGGCCCACAACTCTGCGTGGTTTGTCCAAGGTCACACTGGTAGGAAGATTTCAAACTTCAGGTTTTTTTCATCTGCGAATTAGGGACAATTATATATACTTCGTTGAGTTTGGGGGAAAGAATAAAATGATCCGATTAACAAGAAGCCTTTAGGCATGCAGAAGGACGCCTTAGAAACTTTGATACTTACCTTAGGAGCTTTTGAGGAGGACTGAATCCACCCCCGCACCCTCTGCCCACCAGATCATTTGTTTCACGTGGGTCCTGGAAGGGACTCAGATCTAGTTCTGTTATTTTAATGCCATTGATACGATGTTAGTAGCAAGCATTTGTGCACCGTCAGGATAATTTATGAAACACTGTCAGTCTTCAGGCAGGGAGCATCAAGTCAGACTGCAGACCCGGCTGGCTTGCAGGAAGGATCTGGGCTTAGCCCCCTCCCCTTGACCAGAGAGATGGGTGAAGGTCTCCTTTACCTAGGCAGCTTTGTCTTCAGGGTCTTGGGTGGAACCACTTGGCACACAGTAGGTGGGTAAGAAAGGTCTGTGGGACTAAATCCATTTTAAAAAGTGTCTATTTAAATGTATGTGTCTGTGCCTGTGTGAATTTGTGTGTATGCATGCAGGGGCCCTCAGAGTTCAGAAAGAGGGTATTGGAGCCCCTGAATCGGAGTTATAGGCAGTTGTAAACTGCCCGATGTGGGTCTGGGAATCAAACCTGGGTCCTCAGCAAGAGCAGTACGCACTCTTAACCCCTGAGCCATCTCTCCATTTTTTTGCATACCACCCTTCACTACCCCAGCAAGTGGCACATGGTAGGTCTACATTCAGCTGTGGACTCTTGAACACCCATTAGGAGACGGGGCATCTTACTCACTTCCGGAAGCTATCCTGGCCTTGCAGAGTCACCGACGTTTAAAGAGCTATTAGGGCACATACTCACAGCAGTAGTCATGAGAGATGAGAATCAACTCCTCTAACATTCCACAACTTCCCAGTTCTTGTGGGGACTTGTCAAACGGGTGTTTCTGGGCTTGGAGCTAGAATGGGATTCTGGCCAAGGTCTTAGGCCTGATGCACTTTCCCTTTCTGACAGGTGTCTGTGTGGGGTGGTGCCCACTATCCTGTGGCTTCGAGTAAGGTGCCCCCCCACTGTAGTGGGTGCTCCCAGGTGATTGCTTTATTTTCTGATATCTAGAATGAGGCTTTAAATGGGCTGTTTGGGCCCACAGAGCACTCATGCTGAACCAGAGGCAGGTGTAGACTCTGGACTCTTGGGATGGTGGTGGTAAGGGTAACCCCGATCCCTCCCCACTCCCCATCGTCAAGGTGATCTGAGGCCCTTTACTCTTAAAGAAATTTCCCACGGTATGAGGGACACCTCCAGTGGTAGTGACCGAGGGACACTGGCTGAGAACTGCCAAAGCCAGGAGGTCAACCCTCCACAGGATTCCGGAAAGGTTGTGGTCTGTAGCTTTGTGTTTTCCCCAGGTTCCTGTGGTAGCCATCAAGAAAGGAGAGCATGCTCAGCTGTGCCTGGGCACGGACCTCCTCCATTTCACTGTTTGTCACGGGATCTAAGCACTTTACCTAGAGCTGAGAAAGAAAAAACTCCAGAGGGCAGCCTGGACTCTCAACACTGATCGGACTGTTTAGAGGCACAGGGTCTAGCTCAGGTTAAGTAGCTTTCTTATGTCTTAGTTTTTTCTGTTATAGAAGGTTTTTTTTTTATTTGCTTGTTTACTTGTTTCGTTGTGGTTTTTCTTTCTTTTTCTTTTTTTCTTTTTGCTTTTGTTTGGAGGGGGCAGCCCATGTGGAGGCCGGAGGACAGCTTTCCGGTCTTCCTGTCTCCACCTGCGTTTTGGGATTGTAGATGTGTTCCATCACACTGGGGTCTGCTGTAGAAGTGTGATTGTCGCTGTTGGCCATTCTCTATGTATTCTGTGACCCTACTGTGTATCCTTGGCGGCTGGGCACAGGGTAGTTCTCTGCTCCTACCCCCACACCGCACTGCCGCTGTGCTTTGAGGAGCTCGTAGGTGTGAGTTTGTAAAGTAGAAATCACCGTCTGGTTGGGAACAGAGGAAGAGACATGTAGCTGGTGTTGGCCATCTGCAGTGGCCAGTGTCCAGCAAGGACCTTGGAGCTGAGTCTTAGAAGGGCTGGTTTTCCCTGGGATGATATGGGAGGTGTTCTTCCAGGGCCTGGCCAGACAGTGTCCAGTCCAACAATTCCTCTTTATGGATAAGGTGGACTCTGGACCCTGTGGTTCAGGGTGAGTCTTTGACAAGATGCTCAGAAACCTTTATTATAATAGTGAATGTGCAAAACAAGGGCTTGGTTAGATCCCTGGCCACAGATATGGCAACAGAAACTATTGGGTGGGCATGGAGTGCAGTAGAATGCTTGTCTGGCATGCAGGAAGCCCTGGGTCCCATCTCCAGCACTGTAGAAAGTCAGCCTGATGGGGCATACACTCTGGTAGAGGTGGAGGCAGAGGGATCAAGTTCAAGGTTATTCTTGGTGACCTAACGAGTTTGAGACTCACTGATGGGCCACTTTATACCTTGTCTCTAACAAAAATAAACAGGGCAGTGATGGTTTACAACTTTAATCCCATCACTTGGGATTAAAGGCAGAGACAGAGGCAGATTGGGAGGCAGAGGCAGGCAGGTCTCTGTGAATTCCGAGACTAGCTTGATCTACAGAGTGAGTTCCAGGATTGCCAGGGCTACACAGAAAAACCAAAACAAACCAACCAACCAACCAACCAAACAAACAAAAACACTATCCATCTGCTCATCAACCAATAACTTGACCTATCATCTATCATTTTGATAGAATTCTAGTTGTGTTTGTTTCATGCCTGCTGTGTGTACTAGCCACAGTATTACATGCTTTATATTGACGAAAAATAGGGTCAGAGAGACAGACTAACCTGGGTTTTTGTTTTTTTTTTTTTACCTAGAAAGGGGAGTAGGATGTGGGTCCAGAAACTATTGATTCCCAAGGCTGAGTGCTTAAAGAACTGTCTGTGTCAACCCCCACGTGCCTGTCAGGGCTCTTGAGGTGCCTGTGGCTATGCTGGAGCCCTGGTGTGCCTGGCTAGACCTTAGACCCTAAAGTGCTGGCTGCCTGCATAAGCCTTCCCCTCTTCACGGGTGGGTGAGTGGGCAGGCAGGGTGCCCTGAGTCAGCTGTATTCTCCCAAGCCTTTTGGAAGACTGTGCTGCTGCTGGTGTCCCAGCTTCCAGAGTGTTTTAAAATAGAAGCAACGCCTGGAAAGCCAGGCTGCCCCCTGTGAGACTCTATGGAGGGGGGAGGGAGGGCAGCTGCTTTGGGAACATAACCTGCTTCCAGAGCAAGGGCCAGTGCCTTGCCAGCTCTGGATCCAGTGACCGGTGACTGCTCCCTGGACTGCCTTTGCTTGCAAAGACAGTGTTGCGCTGGTGTGTGTGTATGTGTGTGTGTGTGTATGTGTTGGGACTCCTGAGCTGGGCCTGCCTTCCTCTGGGAGGTTGATTCTCCGCCCCCATACCCCCACCTCGGTCCCTATGGCTGGGCCTAGGTAGCTGATTTTGCTGTAATTGAACCTGGCCTCTTTTATTTTTCATTTTGTGTGCGTGAGTGTTCTCCCTGAACATATGTTAGCACACCACATTCATCTGGATCCAGAAGAAAGCATCAGATCCCCTTAAACTGGAGTTACAGGTGGTTGTGAGCCCCTACGTGGGTACTGAGAACCGAACTGTGGTCCTCTGCAAAAGCAGCCAGTGCACTTAACTGCTGAACCACCTCCCCATTCCCTGATACCTCTTGGGTCCATTTTTGCTCTGGCAAATCACCCAAAGCTGTTGGAGAAACAGCAGAGCCAAAAGTTGTCCCATGATTCTGTCATTCAGAGGGCACTCCTGGATGGTGATGGGGGAGTTTGGTCACTGTTGATTTGGCTCCCGACAGTATCTAGCACGCTATTGTCTGGTTATTCCTGCGTAAGATGAGGAAGTCATTTGCAAAAATGGGGCCAGGATTTAGGGTACCTGCGGTGGGTCTTTTCATGCCTGGGGCCCCTCTGCCTTCCTGATGTCCTGCCGTAATCACCTATAGCTACCTGGATGGTCTGGAAGATGCCATAGCAGGATGGCTCCTGCTCTTTGGGAAGTTGTCCTGTTTCCCCCTGGCTTTTGGAGGTGGGGGTCTGAGCTCTCTGGGGGTGTTATCATCATTCAGAAGACTTTATTTCCTGACTGGGTATGAGACCCACAGCCACCCTGATGCCTGTGTCACCCACGGGCAGAACCTATGTCAGTTTTGAGGTTCTGGTGGGTACATAGTGAAGAATGAGCCTGGTCGTTTTTGTAGAACATTGCTGCCTGCTCCCAGGCGGTTTGCCCTGGCAATTCTCACATACACTGGAGTTAAGGAGTTCTACCCTGCTCTTGCCTCATGGGCAGAGTGGCTCAGATGTTGGTGGTCCCTTGGGAATGGAATGTGCACCTATAGGCCTTGCCCAGTGGTAGGGCTACTGTCTCAAGTTTTAGTTGGTTCTTAGAACCAATATGGACACTATTTACACAGCTCTTTTCCTTCTGGCATCTTAAAACTTTATTTTATATCAATGGGTGTTTTGACTGCATGTATTTATGTATGCGCCATTTGTATACCTGGTGTCCTCAAAGGGCATTGGATCTCCTGGAATTGGAGTTGCAGACAGTTGTAAGCTACCATGTGGGTGCTGGGAATTGAATTCAGGTCCTCTGGAAAAGCAGCCATTGCTTTTAACCAATCAGCCATCTCTCTAGTCTCTTCTCTTAAGACAAAAAAAAAAAAAAAAAAAAGCCAAGTTATGGTGCTTTAATCCCAGCATTCAGGAGGCAGAAACAAGAAACAGACAGAGACAAGCAGATCTCTGTGAATTCAAGGCCAGCTCATCTGTCTGTCTGTCTGTGCAGTGTCCAGGAAGCCAGAAGAGGGCCCCGGAGCTGATTTTATTGGTGGTTGTAAGCTACCATGTGGGTACTGGAAACCCAGCCCAGGTCCTGTGAAGAACAGACAGTGCTCTTGGTCTCTCTGCCTTTCCTCTAGCCCTCTGGCATCTTGACTGTCGTGACATGTTGGAACATTGCTGACTTCCGGTATCTTCCGCTCTTCACAACAACATGTAAATAACGAAGTAGAATAAAAAAAATGAAAACCACATCTGACCTTCATATCTACCTTCCTGACTCCCTGTCCCTCCCCGAGGCAGCCATCCTGTTTATGGGACCCATCTTTCCTGTTCCCTCCTGCTCACTCACAAGTTCGCAAATGTGTAAAGAGGCGCATGTAAAAGGACCTTACATTAATGATGAGGAGTTAGAAATGTCTTGTGGTGCACTGTTTTCTTTTTCTTTTGTTCTGAGATAATGTCTCACTGTGCAGCTCTGACTATCCTGAACTCACCACGTCGACCAGGCTGTCCTTGAACTCACAGAGTTCTGCCCCCGAAAAGCTGGGATTAAAGGCGCGTACCACCACAGCCAGCTTGGATTTCTATTTTCATTCAGCTGTACTTAGTGTTCTAAGCTATCACATACAAATCTACCACTATTTTTATTGTTTTTGAGACAGTCTCCTAACTCAGGTTTCTCAAATTCCTTACTAGTCAAGGATGACCTTGAACTTTTGATCCCTCAGCTTCCCTGTCCAGTGTTGGAATTTCAGGCTTCTGCCTCCGTGTCCATCCCACCTCATTGTTTCTGGTGACTATTTGGTTGTCCTTAGTCTGTTGGTATCCTGCTTTTGGTTCATTTTCCAAATAATGAGCATGTTGGTAACTTCACCTCTAGGTTTGGTGTGGTTAGGCAGTGAGCATAGGTTTTTGGGTGCCCAGAACACTACAGTGGGGTGTTCCTAGGAGTAAGATTAAGGCTGAGTTCATTGTCCCTTTATTGCCCTCCGAAGGGACTGTATCCACACCCTGTTTCCTGGATCTCAGCATTGGCATTTTGCCAGTCTTGGGGTTGTCACTCTGCAGTGGCTCTTGGAATGAAACCCGTGCCTGGTGTTGAGACCTGAAACAGTAAACTCTGAGGGTACTGGGTCCCTCAGCCTGGGCTCCCCTTTCCCTAGAGGGTTCCTGCTCTGGGGTCTCCCTGTCTAGTCTACTCTGGCTCCGCAGCTGCCTTGCGCGGGAAGTGCCTACTTCCTGGTTACATTGTAATTTTCTTGTTCCTATTGTCAGACAGAGTTTCTACTTTCCTCCTTTTGTTACAGTGATACTCTTTACTAAGTCAGAGCGGGCCTAATAGCCCTGGTTCATCCTGAGCTCCCACCCGCTCCCTCCCCGCCCCTTTTATTCTCTGCCCTTCTTCCTTCCCTTAAATTTTCTGTGTACGAGTGCTTTGCTTTTGCACGCGTGTGTGTATCATGTGTCCACAGAAACCTAGAAGAGGAAGTCTAGCATTATAGATAGCCTTGAGCCCCGTATGAGAGCTGGGGTTCAAATCTAGGTCCTCTGCAAGACCAGCAAGTACTTTTAACCTCGGAACCATCTCTCCAGCCTCTCCTTTCCTCCATTTTTCAGACGGGGTCTTATGTGGTTTAGGTTGGTTTTGACTCACTGCAACCAACGCTGACCTTGAATCTCTTCTGTCCCTTCTGCCTCTACCTCCCAAGGGCTGGGATTATAGTCCTGTGCTACCAAGCCTGGTTTCTGCAGTGCTGGGGATGGTGCTCCCGGCCTTGTGCTAATGCTAGGCAAACACTCTACCAGCTGAGTCTCATCCCACCCCTCTGAAGCTCTCTGAAGCTGCAGCAGCAAAAGGCACTCAGAAAACGCAACTTGCAATACTACTTTGGTAGGACCGATGAGACGGCTCACTAAAGGTAAAGGCTCTTGCTGCCAGGTCTGAAGACCCGAGTTCGGGATCCCAGAACCTACCTGGTGGAAGGAGAGAACTTAGAACTGCAGGTTGCCCTCTGACCTCCACAGGTGCTCCATTGGCACACACAGGCTCACTAAATACATGTAATTAACAATATCACATGTGCCACTCATTGCGTGTTTGCTCACGAATGCCCATTATATGCCAGGTCTTGACAGCTGTAGACACATTTGGACAAACATATGCTTGACAGGCTCTCTGAGGAGCCTTGAGTTCAGGGTGTAGGAGGAGGAGTGGAGGGTGGGAGCGTGGTGAATGAGCAGCTGTCACTCGCACTAGTTGACAGGAAGTCAGGAAGATGTTGCCATTCCCCCCACCCCACCCCCCCAGGTCCCACGATGGGGGTTATGTAAGTGTGTTGTGTAGACTGCTGGGTGATATACAATCCTTTCCCTCAGAGCTTCCAGTATGGCTGGGTATCCATTCCTTAGGCTGGAGGGGTTGGCTTCATTTGTTCAAGGTCGGCCAGGGAAGACTTGGGTTGGTAGGCTGGCGGCAGACTGGAGGGGAGGCAGGGAGCTCTGCGGCTTGTGACTTGCTGGTCCTCTTCAAAGCTGGCCCTACCCATCCTGCTGTGTTCTTGCCTCTTACTGGCGTGAAGCCCCCAGGCTGTGCTTCAGCTCCAACACCCAGGCAGAGCTGTCTGTAGTCAAGTCTTTTCAGGCCGCCTTCTGACTGTGTGCAGGATTGACTGCCTGACTGTGTGGGGCTGCCTGTCTGACTGTGTGTGGGGCTGACTGACTGACTGTGTGCGGGATTGACCGACTGTGTGGGGCTGGCTGCCTGACTGTGTGTGGGGCTGACTGACTGTGTGGGGCTGGCTGCCTGACTGTGTGTGGGGCTGACTGACTGTGTGGGGCTGGCTGCCTGACTGTGTGTGGGGCTGACTGACTGTGTGGGGCTGGCTGCCTGGCCTGTGTTGGGCTGCTCTGCTTCCTGCTCAGGGCCTGCTTCTGAAGGGGTGTGGGTGATGCTTCAGAGGGCTGTTCTGTGGAGACAGCTGTGTCTCCACAGTGCCTGATGACTGACTTAACCAGGCAGGGTTAAGAGAGTGAGAGGAGGCATCTCTTTCTAGCCCTCACTCGTGGACTGAGGAGCCTGCGCTTTGTTCCCACCAGGGAGGCATTTCTGAGTGAGTTCTGAGATGCGAGGAAATGGGTGTCTTCTGGGCGCTGCTTATTTTTGTCAGGAGATTGCACTGCTCTGGAGAGGCAGAACCCTCCTCTTGTCTCAGGCTGCCCTTAATCCTGCTGGATAAACGCACCACAGGATGGGGCGTGGGTGACTGGAGGGTAGAAGGGGAAGCCACTGAAACCTAGCCACAGGGGGCACTTGGTGAGAGCTGAGCCGTCCTCACGCTCAGAGGGGTGTTGCCTCTGGCCCAAAAGAAAATATGACTCTCCTGTACATATTCCCCTCCCCCCAAAAGATGGAGAGCACACCTTCCAGGCTGGATGTGGACAAGCCTGTCACCTTGTTTTAACGGCCTAGACTTGGGGACATTATGTTCCCCTCTCTGTTCATGGGACTTAGGAAGGGGTGTTAACTTGCATGTGGGGAAGCTGGTATCCTCAGTGGCTGACGTAAAGTGTTGGCAGCTAAGACTGTTTTTGTGTGCTGCAAATTCACTTACACGCAGGAGGTGCCAAATAAAGGCAGCATGGTAGAATAGTCAGAGGGGACCCCATAGAGCCTGACCCTCCGCTCTGAGCTCTGGTGTCCCATCTCTTGTCCTGGACACTAATCTCCTTAGTGCTGATAATTTAGCTGTGGGTTTTTTTTTCTTTCTTTTTTAGCAGGTGGCTTTCCGTGCTAGGCTTGGGATTAGTGTCAAAAGACGCATTTGGGGAACACTAAATAGTGAGTGTTCTGCCTTCTACTCAAGGTGGGGTCTGGTCTAGATGCAAAGGGGACCCTGTCTGCTGGGTGGGTCGTGGGGGCAGACTTTTCTGAAAGCCAGGGAAGAGTAGCGGGAAAGACCTGGCCTCTGACAGACTGGAGACACAGTCCCGTTGGCAGAGGCTTTGCCTAGCATGCAGAACTTTGTTTCCTAGCACTCTCAGATGGAGACAGGAAGATCAGAAGTTCAAGGACATCCCTGTCCACATAGTAAGTTTGAGGTCAGCCTGGGCTATATAAGATCCTGTCTCAAAAGAAAAAAAAGTTAAAAACTGAAAATCAGGCACACATGTAGGCAGGCACACTATCAAGATGGCTCAGGGGTTAAGAGCTCTGCTGTTTTACTTTATTTATTTATTTTTTGAAATACGGTTTCTCTGTGACCCTGGTTGTCCTGGAACTCACTTGCAGACCATGTTGGTCTCCTGAGTGCTGGGAATAAGGGTGTGTTTTAATACTGGACCTGAGTTGGGTTCCCACCTCCCACTTTGGGTGGTTCATAGTCACCTGTAACTCTAGCTCCAAGAGATATGGTGTCTTCTGGTCTCTGCAGGCACCTCTGCACATGTGCCACATTTGTGTATACACACACACACACATACACATTCACACACATGTGTATACACATGTAAAATGAAATCTTAAAAACTGGTCAGAGTGTGGATTTTAGCGACCTTGGGTCCTGCAGACGGGGCTGGTCCCTCTGTTCCCACCTGTTGGGGAGAGACAGCTCTGTCTACAGATGGCTCTTTTTGTTTGCTTTATTTTGTTCATTTCTTAAATCTATTTTATTTTATATGTATAACTGTTTTTGTCTGCATGTGTGTGTGTGTGCGCTATGTGCGTTAGATTCCCCAGAACTGGAGTTATGGACAGTTGTTAGCCACCGTGTGGGTGCTGGGAATTGAACCTGGGTCCCCTGCAAAAGCAGCAAAGTGCTCTTAAACAAGGAGCCATCTCTCCATGTCCCTGTGTTTGTGTTTTCACATATAGCTCTTAGCCCAGGCAGAGATGGGGAATGTTCTGGGCTCTCCGCTGAGATGCTCTGCAGGTCTGCCGGGCTGCATTACCTTCCAGCCCAGGGCTGAGTGCTGCTGACTTTTCTTAGGAAGGGTCAGGCCCATCTGGCCTGAGGTGTGTGTGCCGTCTTTCCAGGCCTGGGTGTGAAGTCTGCTGCCTGCCACTGGGGTACGTGTGCCTGCTGGAAGGGGCTGGTGGGAAGAGGAGAGTCCCCAGTTCTAGAAGAGCTGAAAGCAGGGCGGGCGAGCAGAGCCTCTGAAAATGTGAAGTCCAGCCCGGACTGCAGACAGCATTGGAGCCCATGATTGGTTCTATTATAGTATGCACTGCGTTTGTTTGTGGGCTGCCTTTTACTTCTTTTAATGACAATTCTTAACTTATTGATGGGTTGATTTATTATGTGGAGGTCACAAGGTAACTTTTGGGAGTTGGTTCTACCTTTCACCCTGCATGTTTCAAGGATTGTCAGGTGTGGCAGCAGGTGCCTTTTCCTGCTGGGTTATCTTGCTGGCCCTGCTCTGGGCTCTCTGTGGTCTCTGAAGGGAAGACTTTGGTCAATTGATGTTGATTGTTTCCTGGGATCACCTGAAGTCTTTCCCAGGGGGTTCCCACTTGTTTGTGAGTGTGTACATGTGTCACGCCAGGTGACATATATGCAGATTCAGTTTGATAATTTAGGTGTATGATATTTTAAAAGTGAGAAGAACCAGGCTGGGAATTTAGATCAGTTGGCAAAGTGCCTGCCAGTGTACACAAAACCCTAAGTTTAACCCCAGCAAAGTTCAAACGAGGTATGGTGATATGTGCCTGTAATCTCAGCAGTTTAGGGATAGAGGATTAGAAATTCAAGGTTATCCTTTGCTATAATAGAAAGTTCTAGGCCAACCTGAGCTACATGAGACCCTGTCTCAGGAAGAGGGAAAAAAAGTGGAACCACTCTTGTGGTTACTGAAGTTAATGATGCTGAGATGGGACTTTCATTTATGGTGCCTTCTCTTCTTGTACAGAAGTCACAGTGTGGCTGACCCAGAGTAGGATTTTAATTTTTTCTATACAGCTTGTCAATATAAAACTTTCCAGGAGCTGGGTGATAGTGGTGCAAGCCTTTAATCCCAGCACTAGGGAAGCAGAGGCAGGTGGATCTCTGTGAGTTCGAGGCCAGCCTGGTCTACAGAGCTAGTTCCAGGACAGGCTCCAAAGCTACAGAGAAACCTTGTCTCGAAAAACCAAACCAAACCAAACCAAACAAACAAACAAAAAAACAAAACAAAACAAAAAAACCAACCTTCCAGGAATATAACGTCATCCTTACAGCGGAGACCATCACAGTTATTCTCTTTCCCTGACCACTGAGATGCTGAATAAATATTTGACTCAGTCATGTGTAACAACCAGCGCCCTCTTCTGCCCCCCTAGGATACCTGCGCCCATGTGTGTGTACTCACCCACAGACACATTAAAAAATGAAAAGCTAAAAAGAAGAGTTTTTAATTTGATGATACTATCGATGGAACCCAGGGCTTAGCGGGTGGGCTACCCCGGGCTCTAGGCTCAGCTCCCCATTTAGTACTTTGATAGTGTTTTGTTTTGTTTTAATTTTTTTTTTTTTTTTTTTTTTTTTTTTTTTTTTTTTAGTTTTTGTTGTTGTTTTTTCAAGAAAGGGTTTCTTAATGTGTAGCCCTGGCTGTCCTGGAACTCCCTCTGTAAGCCAGGCTGACCTCAAACTCACAGAAACCCTCCTGCCTCTGCCTCCCAAATGCTGGGGTTAAAGGTGTGCGCCACCACTGCCTGGCTGATAGTTGCTTTTAAAGATAGAGGCCCAGTGGGCTCAGCGCTGCTCTTACAGAAGTCCTGTCTTCCATGGAGATGTGACCATCTGTAGCTCCACTTCTAAGGAGTTCCAGATGGTTTCTGCCTTTCCCCCTTTCGGCCTCCTCAGGCACCAGGCATGACTGTGGTGCATTTACCTACATGCAGGTAAACACATAAAATAAAAATGAATAAACTTTTAAAAGCCAAAGTCATACTGGAGTGCAATAAATGTTTAAAACCTTGCTTGGTAATCCCAGAGGCTGGAGGGTCAGGAGTTCAAGGTCATCCTGGGCTACTTAGTTTCCTGAGGTCCTGAGAAAATACTCTGACCAAAGCTATTTGAGGCAGTTTGTCCTGGCTCAGTGTTCAAGGGTGCCGTACACAGGGCAGGAGATGCCGTATGCTGGTGTGTGTGTGTGTGTGTGTGTGTGTGTGTGTGTGCGCGCACGCATGTGCTCCGTGTACGGGATGGGAAGTGCCCACACGGGGCAGGAGACCAAGGCAGCAGGGTCTTGGCAAAGGGTCACAGCCAGGAAGCAAGCGGGGAGCTGCTGAGTGCTATTCTCTGCTCCATTCCTCTGTTTAGACAGCCCGGGAGCTCAGTCTAGAGAATGATGCAGTGAGGTCTGTTTCCTAAGTGATGCTAAATTCTGGCAAGTCTGACAATAAATCAACCATCACAGTGAGATAGTGAGTTCCAGGGTAACCTGGGCTATATGAGATTTTTGTCTTAAAAAAAATTGCTTTCCATTTACTTGCTGCCCTAGGCTCTCAGTGACAGGAGCAGTTTTACGCATAGGATAAAATAATATTGGGCAATTGTAAATCGAGATGAGGTGATTTTCTCTCTTCTGCATGGTCTAGACATTGCTCTTGGTGCCTTATATGTAAATGTGAGCAGGATTTAATCAAGGGTGTTTGCAGTTAATACTGTTTTCATTAATTAAAAAAATACTAATGAAAATAATTGCCGGCTGTTGCTGGTGCCCATCTTCAATCCCAGTACTCCAGGAGTCAGAGGCGGATCTCTGGGTTTGAGGTCAGCCTGGTCTACAGAGTGAGTTCCAAGACAGATACGACCTCAAAAAACAAACAAAAAAAAATCATTTTTTTTTACAATTTTTTAAAATTATATTTAGTTGTTTTATGTATGTGTGTGTGAGTGGGTGCAGAGGTCAGAGGTCAACCTGCTTGGGGAGCTCTGCCCTGTGGGTCCCAAGGACTGAACTCAGGTAGCCAGGCTTGGTAGCCAACGACTAAAGAGCCACCAAGTCATCCCGCGGGTCCTGGATTCCCTTTTGTAGCTTGTGGTTGGGTTTCTTTTCATGTGAGGAGTTACCTAGCTTGTCATACTGTAAAAGTGGTTCCTGAAATGTGTACTCCATTGATACTAGTCGAGAGAATGAAATCAGAGTCTGTGTGTGTGGAATACATCGATCGCTGTGGGGAACTCCGGTTCCCCTCTGCGCAGTCACCGGCCGAACAGCCGGAGTTTGTAAGAAGATATGTCGTATTGGCGAGAGTTCTGCGGTTCAGCAATGTAGCTGGCTCCTGGGAACGTGTCTTCCAAAGTTCATTCATTGTCAAATATTGACTGACGCTCCCTGTGCTCTGGGTCTGTGCTTAGGCCTGGGGTCGCTAAAGTCAGGTTGATCACTAAGTTCCTGCAGTTCTGGCCTCAGAGGAAGGGCGAGACCGCTCACGTCACACCCACACCCGGCAGGGAAAGATGCCTGGGACTTTTAGAGCTGGGTGGTTTTTATTGGTTGTTTAATTATATCAAATAACTTTTACTGGTGGTAAACTAATTTCCATAATTACCGATGCATTCATTCATATTGGTGCTTCTTTTATTGTGGCAGAAGATGGCTGTGCCTCCCACATATGCTGATCTTGGCAAGTCTGCCAGGGATGTCTTCACCAAGGGCTATGGTGAGTGTTGGAGGAGGGAGTTGGGAGCGCTGGAGGGATGGAGGGCCTTTTACCTACAAAAGGTGTTTGAGACACTTGGTGGTCAGCTCCCAGCTGCCAACAGTTCCCAGCTGTGCAGTCAAAAAGATGAGCTTCCTGCGGCTGTGCGCCACCCAGTGGCGAGGCTCAGGCATTGCAGGACAAGTAGCAGACGCTCCAGCTTCTGTACCGGTAGAAGAATGGCATTCTAAATTTAGCCTGCCGGGCCTACCAGCCCTCCTGACTGTGTCTCTGCCAGCTGCTGGGAATCTCCCCCACCCCCTTCTCCCCGGCCCTGAATGGGCACAGGTGGAGCCTGCGTTCTCAGTCTGCCCCTGTTGCATCGGCTTCTCGTAAGCAGCAGCAGGGGTCAGGTGCCCCCAGCGCTTTAGGGCTGTAGTGAGTTTCTGTAAGCATCTCCAGAGGGCCAAGAGGAAGGCAGAGGTGTCCTAGCTTCAAGTTTTTATTTTTCTAGTGCTGGGAATCCAACCTAGGGCCTTGAGCTTGCTAGAATCGTTCTACCATTGAACTGCAGCTCCAACCCTTCTGACTTGGTTAGTTAACCTGTTTATGGTTGTTTTTCTTTTTTCTTTTTTAGGCTTTGGCTTAATAAAACTTGATTTGAAAACGAAGTCGGAGAATGGATTGGTAAGTTGCTTCGCTTGCACGGGACAGAATATTTGTTTCTGGCCAGTAGGAGGTGCTGTGGCCAGACTGGCTGAGCCGGAAGCAGTTGCCTATTTGGATTGTGCCCTTTGTGCTTGTCCGTCTTATCATATCTGTGTGATAGGTGGTCTGGGACTATAGTAGCTGCTGCTATTCATAGGAAAATGAGAGTGGTCTCTGGTAAAATTGTCGTTACGTTTGCTGCTTTTTTACAAGTTATTTTGTGGTGTTGGAAGAAAATCAAACTCTGGCCCTAACACACTGTAGGCACGTGCTCTACCATTGACCTAAACCTCTAGCCTGGTTACTCCTTGATGTTTCTTACTTCAAAATGGGCCTTTCTTTTTCTCTTCTTTTTTAAAAAAATAATTTAACTTTATTTTATGTGCATTGGTGTGAAGGTGTTAGATCCCCTAGAACTGGAGTTACAGTTGTGAGTTGCCATATGGGTTCTGGGAACTGAAGGTGGGTCCTCTGGAAGAACAATCAGTGCTCTTAACCACTGAGCCATCTCTCCAGCCTCCTTCCTTCCTTCCTTCCTTCCTTCCTTCCTTCCTTCCTTCCTTCCTTCTTTCCTTCCTCTCTCTCTTTCTCTTTCTCTCTCCCTCCCCCCTCCTTCCTTCTTTTTTTTTTTTTTCTTTAGCTTTTTTAGTTTTTTGAGACAGAGTTTCTCTGTAGTTCTGGATGTCCTGGAACTCATTCTGTGGACCAGGCTGTCCTGGGACTAAAGGTGTGTCCACTGCTCAACTGCCTTTTTTCTTTTTTAAGAGTTATTTGTGTGTGTGTGTGTGTGTGTGTGTGTGCACGCGCACACGCATATGTGTGCCTCTGCCTGCATGAGTTTGTGTGTACCATATGTATGAAGGAACCTGGGGGCGCCAAAAAAGGGTATTGCATCCCCTGGAACTGGGGTTACTTTTACAGGTCACTGTGAACTGCATTGTGGGTGCTGGGATTTGAACCCACATCTTCTACAAGAGCAGTAAGTGCTCTTAACTGCTGAGCTGTCTTCAGCTCTGTTGACATCTATTTTTGTTTATTTATTTCGTTTTGGTTTAGTTTCGGTTTTTGAGACATGACCTTGGATGCCCTAGAACTCATTGTGTATACCAGATTAAAGGCATGTTCTACCTATATTTTTGTGTGTGTGGGGGTTTGAGACAGTGTTTCTTTGTGTAACAGTCTTGGCTATTCTGAAACTCGATTTGTAGACCAGGCTGGCCTCGAACTCACCAAGATCCGCCTGCCTCTGACTCCCAAGTGCTGGGATTAAAGATGCATGCCACCTATGGTTTTAGTGTTTCATTATTATTTAGAGAACATTCATAGATTGTTGGAAGGAAGAGTGTGGGTTTAGAATTCTGCTGTGTCAGCTTTCGCTCAATGACTCTCTCTGTCTAAGACTGGAGGCAGCCGAAAGCTGGGTGGCTTCTTATCCAGACTTTAAGGGCCGTAGGGAAAGAAGGAAGCTGTCTTCCAAAGAACTCCCCAGAAGCTTCCTTTTGGTAGCAGGATCTTTCAGTCCTTTGTATTTTCAGTATCTAACTGAACTGTAGAAATAGTTCTGGTTGGATATGCCAGGGACTCTCTGTTGCTTAAGGTCCTGGAGAGGCACGGAGGGCAGGCTGGACTGTGGGACTGTGGGCTGAGACTCTCTTTCCTTTAAGGAATTTACCAGCTCAGGCTCCGCCAACACAGAGACCACCAAAGTGAACGGCAGTCTGGAAACCAAGTATAGATGGACTGAGTACGGCCTGACGTTTACAGAAAAGTGGAACACAGACAACACCCTGGGTACCGAGATCACCGTGGAAGACCAGGTAAGGCCTCCCCGCCAGAAGTGCTGGCTCTACCCATTCCCATCCTGGCTCTACCCATTCCCATTGCAGCATCCACGGCCCTGCCCTCAGCTAACCTGTACCACCGCTCTCTTCCATGCAGCTCGCTCGTGGGCTGAAGCTGACCTTCGACTCATCCTTCTCACCTAACACTGGGTAAGGGTCTCGCCTTTGTCCCATGACGACATTTTAGGATGTTGTGGGCCTTGGAAGTCCTTAATGACAAAGGATTTTGATGTTAAGGGTGACATCATGTTAAAGGTAGCCTCTAAACTGGGAGACTGGAGGGTGGGGAGAGATTGTGGAGTCAGGGCCAGCCAGGGCTAAAGTGAGATTCCATATTAAAGAACAGAAACTAATGAGACAACAGTAAGGCTGCTTTGGTCTGAGCTCTGTATATTCTGAGTTCTGTGGTGGTGTTTTGACCAGAACACAGATATCCATCTGTTAGTGGGCTGTGCTGTAGCAGGCATTAGAAAATACATTTTATCTAACACATGGTTTTGTGTGTTCCTCTGCTCATTTGGGGACTGAGGTTGCCTGGGCCAGGATGCTGTTAGTCCCCAAGGAGCTTCCCTTTTCCTTTTGACAAGGGTCTCCTGTAGCCCAGGCTGGCCTTGAACTCATTATGTAGGCAAGGATGACCTTGAACTTCTGATCCTCCTGCTTCCACCTCCCCAGTACTGGGATCACGGGTGTATGATCCAGTTTCTGGGGGTGGGGTGGTAAGGGTCAAAGCCAGGGTTCATGGTCCCGGGTGAGTGCTCTACCCACTGAGCTGTGTCCCCAGGGCTGAGGATTGTCCTTGGTAGCAGAGGACTCAGATCAGTGTTCCAGGATCCCATGATGCCCATTGTGTGTCTGGCTGCAGGCAACAGCTTTCTGTCCCAGTCAATGTGTTTTATTTAAAGCTGCCAGTAGCAAAAGTGGCCAAGACTGAAGGGCAGAAGTGGCATTTGGAAGCAGGGATTATCTGGTCACTGCTGCCTGTTTTGTAGGTGTGGAGGGCCCTTCTCCCAGTTTTCTGAGACACTGAGATCGCTGGAGCTTAAGCACAAGGTGGCTCCTGAGCTGCCAGGTCCTCTGGCCAGAAACGGATTAGACCTGTTGGTTGTTGACACATCAGAGGGCAAAGAGAGCAAGCCGGCCTTCCTCAGCTCCTGAGGCTGTGCAGGACCAGGCAGAACGTTTCCCTTCTAGAATAGCCTACACTCTTGTGATTTTGTACTCGAAGTGGTGAGTCTCCTAGATCAGGGGAAGCTTGTTTTGCCCACTGATGATCGAGTCTAGGCTTTTACTAAATCTCATGTCTTTGTTTTTTGGTTTAGCAGGTTTTTGGTTTGGCAGGCTTTTGGTTTGGCAAAACATGTATAAAATTTACCATCTGCGTCATCTTTAATATTCACAGTTCATGGCATGTGTTTTTATTTTTTGTGATTCTGGGTTGGTTTTTTTTCTTTCTTCCTTTTTTGATTGCCTGTCTATGCCTCCCTAGTGCTGGGATTAAAGGTGTGAGCTGCTGTGTGGGTGCTGGGAACTGAACCTGGGTCCTTCGCGAGAGCAGCCAGTGCTCTCAACTTTTGAGTCATCTCTCCAGCCCCCTCAGGTTAACCTTTTATTTTGAAATAACTTTGCAGTTTTTATATAGAAAATTGTGATAAAAGTAACCTGTAGAATTCTCTTCTCTTTCTCTCCTAGCTCCTTCTAATGTTGAAATCTTCTGTCTACCATCACATTATAACACAGCTCATAATGTATATAGACTATACAGCCATTTAAGCCGGGCGGTGGTGGCGCACGCCTTTAATCCCAGCACTCGGGAGGCAGAGGCAGGTGGATCTCTGTGAGTTCGAGGCTAGCCTGGTCTACAAGAGCTAGTTCCAGGACAGGCTCCAAAGCCACAGAGAAACACTGTCTCGAAAAACAAAACAAAACAAAAAAGAATATTCAGCCATTTGCTACATAATATTTCAGTTGCGCACTTATAGGAACTCGAGAGGATAACAGCTCAAACTTCCCTCTTGCTGTTGAGGCAGAGTGTATTTCCTGAGTGTGCGATAATTGTCCTAAACAGCACCCACTCCGCCTCCTCTCCATAAAAGTCTAGCATGTACAGATATGCACATGCCACAGTGTTTGGTGGTGGTACAGACGGAGAGTGTGAATGGCTCATGCACTCACTGTGCGTTTTCCCATTAGAGTGTGTTCCTTATAAAATGTTTCCTGTGAACGCCTGTGCTGGGTTCCATTGCCTGCCTTGAGCATCTTATGTGTGTTCTGTCCCTTGGGTGCACCAGGAGGCCGTGATTGAGTGATTAACCACGGCCATCTGGGGTTTCTGTAAGTGCACCCCGTGATGTTTGCTTAATGACCAAATGACCCAGCGATGCAGTTTGCAGGCTGTGTCCGTGTCATTAAGCAACTGTGGTGAAGGTCAGTGCCAGCAAGCAAATGTTGGTACCACACTGTTAACTGTCGCCCTGCTGATGTCCTTGTTCTGTCTCAGGATCCAGTTCTGGCTCTTCCATTGCATCAAGCGTTCAGGTCTCCCTTGCGGTCTCTTCCTGCGACACACTCTGCGTCTTTTTCTCTCGTGACCTGGACATTTTTGAAGAATGGCTGAGAGTTCTTGGCAGAATGGCCTTCTGCTTGGATACCCTGCTAATTCTTTCTGATTACATTCAGGTTGTGTATTATTTTTTGGCCGCTGAAGAAGTGGCACCTCATTGTGTCCATGGAACATGCTGTCAGGAAGACCGCCACCGTTGTGTCTTTATCAGTGTGGCTAATGTGACATCTGCTGGGTCTCTCCCCGGGAACGCTGCTAGGCTCTAGCTTTGTTCTTGGTGCATATGAAGCCGGGAGATACTGAGACGCAATGTGCTTTCCCATCATGCTTTGGGTCACATCCTTCAGTCCTCCATCATTATTTTGGGTAGTTATTCCCATCATCCCTGTCTTTCTCATGGGGTTTCCTGTAGGGAAGGGCTGTCCTACTCCCTCACTTACTGAACCAGTTTTTTTTAAAAATTATTATTAGATTTTATTTAGATGTATTTATCTTTATGTGTGTGTTTTGTCTACAAGTATGTGTGTGCATTGTGTGTGCCTGGTGCCTATTGAGATTAGGAGAGAGCATTGGATGCCCTGGGACTGGAGTTGGAGTTGGTTGTGAGCCACTGTGTAGGAATGAAGCCCATGTGGTCTGCAAGAGCACCCAGTGCTCTTGACTGCTGAACCATCTCTCTAGCCCTTTATTATTTAACCCCGCCCCCACATTTGTGTGTGTGTGTGTGTGTGTGTGTGTATGTATGTATGTGTGTGTGTACCGCAGTGTACATGTGGACATCAGAACAATTTGCTGGGTTTGGTTTTCTCTTTTCTCCATGCTAATCCCAGGGATTCGGCTCAGGTCATTAGGTTTGGCTGCAATCACCTCTACCTGCTGAGCCACCTTGCCAGTCCCTAATCAGTTTTTATGTTAGGATAGATTCGTGGACATTTATTCTGTGAGTTATATTCCGTTACATCGTGCATGTCGTGGCTCACGACTCAGTTGTGACAGTTTGGAGCTCTGCCAGGTTGCTATGTCTGTGCTTTGGAGGGGGCTCATCTCCCTTTGATCTCATCTATATTTCTTGTTTTAGAAGAGCTTCGTCTGAAGGCTTTGTTCCCTAGTCCTGCTGTCGGCCACTCCTCCTAGGAGCCTTGGGTAGGGTGTTTATAGGGTAGAGCTGTAGGCACGAGGTGTGCTGGGTAGTTGGGCTTTGATGGCTCTCGACAGATCGGACATGAACACGGGCTTTCTGACGCTCTGGTGATGCCTGGAAAACCCTGGCCACCCTTAGCCAAATGTGGGCCACAGCTTGGTGGGATTTCGGACCTCACTTAGGGATTAGTACCCCTAACAACCTAAGAGTGTTGCCTTCCACAGATAAAGTCTACTTGCTAACCATCGCTCTTTTGAGTGCTTGTCAAATTAGCACCCCCGCTTAAGTCGCTTAAAAAAAATCCCAGTGACATTTGAGAAAGGAGAGCTTCCCTGGCTTCACGAGGAGCAGAGGCCTGGGGATGGCTGAGTCACCCTAGCTCTGTCTCTGTCCTTTTTCTTTGGACGCATGAACCCCTGGCTAGAATCCCATGAGACAGTGAGTGGAGGCATTGTGCAAATCGGTGTGGGTGGTGCATGTGTCTGGTAGAGATTCTGCCATAGGCTCTGTACTTTGGCTAATAGCTGCTTTTCATTGGTTTGTCTTTTGAGAGACGGTCTCATGTAGCCCAGTCTGGACTTGAGTTTCTATGTAACTGAGGCTGGCCTTGAACTCCCATCCTCCTGCCTCCATGTCCAGGTGTGTGCCATTCATGTTTTGTTCAGAGAGGATCTGACTGTGTAGCTCAGGCTGGCCTCCAAGTTATGATCATCTTGCCTCAGCTTTGAGAGTTCTCTTCTTCTGTCTTGTGTGTTCTGGGGGCCCAACTGAGGTCGTTAGGCTTGGCAGCAAGCACCACTACCCTCAGCCATATTGCTGGCACTAAACTAAACATCTGCTATATTTTGGTCTATTGGCAATACTGTTCTTACCAGTGCTCACATTTTCCTGTCTGTGAAGCCCCCGGGTGGGAACCTTCTTATTTTAACAATTAGATCCATTTGCCCAGTTCCTGGTAATCTCTGGTAGCTTGGAGAGCTGCTTCAGGCTTCCTTTGTACGTTCCCTGCCCTGAATCTGTAACTGGCCACTCCCACAAAACAGCAGGGCCTCTGGGGAGGGAATGGTTTTAAAGCCTATGGTCTGCAGGCTTCAGTCTCGCTGTGAATAGGGCCAGGAGCAGGCAGGTCTGTGTGGTCCTCGACACTCTGTGCAGACCTGGTTTCTGTGGGCTAGGCTGAGAAAGCCATTGGCCAGGAAACCATCTTTCTTGCAATCATGTGATATAGTTTCAATTTTATTTGCTAGGTTCAATCTCCAAAAATTTTTTTTATTTTAATGTATTTGTGTGTACATGGCATGTGCGCACCCGCCACAGTACACTTGTGGGGGTCAGAGGGTGGCTTCAGGTTTGCTCTTCTTTTTTACCTTCTTGAGGCAGGATTTCTTTCTTTTTTTAATGATTTATTTGTTTTTATTTTATGTGCATTGGTGTGTTGCCTGCATGTGTGTCTCTGCAAGGGTGTTGTATCCCCTGGAACTGCAGTTATAGGCAGGTATGGGGTACCATGTGGGTGCTAGGAATTGAACCCAGGTCCTCTGGAAGAACAGACAGTGCTCTTAACCACTGAGCTATCTCTCCAGAATTCCTTTTGTTCATTGCTATATATGCAGGCAAGCTGGTTCTTGAGCTTCAGTGAGCCTCCTGTCTCTCCTTCCCATCTCCCTAGAGAGATTTACTGGGATTGCAGATACTTTTGCTATGCTTACAGCATTTGCTGGCCTCTAGGGATTTGAACTTAGGTCTTTCAGATTGTCTGGTAAGCGCTTTATCCACTGAACCATCTACTCAGCCCAGTAGATACTCTCTTATTCTCTGGGATTTGCTTTGGATAAAAATTATGACTCACCTATTCTTGCTGAGGGACACTGGGTCTTGAGAAATTGTTGGCAGACACTGAACTAACTGGTCTTAGATGCGAAGAATCTGGCATCACTGGGCCTGAGATCAGGACTTCCAGCCCCCATGACTGAGGGACTCAGGTTCCTTATCAGCATCCAGAACTCTCTGCTGTGAACTCAAGTGGGGTCTCACAACCATGGCAGTGAAGGTTCTCCTACCGTACTCAGTAAGTAGGGGAGATTTATTATTTGTGTGTGTGTGTGCGTGTGTATGTGTGTGTGTGTGTGTGCGTGTGCACACTCACCACATAGAGGCAGGTACCTGCAGAGGCTAGAAAAGGTATTAGATCCCCAGGAACTGGAGTTGCAGGCAGCTGTGAGCTACCAGTGTGGGTATTAGAAACCGAATCTCAATCTTCTGCACAAGCACTTTTAGCTTCTGAGCCTCCTCTCCAGCCCCAGGGATCTGCTATTTCTTTTCTTGCTGCCTACTGGATGAGCCACAAAGGTGACCAACTCCCTCAAATTGCTGCTTGGGAAGCTTTGTGGTATTGCGGCTCTTCTGTAGGTCTGGCAGACAACAAACACGCCTAATAGATGTAGGGTGTTGTGTTGAACATAGGGAGAGGCTGGAAAAGGAGCATGGTTAGCTCACTTTCTGGTCTCTTCTCATGGTGTGCACGGCACAGTGTTGATGCAGCCTTTTGCAGACCAGATTTGAGCTCAGGAGAAGTTGCATCTTGCTTGTGGCTCAGCAGTTGTTTAGGGTTAACTGGCCACCGGCCTTGCTTCTATTCCCTACCACCTCCCACTCAAACTGGGACCAGACAACATGTTGCATAGTTCTTAGCGTGATTGTGTCAATGTGGGTTAGCTTGGCTTTTTAATACATTTTTTTTTCTTTTTGTTTTAGGAAAAAGAATGCTAAAATCAAGACAGGGTACAAGAGAGAGCATATCAACCTGGGTTGTGATGTGGACTTTGACATCGCTGGGCCCTCAATCCGGGGTGCCCTGGTGCTTGGCTATGAGGGCTGGCTCGCTGGCTACCAAATGAATTTTGAGACCTCCAAGTCCCGAGTGACCCAGAGCAACTTTGCAGTTGGCTACAAGACGGATGAATTCCAGCTTCATACTAATGTGTAAGTGTGCGTCAGGGGTGTCTCAGTTACTTTTTTAATGCTGTGACAAAATGCCATGGCCAAAGCAACTTATAAAAGAAGGTGTTGAGAGTCCATGGCGGCGTGGCAGAGGCACAGCGGCACAACAGCTGAGAGCTCACATCTTGATCCACAACCAAGAGGCAGAGAGAAGGAGAGTGCCCTGGGAATGGTGGGAGTCTTAAAACCTCAAAGCCTGCCCCCAGTGACACACCTCCTCCAACAAGGCCACACCTCCCAATCCTTCTCAAACAGTTCCACCAACTGAGGACCAAATATTCAAACAGGGGCCAGGCTCATTCAGAATGCCGCAGGGTGTCATGTATTGGCTAGGGTGGTTGCTTTTCATTTTCCCCCGAAGATCGCTTTTCAGCCATTTGGGTCTGATCCCATCCCATGGTGGATAACTGGCAATGCATAGTCTGTACAGTGCTTAGCAGTGTACTGACTGCTGGACGGTGGGATGGTGGGCAGAGAGGTTGCATGTTAGGTTGGAGAGTCTGTCACTGGACTGGGAGGCTGAAGGATGTTGATGATTTGAGGGAATCAAAAATTTCAACCATAAGAATAATCTTATTTGGGGCTGGAGGGACGCCTCATCAGATAAGAACACGTACTGCTCGCGGAGAGGATGCAAGTTTGGTTCCCAGCACTCTTGTTTTGCATGACTTACAACCACTTTAGGGGATCCAACACTCTCTTTTGACCCCCAAAGGGTACACCCTAGCCTCCCTACATAAAAAAGAAAAACGGGGGGGGGGCAGTTAATTTTGTTTGAATTAGTTCCATGAAGCACTAACTTATTCTTTCCACTAGAGGGTGCTAAAAAAAGTAATGTCTTATTCAGCCCAGTAATGGTATTGCTCTAAACAAATACTATTTCCATTAATAACAATGAAAACATTTATTTGTGTGAACACCTCTGTCTCAGTGTAGGTTAGAGTACAACTTGCAGGGAGCCTGTTATCTTCTTTTGTATCCAAACCACAGCACTTACCTTCCAGGGATGGAATGTGGGGTCTGGGCTTTCTTGCTAGCCGTGTCTCTTCGCCTTTGCCTCCCTCCTGCCGTCTTCGACAGAATCATTTACAAAAGTAAAGACAAACCGTAGAAAATAGGAAGTTCTGTAGAATCCCAATTTTCTAGTTTCTGCTTCAATTTTTTTTTAAAAAAAGTTTGTTTTTATTCATGTGTATGCCTGTGTATATCTATGTGAGTGTGTGTCATATGTGTGTAGGTGCCCATGAAGGCCAGAAGAGGGTATTGGAGCCTCTTGAACTGGAGTTAAGGACAGTTGTTATAGGTTGATAAAATTTAGGTTCTTTGGGAAAGCAGTCAGGACTCTTAACCACTTCAGCCTCATCTGCTTCCATTTTTAGAAGAGCATTTGGGAGGGAGCTTGAGGTTTTGTGTTGGTCTGGTGGTTGTGTGGGGTTGGTGAGAACTCTGTTCAGTCTGTTTCTGGCCTCCCTGTTCTCCCCTTGGTGCTGGTGACATTTCAGCCCGTGTCCCCGGACGGCTGGACATCTACTGCTGTGTTTCCTTGCAGGAATGATGGGACGGAGTTTGGTGGCTCCATCTACCAGAAGGTGAACAAGAAGTTGGAGACCGCTGTCAATCTCGCCTGGACAGCGGGGAACAGTAACACTCGCTTTGGGATAGCAGCCAAGTACCAGGTCGACCCTGACGCCTGCTTTTCGGTGGGTACTCGTGAATCACCCGGCTCACGATTGAGAGAATTCTGTGCTTCAGCTTAAAGGCATTGGGCAAAGACTATTCTTGTGCTTAATCCCACTTGAAACAGATACCTCAAAGAAATTTTTTTCCTTTCTTTTTTTGGGGGGTAAGGGGAGCACAGTTCCACTGTGTGGTCTTGTCTGGTCAGGAACTCACTATATAGACTTCACAAAGATCCATGCACCTCCGCCTCACCAGTGCTGGGGTTAAAGTCATGTGCTACCACAACTGGTAGCTTTTTTATTTTTTGAAGACAGGGTTTTTTTGTGTAGCCCTGGCTGTCTCTGTAGACCAGGCTGGCCTTGAACTCAGAGATCCACCTGCTTTTGCCTTAATTAAGTTTTATTCTTGCCCTTGTTTTCATTTTGTTCTCAGTCCCTATGGTCCACATTAAAGTATCAGTGGTCAGGATGATATATTCTAAAGGTAGAACCTTTGCCTAGCATGAGCAAGGGCCTGGGCTTAAGACATATTACTGGGGGAAAAAGCAAACCAAAGCAAGGCCAGGGCTGTAGCTCAATTGGAAAAGTGCTTGCTTAGGATGCAGAAAGCCTGGTGCTTGATCCCCAGCACAGCAGAAACAGCAGGCAGAAGAATCTGAAGTTCAAGGCCTTTCTTGGCTATGATGTAACAAGAGTTCAAAGGTAGCCTTGGACTACATCGTGAGAGCGCATCTCTGAAAAGACAAAGCCAGTTAGTTGGTCGGTGGGCATCTTGTCTTGCCTACCACGTGGCACTGGTTAGAGGCCCCGAACTGCACAGGTTTTGTGGCGAACCCTGTTAAGCTGGCTTCTGTTGTCACACTATAGCAGCCACCCATTTCGGGTAGAATGAGGAAATGTAGACATTTCCTGCTGGTTGATGTAACTCACAGTCTGTTTTAAGTATCCTGACCTGGGAACAGGATTTGGCTCCCTCAACATCAGCCATGCATGTAAAACCAAAGGACAAGGGCCCCCTTGTTGGGAACCTAAAGAAATGGTTCGAGAGACATGACCTGCCAAGAGCCCTTACTCTCCTCGCTCTGTCTGTCCTTGGGAGGTCACAGGGGCAGGAAGGCACACACACCTGCATTTGAGTCTTAGGAGATGGCCGTGAGCAGACACAGTTTGCGTCTGACGGCTGGGACCTGAGAAGAAGCCCTCACTCCTTTGGAGGCAGACTTTCACGGTTGTGGGACGCTCTTTTCATTGGGCCTATCTTCTTTCTTTCAGGCCAAAGTGAACAACTCTAGCCTGATTGGCTTAGGGTACACTCAGACCCTCAAGCCAGGTATGTATCGCCTGTGTAAAGCTGGTTAGTTCTCTGTCTTACGAAAAAAGTAATGGTTACATTTTGCTGACTTTTGCTATTGCTGTGGGGCATTGTAAATGAATGTATATAAATGTTTGTAGTTGAGTCTTTATAAAGGAGTTAGGTCATTGTCAAAAGAAAAAAGGTGGATGAGAAATAGCAAGCCAGAGGGAAGCACCGGCAAATACCATGTATACGATGTTACGTCCTGGTTATTTCCGGTAAATACCATGTATATGATGTTACATCCTGGTCATTTCCTGCCATCCTTTTCCTGGGGTCTGATACTTGTTGTCTCCAGGCCGCTGGCAGGTTTAGCCTGTCAGTCATCCTCACTATAGAAAGGCAAGGGTGTAGGAATGGTGGTTAGCGCCTCTACTCTGCGTAGCTGTCCCAGCCACTCACTGGTGTGTGAGGGCTCCAGGGGCTAATCCCACTTTTGAGCCCTCAAAGCTGATTATGTGTGATGTGAGAATCAAGTTCCTCCTGGGAACACCAGCCCATTCGATCTAAAATTACAAGTCCCAGGAAAAGGAGTTTATTGTTTGTGTGTGCGCGAGTATGGGTGCGTACATGTTGCGAAGATGAACGTAAGGCTGATATAGGATAGAGTTTCCCTCCAAGGCAGTGTTGCTCAAACTACTTCCTGTGTGGTACCAGAGGTCGAGTGCTCATTGTAATGGGGGAAACACGAGTGGGTGTTTCAGCAGGGTTTCTGCTCTGAAGGGTTACTTTGCTTGGCTGTTTGGCCACTGATGATTGTAGCTGGAACAAATTCGGACTTTGGTGTTAACCTTTTTTTCCTTTCCTTTGTCTCTTCCCCCTTCTTCCTCCTCCTTCCTCCAACTGCCACCCCTCCCTCCCCACACCCACGTCTTTCTCATCCCCCTGCAGGTATCAAGCTGACGCTGTCAGCTCTGCTGGACGGCAAGAACGTCAATGCGGGTGGCCACAAGCTTGGTCTAGGACTAGAATTTCAAGCATAAGTGAATATTGTACAATCGTTAATTTTAAACTATTTTGCAGTATAGCTACCTTCAGAATTTAGTGAACCTTTTAATGTTGTACGTTGGGGATGCGAGAATCGATAAATACCACGTTAGATCTCCAGGTTAAGGATGACTCGGCTTTCCGGTGTTTACCATTTCAGAGGTACAGCAGACACCCCATTCCTGAAAGGGTCCTTTTAGCTGTCGACGTGGGCTGGGGAGGAGACCCTCTAGAGATGCCAGGCCACGAGTGGAAGCTCGGAATGTGCGGGCCCTTTGTAAATCTGTATCGAGTCCACAGGTGAAGTTGTGACTTCCTGAGCCACCTTGGTGTCCCGATCCTAACTGCTGAGAAGCATGCGCGCGCGCACACACCTGTGTGAGAGGGGCTTTCTTAGACAGATCTCCGTGGCCTGTTCCCGTCCTCGCCCAGTTACCTGTTTTACACCAAAAGCACTCTTCTGGTTAGCTATTTCCTTTGTGCCATTTAGGGTGGAGAGAGTGGGCCGATGGAGCCGGTCATTTAGGACTTGATTCTTCCTTGTGTTGTGGCATGTTTTTTTTTTTTTCCTTTTCTTTTCTCTTCTTCTTTTTTCTCTCCCACCCTCTCTCCTGCCATTGCACTAGAGTATGAGACAACTTTAAGCTGGGAAGGTGATTGTGGTCACCATGACAACACTAGGGATCTAAAGTGACCTGTTAAAGCCACACCACTCTTTTTTAGCAGTTTAATGGGTACATTAGAGAGTCTTCCATTTTGTGTGGAATTAGCTCCTCCCCTTCAAATGCTGTAATTAACATCACTTAAAATAAAACTTGAATAAAATATTGAAACCTCATCCTCTTGTTGCTTTTGTTAAGAAAAATATGGGCAGGGCAGTGGTGTTGCATGTCTTTAATCCCAGCACTCGGAAGGCAGAGGCAGGCAGTTCTCTGTGAGTTCGAGGCCAGCCTGGTCTATAGAGCAAGTTCCAGGACAGCCAGGGTTACACAGAGAAACCCTGTCTGGCCAGGGCATTGGTTTAGATTTGTACTTTGCTCCTTTGTATTCTGTGCATTGATATTTTTTGCTCTTGGTGTCTCACAATCATCACTGACCTGATCACATAGAAGAGCATTCCGGAGGCTGGAGAGGCGGCTCAGGGCGCTTCCTCAGTGCTTCCTGTTCCCGAGGTGGCTCTGAGGCTGCTCACAGCTACCTGTAACTCTGGATTTGGGGTATCTGACTCCCTCTTCTGCTGCCCCTAGGTACCACACATGTGACACACACACATAAATAAATCTTTGAAAAAACACTTATGGTTGGATGTGGTGATACATCCCAGCACCTTCGAGACTGAGACAAAAAGATAAAAAGATATACAGTGAGACTTTTAGATCTGAGAATCACGAGGAGAAAAGACCAAATTCATGATTGTCCAGTTAAAGCGAGTTATATTTTGGGATGCACCCAAGACTGGCCAGCTGGCTGTCTCACCCTAAGTTGGGACCTGAGAGAGCAGCCCATGCTGGCCTCTTGAGGTCCTTTTTATGCAGAGGTAAGATGTTCCTGGGGGTGAGAAAGTCGGCTGTTGTACATTGCTGGAAAGAGAAGAAGCAGGGCTAAGGACAGATGCCATGTGGATGTGAATGGGGTTGAAAGTTTAGTGTAGGTTGAAAAACATGTTTTGCAGCTTACATCAGATCTAAGAAACAAACTTAATTTTATTTTTGATTTTTTTGAGACAGCCTTGGCAGTCCTGGAACTCGCTCTGTAGACCAGGTTGGCCTTGAATTCACAGAGGTCTGCCTGCCTCTGGAGTGAGTACTGGGATTAAAGGCAAGCGCCACCACTGCCCAGCTAAGGTTATTTCTTATAAGTGAACGTTTAGAGTCTGTCTAGAAATTGTGCTCTGAACAAAGTGGTTTCTAGGTCTGTGTAGTCAAGGGCCAGGCATAGTATTAAATACCGTGCAGTGTACTAAAGTCCCCGAGTATAGGGGGATTTAATTCACCAGTTACTTATTGAATGTCTGCCTGTAGTATGCAGTGTGTTGGATAAAATATCACTGTAAAATGCCTTCCGTTCACAATAACTCATTAATTAAAAGATTTAGATGGGACTGGGTGGCTCAGTGGTTAGAACACTGACTGTTCTTGCAGAGGACCCGGGATTGGTTCCCAGCACCCACATGGTGGCTCACAACTGTAATTCCAGTTCCAGGGCATCTGATGCCACCCTGGGACAAATGGGTGTTGTGCATTTTTAACATATCAAAGTGGACCTGGCCAGGTGCTTCCAACATCCCTGAGTCCTTACCTGTTACAGGGTATGACTGGTACAGCCCCAAACCCAGACTCAGCGCAGGGTTGCACTGCTTTTTTCCTAGAGGCTCTTCCCTATATAATCTAGACATTTTGGTTATCTGCTCCTTTTGTACCTTTGCCCTCTTACCTGCTGCACCTGGTCTCCCTCGCTCCTCTCCTCTCCCCCCTCTCCCCATATGGCCCAGCTGCACTCTGGACTCTCCCAGAGTTCTCTGCCTCTGGCTATGCTTTTTTTTTCTTCCTTTTAACTAAACGTTCTCTTCTACTACACCTAGGAGCAGTCAGTCCTTTCCTTTTTCATTCAGTCGCTGATGATCCTGTACTCACGTGCAGAAATCCCATAGGACACATACTCATACTTAAAAATAAATCTGAAGCTGGGTGGTGGTGGCACACGCCTTTAGTCCTAGCACTTGGGAGGCAGAGGAAGGTGGATCTCTGAGTTCGACGCCAGCCTGGGCTACAGAGCAGGTTCCAGGATAGCCAGGGCTACACAGAGAAACCTTGTCATGAAGAAAACCAAACCAAATCAAGATAACAAAAAATGAATTGAGCTAATCTGTCACCGAGGAGAAAACACAGTAGGTTAGGGAGGAGGACAGAGTGTCACAGAAGCCACTCACTTGAAAACTATCTCTAAACAGGCAGAATGTAGGACTGAGACTATTCTCTGAACACTGGTATTTTCTGGGTCAGCAGAAAGCACAGCTTGGGGCATTTGGAAGGACAGGACCTTTGTGTGCTGACCTGGAAGGTTTGGGCACCATTCCATGCACACGAACTTGGGTAGACTGAGTTGGGATGACTGACTTCTTAGTTCTAACACTGAGTCTGTTTTTGAGCTGTCCTGGGGCCAAATACATCAGATTTGGGAGAACACAAGCCCTTCTCTATCCTGCAGAGGCAGCTCTGCTCTGTTTGGGGAGGAAAGCGAAGAGATGGCAGTGAAACTGGGCACCATAAATGACAGCTTTATGCTACACCGAATTTCCTGAAAAAAAAAATCAATAAAGTGGAACCTAGAGGAATTGAAACCTAGAGCTGTTTGCTTAGGAGGCAGTCACACAACGTACCCACAGACACAAACTCTGTACCAAGGCCCTAGGCAAACGTTCTAAATTTACATTTTCATATACTGAGGGCTTTGTTTTACAAAATGTAAAAGAGGGCTAGGAATATATTTTTTGGAAAATTTGAGGCTATTTTCAATGGCAGTCTTTCATTCTGACTTATGACCAATGTTCTTGCTTTTCTTTCGTAACACTATCGTGCCGTTACGTACCATCCATTCTACAGTGTGCCTCACGAGGAAGCAAGGCCTGCAAAGGCTGGCTTGAGTTTGCTTTGTTTATTGATGCACCCTTAAGTACGGGGAAATGTTAAATATTTGAGGAAACACTAAAGGATACACCGGGATAGTGGTTCATGCCTGTAATTCCAGCACCTGGGGGGTGGAGGAGCAGGAGTTCAAAGTCATCCTTGGATACAAAGGAGGCCAGCCTGGGCTACATGAGATCTTGGTTTTGTTTTTTTTTTTTTGTTTTTTTTTTTTTTTTTTTTTTTTACACAAAAACAAAAAATAAAAACCAAAAGAGTACTGGAGAAATTATTCAGCAGTTAAGAACACTAGAGTGGTTTTCAGCATCCACATGGGGTGGTGGCTCACACTCATGGCTCATCTAACTCCCCCTTAAGGGGGTCTCACACCCTCTTCTGGCATCTGAAGGCACCTGCACTGACATGCAATTTTTTTTTAGATTGTATTTATTAATTATGTATACAATGTTCTGCCTGCATGTATTCCTGCAGGCCAGAAGAGGGTACCAGATCTTATAAATGGTTGTGAGCCACCATGTGGTTGCTGGGACTTGAACTCAGGACCTCTGGAAGAGCGGCCAGTGCTCCTAACCTCTGAGCCATGTCTCCGGCCTCTTACACACTATTTTAACATTCAGTTTTTGCGGGGCATGGTGGTGCATGCCTTTGACACATTGAGTGCCACATAGAAATAGCGAAGACATACACTAGGGATGGTACATTTTTGGGCAAATTGCACATGATTTAAATCATAATTACAGATCAGGGTGCACTTTAGGTGTTGTTTTTCAATAATTATAATATTTTTATTTACAAAAACAATTAAACAACTAAACAATTGAAGTTCCTAGTATTTTTTTTAATGTATGGTACTGCATAAAACATTTTCCTCTATGAAGAGGGACCAAACAAAAAATTCTTTTGAAACAGGGTTACTCTATATTTGGCTGTCCTGGAACTCACTTCATAGATCAGGCTGGTCTCGAACTCACAGAGATTCACCTACCTCCCCTCCCGAGTGCTGGGATTAAAGATGTGCACCACCACGCCCATCTTAACAAAGTTTATGTAATTATCTAGATTCAATTCTTTTTCCCTTGGCAACATGTTGTAAGGAGGGGCAGCTTGTTTATTCCACTTCCCGGCTAGCTTACACCGAAATAACCACACAGAAACTGTATTCATTAAAACATTGCTTGGCCCATTAGCTCTAGTTTCTTATTGACTAATTCTTACATCTTAATTTAACCCATTTCTAATTAATCTGTGTATTGCCACGTGACTGTGGTTTACTGGCAAGATTCTAACCAGTGTCTGTCTCAGGCAGAAGATTCATGGCTTCTCTCACTCTGCCCTTCTTCCCAGCATTCAGTTCTGTTTCCTCTGCCTACCTAAGTTCCACCCTATCAACTAGGCCAAGGCAGCTTCTTTATTAACCAATGAAAGCGACACACAAACAGAAGGTACTCCTATACTAGTTCCCCTTTTCTGTTTAAACAAAAAGGAAGACTTTAACTTTAGCATAGTAAAATTACATATAACAAAACAGTTATCAAGCAAGAATTACAGTTACAATATTTATATCTACTTTATCTTTTATCATAATTAAGGAAAACTATAACTATCTATTCTTCAACTCCATCAAAGACTCCAGAAGGATATAATATTACCTAAGTAAACAGAAAGTGCATTGTAAGCAACTTCCAAAACTCTAGAAATGACAGAGACATCTTGCTGTCTGGGCAGTTACCCAAAGTTCTTATATACCGTTGGGACATCCATCTTCAGCCTTCAGACCCATAGTATCCAGCAGACTTTTCCATGAAGCAGGAAAATTCAAAGACAGTTCAGTCACTTTCTTCTGTATCCTGCAGAATGTCTCGCAGACTTTTATGAAGCAGGAACCCCAAAGGACCATCTCACCTTTAGGCAAGTTCAACAGTCATTTCTCTGTAGGTCATGCATGCCCAGTGAAGCATCCAGGCAAGAGCAGTTTCTTGCTCAAATGGCTAGCAAATTCCATAATGAGCCTCTTCGATGCCCATCTTCCTCTTAAAGTAGCTGGTGCTGCCAGGAGCAAATGCATCTCATTGTCCTAAGTTATTAAAAACATTTAAATGCCATATTCTGAAAGTCTCTGAAAGACTTGAAGAATACCTATCTAACTGAAATATATCTCTATAAATCTAGAAAATCTAACGAACATGACAACAAGCTTGACTATTAAAGATGACAGAAATGTAGTGACCCCAGAATTACCTACATACATGAGTGTGGTGGTGTGTCAATTCCAGACCAACAATTATCAGTAGCTTCATCAGTGTAGGGATCTTTTGGAAGCACTGCCACCTTGTGCTTCCTTACAGGTCTAATAATTTCACTCTCAGTAGAATCGTCAAACCAGTTATTCACATCTTTGATATCACTGGGAATATCTGATAAATTATTGTTAAATACTTCTGGAGGTACATCAGTTGTTTTTCCTTCTTTTTCTGAGAATGGGCCCTTCCTTCCTTCCTTCCTTCCTTCCTTCCTTCCTTCCTTCCTTCCTTCCTTCCTTCCTTTCTTTTTCGAGACAGGGTCTCTCTGTAGCTTTGGAACCTGTCCTGGAACTAGCTCTTGTAGACCAGGCTGGCCTCGAACTCATGGAGATACACCCACCTCTGCCTCCCGAGTGTGGGGATTAAAGGCGTGCACCACCACCGCCGGCTGGCCGAGAAAGGGCATTTCTAAAAGCGTCAGGAACTTGAAGATGAAGACTATTTGAATGACCAAAACACAATGTAACTGCAATGGGTTTGTTTGTGCAATTATAAAGTTTTCTTTTTTTTTTTATTCTTTCTTTCTTTCTTTTTTATTTTGTTTTGTTTTTAGATTAGCCTGCATGGTTTCCACCAGTGAGATCGTTTTATTCGATATGGACAAGACCGTGTATTGACACCTAACATTCATAACAGATGGAGTGTGAAAAAACGATGAAACTCATGAGCGGTCCTAATACAGAGAAACCCTATCTTGAAAAAGCAAAGTAAGATTTATTTTTAGTTTAGGCATAAAGGTAGGTTCACCCCAAGTGAGTAGTGCCTCTGGAGGCCAGAAGAGGGGGTCAGATCCCTTGGCGTTGGGGGCAGTTGTGAACTGCCTAACCTGGGTGCTGGGAACCCAGTTCTCTGCAAGAGTAGCAAGTGCTCTCAACAGCGGAACCATCTCTCAGGCCCATACATACAATCTTAAAAAAACCTATTTAACTATGTGTCTGGGTGTTTGGCCTGTGTGTCTCTGCACCAGTTGCATGGATGCTGGGAATAGAACCCAGGTCCTCTGGAGGATCAGTTAGCTCTCTTAACAGCTGAGTCACCTCTCCAGCCCCTAAAATAAATCTCAAAGACGATGATGGCAACAACAAGAAGCAGTTGAAAATAAACCATCTTTCTCAGCTCCCCCCTGCAATCCTCCTGGGCCAACAACCTCCTTGTCCCCTCCAGCTTCAGGGATGCGGCGTCATCACGTACGGACGTAGTTGCTTCGGGCGCGCGCCTTCAGACGCGTACCTGACGTCACCACGCAGAACCTAGCAACAGCGCAGGCTCCGGGCCGAGTCCGTTATGGCTGCCGCCGCCCTGGGCAGAATGAGCTGGGCTGCGCGAGAGAAGATGCTTCCCGGGCTGGGCACCCGGGGCCTCGGAGTGCTGGCGCGGTCGCTGGTGCTGGCGTTGCTGCTCGCGCCCGTCTTGTCTGGTAATGGACTCGGGGTGGCGGCGAGGATGCGGGCCGGGCTCAGTGGGGACTGAGCGCCGCCGACTCACGGCGGTTCTCACTCGCCGAGTTCCCACGGCCGGAGGTGGGCCCGGGCGTCTGGAGCGCTCCCAGTGCGGTCTTCCCAGTCCCGAGAAGTGGGGTCGTGAGATTCCGGGACCCGAGTGGGTGGGCGGGGACTGGAGGTGGCCGTGGCCTGGACAGAGTCTCGAAGAGTACTCTCCTTGGAGGAAGAGTGCTCGGGGTGGGGACAGGAGGTCCCCACAGTGCTTGAGAATGGGGCGTTCGGAGGTCTTGCGGATTGGTTGGGAGACAGCCTGAAGTAATGGTCGGGGTTGGGGAAAGAGATGTCGTCTAGAGAGAGGCTTGGGGTTGGGGGGCAAGCAAGGCTAGGCAAGTTTTTGTTTTGTTTTGTTTTCTCCTGGAAAAGGTGAGGTCAGAGATAAAGGTAGCGTCAGTGACCCAGTGCCCGGACTGAACTGATTATTTCAGAGTGGAAGAGGGGGCAACTATTTGTGGGTTCCATCTCTGAGGTCCGGGTGGTTCTGGGGCTGTTGACAGAGGCGGAGTCCGGGGGCTCTGGACTGCTGAGGGTCTTGGGAGGAGGAGCAGAGTGTAGGAACAAAGAGTCTTTGTCAGTAGTGATACCCCTCCTTGCCTTGAGATTTAACTAGAACACCTTTGCCTCATTCTAATGGATCTGTAGCATTTGAGACAGAAGTTTTTGCAGATGTTACAACATAAATCGGGTTATTAAAGCCTTTATTGAAAAGGAAATCTGTAAACTGTGGCAGAGATTTAGTGGGAAAACCCTACTGTTGAGAACTTAATCATTAAGCATCATTTGAGTAGTTATGTTTTTCATTCCGTCCAAGGTGCCATCATTCTCTCCCCAAATCTTTGTTGAGTTTTTTGTTTTTTTCTTCAGATGAAAAATAGCGTGACACAGGGATAGTTTTCTTTGCCAAGGAGAATGGTCCAGTCAATCACTAATTCCTTTATTTCAGTGCTAGGTTGTGTACACTTGTTTCCTCAGCGACACTGAAGACAGGCAACTGACTGTCCTACCAGGAAGATTTTGGAGTTTGTGGGGGAAGGACTGGCATTTCCAAGGCTCTTTTATCGTTGTAGAATATAATGAGGATATCCCAGTGGATGCAGACGTAATTGCTTTGACTATTTAATCATCTAACGGCAGCTCTAGAAGGGATCTGACACACTCTGTGGGTACTGCACCTATGTGTGTGTCACACATACCACCCCCCCTCTCCTAAGTTTGTGTGTGTGTGTCTCTCATACACACCTACACCTGTTGCCTTTAAACTAGAGGCAGTACCAATTTGGATGGGGTCCAGAAGGGACATTTAGCCGTCTCTCAGTGATACCTGTGTTTGTGAAGCTCAGCCATGAAGTCGGAGCTGTCTGACTTCCCTGGTCCTGAGTTCTCTTTGTCTGACTAGATCGACTCATCTTTGCATCAGGTGGTCCAGGTAAAATCTTGGCTTGTTTTCCTGCCCTATACTGCTGTGTTTCTTCCACATTTTATGTCCTGGCTTCCCGGGTGCATAGGTGTAGGCCTCTACCCATGAGGAGGGAGCCCGCCTGGCTGGGATTGAGGGAAGGGCCTTTGAGGAGGCACAGTGGTGTAGAGATGCTCTTTAGGGTGCAGTGTGGTTGTGATGAGATCAGGTCGGATGTGAGTGCAGCTAGTGTGTGTTCTCTGAATGGTGTGACCTTTTCAGAAGATGGGATGGGGAGCAGAGGGAGATTAGGACGTGGCCAAAGGGAAGATCAGGTTGTTGGTTTTTAAAAATATGTTTATTTACATTGCTCTCTCTCTCTCTCTCTCTCTCTCTCTCTCTCTCTCTCTCTCTCTCTCTCTGTGTGTGTGTGTGTATAGGACTGAGGAGTTCTTGCTTTCCACCATGTGAGTTCCAAAGTACAGACTCCCTTACTTGCCGAGCCACTTCTCTGTCCCTCAGATCGGATCTTGTAGACAGTTACTAAGACTGGCATTTTCAAGAAAGGGGAGCCTAAAGGGTTAAAAAACATTGTGTTCTGTGTTAGTCTGTCTGCCTGCCGTCTATGGGCATGTGGCGGTGGGTGCCCGTCCGTGGAGGGCAGAGCATTGTTGAGTTGCAGGTGGTTGTGAGCCACCCTGTATGGGTGTTGGGAGCAGACATCTGTTCCTCTGGAAAATAGTGTGTCATCTTAACCTCTGAGCCATCTCTCGAGCCCGCTAAAGGAAGTTTTAAGTAGAGGAATGTGTAGACACTTGTGTAAGTTTCTGCAGGATGGCAATGGGGTTGGAGTGGAGATAGGCTGGTCACTTGCAAAGCTGACTAACCATTGCATGGAACTAACCATTGCATGGAAGTGAAAACCTTCACATCTTATGCTTGGTGCTAAGGCTAGGCACTTATTTATTTATTTATTTATTTGTGGGTGAGGAAGTGGGGTGGGGTGCCAGAGTGTGAGTGGAGGCCAGAGGAACTCAGGGTCCTCTCTTTCCACCACGTCTTTTGTTCTAGTTGGATTAAAGTTTGCTTCTTTCACTTTGGAATTCTGAGAGTTCTTTATTTTAGGAACACATACTTTGGTATGGGACTTGCGAGTAGCTGTCTTTCTTGTGAGACTCTGGCAGAACAAAAACTTTGTCTTTAGAAGACTAGCAGTTGCCAGTTCTCTCATGCGCTGTGCTTTCACTTTTTGGGTGAAATTTAAGAACTCTTTTCCCAGCTCCAGATTTCAAAGATTTTTCTCCTTTGTCTTTTTCTAGTTTTATCCTTTAATTTTTTTATATTTTGCATGACTTATGCTTAGTTAATTTTTGTTTAAGGTGTAAAAGTTCCCTGTGGGTTCCTCTGGCTTGATAGTGTGTGGATTACACTGGTGGACTTTAAACATCTTGTGGGTCTTGCAGCCTAGAGTAAACAGCAGCTGCTCCCCCCCCCCCCCCCCCCCCCCCCCCCCCCCCGTGCTCTTCCTAAGTTCCAGGTGTGTTGGGGGTTGAAACCAGGACCTTGTCTCACACAGCTGGGTCCAGCATTTCTTTCTGTTGCTGGCGTGGAGAACCTGAGGAGACTTGACAGGAGGCAGGGCTAGTGCCTGTTATCTCAGAGGGTTCCGCCTATGGCTGCCTGGTGCATCGCTGCTGCCCTGCAGTGAGCTGGAGCATGGAGGAGGAACTGTGGCAGAGGAGGCAGCTCACCTGTAGTGGTGGTTTGTGGAAGTTCTCTTGTGGTGATCATTTTTCTGAGAGACAGTGGTTGTCACCGGGTAGAGGGGGAGTGGGGAGGGGAAGTACCAGAGAAGGTGCTGGAAATGTGAGGACGCGTCAGGGAGCAGGAAGGAAATGGACTAGGAAGTTACAGAGTAAGCACTTAGTGTTAAGCACAGTGTAGAAGCTTCCACATTGAATTTCAGATGAAATGAAAACTGTGGGCAGCTACATGGTGCACTTGGGACAGATGCCCTTCCTGATGAGTGAGGCGGTGTGTGAGCGCAAAGGCAACTGGGCATTGACCACAGCACTGAACCCTGTTAGGAGAAGAGATTTTATCGGCAAGATTTGGTGGTGGCCACCAGTGGCTGAAAAAGGGAGGGTGGGTGTTTAAGCCTTAATGGATTGAGAAGACCAGTGAATGAATCAGAAAGCAACCAGCATTCCCGGAAGCAGTGTGCTGCAGAGGGTGTGGGGGAGAGCAGGTCATAGTGGGCCCAGAGGCCGTGGGGTAGGTTGGGCTGACTCAGCAGAAGAGAGGTCGTGGATTTTGAAATCCATATAGGAGCTCTTTGGCTGAGTGAGGACCCTGTAATTAGAAGCTGAAGTCTTAGAATGACGGGGCCTTGTAGGAGTTGGTGATAGGGAGATGAGTGTCCCCAAACCAGTGGCATTTCTGGAGAAGAATGGGAAAATCGTGTGTGGTAGGGGGCTGCACCCTTCCTCCAATCTGCAAGGCTGTGGGAGAGAAGCCAGCTGTGGAATAGAAGGGCTGCAGGACCAGTGTGTTTAGAAGGAATCAGGTTTCTGTTAGATCAACAGAGATGCCTGAGGAGATCCCCAGGGCCCAGTGAGGGTGTCCATGTAGTCACTCCTGCCCGTCCCAGTTCAGGTCCTTTAGAGACATTCCAAAAAGTTTGACAGGAAGACTGACTTGTTTGTTTGTTTGGAGACAGGGTCTTTTAGAGCCCAGGGTACCCTCGACCTAACTGTGTAGACTAAGGGTGACCTTTAACTCCAGAGCCTCCTGCCTCCTCTGCTCTGTGCTGGCATCGTATGTGTGAGTTGCTATGCTTGGCTCTAATTTACTATCTTAATATTTTTCTGGTGCTAGGAATCAAACCTAGTGCCCCACATATACTAGGCTACATTCCTAATCCTACTGTCTTTTGAAACGATTTTTGTTGTTAGAAAGTATTTTTCTGCGAGACTTCTGTCCTATTAAGACTCTGTCCCCTTTTCTGTGTACAAAGTAGATGTCAACTGTGTTACTTAAAAGAGACAGTATTCATATGAACAGTTGTTTTCTGTGCGTGGACATACTTGTGAAGGCCTGAGACTTGTCTTTATAGGCTGAAGGTTTAGAATACAAACAACAGGTATGTTTGTTTGTTTGAAGAGTAATTAAAGGTGGCCCCAAAGTTCTTCAGCAGTGGTGACATTCAGCTAGAGACTGGCCTGTTCAGCTTCAGCAGTTGTCCTCTGGACTAGATCGCATTGGTTCTTTGTACTGTGTGGAGTTCCTTCTGGAAGTTTTAGCTGTACTTTAGCAGACCTCCCTGAGGAAGTAGAGGCACAGGCTGGAAGATTGTGCAAGCATTTGGCTTCATTTTCCACCTGGAGGCTGCCTTTTTTAAAAATAGGCTGTAACTTAGCTTGCAAGGTCTAGTTTCTGGTTCCCATCCCTTAGAATTTTGGTGGTTTTTTAATTTTTTAATTTTATTTTTTATTTTTGAAGAATCTTCAAGTATGACTTAGAAATGCTGTGAACAACGTGTCTGTAGCCGTGTGTGCTGGTTATGTGCTTGAAGCAGGAACTTTTAGAGTAAAAGCCTGGACTCTGGCTGCCCTGGCAAACTAGGCTCTGCCACCTATCTAATCTATGCAGATTAGATCAGGACTGGTGAAAAGCAGAGAATTAATGTGGCCATACTGGGAAGAGGTAGAAACCAAGAAAGGGGCACAGTGACCCCAAAGTCCTGTTTTCAGGATCCTAAAAACTTTTTAAGTTTATGCATGGGGCAGGGAGGGGGCAGATTGCGCATAACTGAGCATCCTGTTCAGGGTGTTTTCTGGGGTTCTTGTTTCTAGTTTAGTTCTGCAAGGTGGTCAGAAAATCCTATTGCTTGAGGATACATGGTGGTTTGGGGGATGCACTTCTGTTTCGGGGTGCACCATCTCCCCAGTGGGCCACTGCTCTGTCCTTGGAGGGTCTGCTCAGCAGACTTGTGCCTGCAGGGTTGGGGCAGTGACTTATTTCTCTGCTTGCAGCCTTGAAAGGGGATGATGCAGACTAGACAGATGTGTCCTGAGTGCTTATCTGCAGAGGGATGCAGCACACAGAGAAATGAAGGCTTTTAAGCTTGGTCACTTTCTGGGCTCCAGTTGAGGGGTCAGTGGTTTTTAGCAAAGGCAGTTTCTAAGTACCTGTCTCATAGTGTGCTTAGTTCTAGCTTGTGTGCACATGTGTGTGTACCTGTGTGTGTAGTAGGTGATTTCTGTGACTCACCTGACCCAGGATTAGCCTCCTCTCTTTCTTGGGGATGAAGTGGAGCCTGGACAAGGCTGGCTGAAATCCATTCTTTGGTAAAGGGAAACAGTAGGTTGTCTGCTGACTTTGCCTGACCTGAAATCAAATGTTTGCTTGCTCTTTGAGTAGCAGACTGTGCCGCAGTGAGAGTTTTTTGCTTTGTTCAGTTTGTTACTGAGCAAAATAATTATTACCTGAGATTAATTGACCAAGAAGAAATGTAATTGAATGCTGGCCATTGAGACTTTACTGGATCTTAAGAGAAAGCTGCAGGAATTTATTATACTGAAGAGAAATGCTTAGTAAAAAAATTGATAAATGCTCTTTTCTCTTAGTAGAGAAAAAGTTGGCAATGTCGGGGTGCTTTTGTTTCTCAGGTGCTCCAGAGAACACGCCAGACGACCTCACTACTTCTCCTCCAGCTGCCCCGACACCTGGAAACAGCACGGAACCTTCTCTTTCCCAGATCAGCACCACTTCTCCTCCGCCAGCCAGTACAGAGAAAAATGGAGGCACCTCTGTGGCACCCGCTCTCTCCACTGCTCCTTCTGTGTCCCAGGACGAGGCTGATAGCAATGAAGATCCCAGCATGGAGGAGGAGGATCTTCTGGCGCTCAACAGTTCCCCGTCCACAGCCAAAGACACTCTGGACAATGGGGACTACGGAGAGCCGGACTATGACTGGACCACCAACCCCAGGGACGAGGAGCCTGATGATAATATAAACATAGAGATAAGCAGAGAGGACAGGCGCTTCCGGGGCTTTGAGGACTCAGTGAAGGTGGTGAAGCTCCCGCCCCCAAACAGAGAAGATAGCCATTTCTTTTTCCATCTCCTGATTTTTGCGTTCTGTGCAGCCGTTGTTTATGTAACGTACCACAACAAAAGGAAGGTAAGTTGGGATTTTAGCCCCTTCTGTAGTGCTCCATTGTCTCAGCCATACTGTGTAAATTCTTTCAGTTGGGTTGACCGTGGTGATCAAACGGTAACATTTCTATTGAAACTGTGGCTCTGGTACATTAGACAAGTTAGGGATAATGCTCCATGTGCTTCTAGAAAATTATTTGTTTTTTTTCCCCCCATAATGAATGAAACCAAAGTCTAGCGAGTTACTTATTTTTCAGACAGGGTCTTACTGTTTAGCCCTGACTGTATGGTACTCACTGTGTAGATCAAGCTGACCTTTGAACTCAGAGATCCACCTGTCTCTGTCTCCCTTCCAAGTGCTGGGGTCAAAGGCGTGTGCTCCTCATCTGTCTTGCATTTCTTAATTTAGTAATGATAGTTTGGTGGGAGTACTTGTGGGGCAAGAATACTAATTGAACACTCCTTTTAATTTATTATGTATTGACGATGATTTGACAGTAATGTTATTTTCTGGTTGTTCGAGGATTGGGCTGAGGATGTGGCTCCATTGATAGAGTGCTTTCTTAGCATCCATGAAGCCCTGGGCTCACTTCCTAGCGCTACATAAGCCTGTGCATGAAAGCACACTTCTGTAGTAACAGGAGAATCAGGAGGATCAGAGATTCAAGGTTATTCATTGTCATCTCTGGCTGCATATTGAGGGTCAGGCCAGCTTGGGATATATATTTAAGACCGTGCCCCTCAAGCTCCCCCCACCCCCGCCAAAAAAGGAGGAAATAAAAGGTCTTTATGTATAGCCAGGTGTAGTGGTAGGTACATGCTTGTAATTTTGGCATCGTGACACTTGGGAGGTAGAGGTAGAGGCAGGCCGACCACTGTTGTTCAAGTCCGAGCTGGAGTATACAAAACTGTGTGTCTCCAACAAACAGCCAGCAGTGGAGACGGCTCGGTGATTAAGAGCAGTGGTTGGTTTTGCAGAGGACTAGGTTTCAATTCCCACCACCCACGTGGTGGTTCATAACTCCAATTCCAGAGGTTCTGGCAATAAGTAAGTAAGATAAATAAATAAATGGATCTGGCCATAAAAAAAAAAAACCAGATGCCCAGAACAATATGTTTAATGTAGAAAATTCAGAAATCTGAAGACTTTAGGGAAAAAAAGAAAATTTAAGCACTACTCAGAGCATTAAAATATATTTTAGTGTATTTCTGGTCCACAAATATACATATACATGCATGCTGTAATTTTTTTTTTCTTTCTCAAGACAGGGTTTCTCTGTAGCCATGGCTGTCCTGGAACTCATTGTGTAGAGCAGGTTGGCCTTGAACTCCTGAGATCCACCTGCCTCTGCCTCCCAAGTGCTGGGATTAAAGGCGTGCACCACCACCACTTGGCTGCATGCTGTAATTTTTTTTTCTTGATTTATTTATTTATTATGTAGTCTCAGTGTTCTGTCTGCATGTATGTCTTCAGGCCAGAAGAGGGCACCAGAACTCATTATAGATGGTTGTGAGCCACCATGTGGTTGCTGGGAATTGAACTCAGGACCTTTGGAAGAGCAGGCAGTGCTCTTAACCACTGAGCCATCTCTCCAGCCCATGCTGTAATTTTATTGTTGTTGTTATTTGTTTGTTTTGTTTTTCGAGATAGGGTTTCTTTGTGTAACCCTAACTGTCCCGGAATTAGCTCTGTAGACCAGACTGGCCTTGAACTCTCAGAGATCCTCCTGCCTCTGCCCCCTCCCCCAGTACCTGACTTGTATGTTTTCAGAGCTGACTGTTTAGTATTGAATAAGCAATTGGTGTGCTCTTTCCAGTTCTCAATATTTCTTAGTTGCCTGTATTTCTTTGTGTGGGATTGAGGTCTCATGAGGTTTCCCTGTCCACTTAGGCACCATAACATACTATTTAAAAATATGGTTTTATATGTGCATAATTGATTGTGCTTTGATCCTATTGGACAGTTAGGTGATTCCAAGGTTTTGGTTCATGATGACCATGTCTATGCTGGAATTGCTTTCCTGGGTTAAGGTACCCTAATAACCAAGGCATAAGCTGATGGGGGCAGTGCGCCTTTCGGATGCTAGAGAAGCTCAGGCACAGCTTCCTCGATGTGTGATGCTCTCGAGAGTGTGGCTCTTGTGACTTGCCTCGTTAAGGCATTAATTTTCTTACCTGAGAAATGACAACATGGACCAATTAATTTCAGAATGTCTTTCAGCTCTGAGTGTTGGTGACCCAGTGACAGAAAGCAGCAGACAAACCCCTGGAGTCCCTTCTTAACTGACCTGAGCTATGTGCTGACACTTGGGGTGCAGGTGGTCTCCTGGTCTCCACCCCATGCCCACTGAGAAGCATCTTGCAGCCTTGTTCACAGGCTGGAAACGGGTGTTATTTTATTATTGTGATAATTATATCCCAAAGCCTAAGCAAGATCCTGCTCTTGTTACAAAACCTCTACCAGATAAGTTTTCTATTTGGCATGTCTAATTGCTTTGTTTTATTTCAGATTTTCCTTCTGGTTCAAAGCAGGAAGTGGCGTGATGGCTTGTGTTCCAAAACAGTGGAGTACCGTCGTTTAGACCAGAATGTGAATGAGGCCATGCCTTCTCTGAAGATCACCAATGATTATATTTTCTAAAGCACTGTGATTGGAGTCTGCTTCTTCTGTCATTTTATTTGCTTGACTTTTATATGGTGTCGTGCAAATTCTGCCACAGGCAAGTGGCGCTTAACCAAGAGGGGGCCCTCTCTTTTGCCTTGGTGCTTTGGGAACTAAATGTCACAAACAAGGAGTATATAATTTTTTAATCTGTTCTTTAGAGCTAGATCCAATCAGGTATCTTAAGTGTGAGTTAAACCTTATTGTATATTTTTTGTAGTAGTTATTTTTTCCCATTTATCGTGCCTCTGGCAGCACTGTTCCCTTTGAAAGACCCCAAACCAGAACTAAAGTCTCCTGGGGCCCAGCACTGCTGGTTTTCATCACTCGCTGCTGTCCAAATGCTGTTTTTCCTTTTTCTATTATTCTATTTCTAATTTTTGAGATGGGAGTCTTACTAAACAGCCTAGGCTGACCTTGAACAGTTGGTCGCCTTGTTTTGGATTCTCAAATGCTGGTACTACAGGTGTGGCCGCCTCACCCACTTCCAAATAGCCTATTTTTGTTTGTGTGTGGTACAAACTTTATTATACAAGGATATCATGATATATTGCTTTGTTTTACAGCAACATGTTTGCCACTCTTTCAAAACTGCTTTGAAAGATGGATGATAAGGTGGGCGCAGTCAGCGAGGGCGCTGCTGCCGGCCTGACAGCCTGAGTTCAGTCCCCAGGGCCTGCATGGTGGAAGGGAAGAGTGAGTTCTTGAAGGTTGTTCTCTGACCTCCACATGTGTGCCGTGGCATTTGTACACCTACACACGTGCTTATACACACATAGTAAATAAATATAATTATTAAAAAGAACACCGCTCTGGATGTTTTTTGGCACTTAGTGTAAGGTGATGTGGCTGCTGCTCCACTAATCACACGTTAAGCTGGTGTAGGAATTCCTGCAAAATAGCCTGCGGTTGCCGGTGAGCAGTGAGATGATAGGTGGTGTCAGCCGTCGGCTAGGGTTACTGCGTGGAGCTTCGGTGGAAGCTGGTAGAACAACAGTTCCGTCAGTCAGCATTTGATTTCAGCCCAGGTTTCAAGGGTTCAGGCGATGAGCAGAGTTTAAAACTTCAATCAGAGTTTTTTCAGTTTGTTTCTTGCTGCACAGTAAATTTGAAGAGACTTTAGAGACCATTATCACTTAAATGATACTGTGTCTCGATCCTGCAGTTAGCGTGATAATCTGAATATAGAAGTGACATTCAGACTCCCTGCCGTGTTTTATTATGTTGCTCCCCTCCCCGAAACTGGAATTCTTTACTGTATTCATGTTAGCCTGTTTTTTAGAGTTGATCAGAATGTAGATGTGTGATCTGAACCATGGTTGACTACCGAGCTTCACTGCAACTCTCCAGAAAGCATAGCCTTCACTGCATGCTCAGCAGAGCCCAGGCGAGCCAGCAGCCACGCTCCTGATGTGAACACGGAAGCAGCAGCGTTGTCCTCCCGTCAGGACAGGTGACTGTCCGAAGGATGGGCAGCATAGTGAAATGTACCTGGACTGTTTTATTGCAGTAGTTTTTTTTTCATATTTGAAATTGTATTATTTAATATTTTGAATAAGATTTTAAGAAATAAATGGCAAAGATATAAATCTGTGCTTTTATCAGTGTGTTTATTACAGTGCTGACTTTTGGTGGTTACTGCAGGCCTGTGCCGGGAGGAAGCGAGCCCCAGCCAGTTGTGGTGAGGCCTGTTCAGCCAAGGACGTCTGCCTCTAGGATGCCACTTACATTCTGAAGGCTCCCTTAGGCCCAGTTTGTCACTGGGTGCAGACATCTGCTAACACCAGCAAACTGGGATGGCAGAAAAGGCTTGCAGGTGGTCAGTGCAGGCTTTTCAGGCGCGGGCTCCTTGTCTGTGTGAAGCTGCCCAGACTAGGAGGATCAGGCCTGGTGGCAGATCTGGGCTTCCCGGGGACCTCATGGTGCTGGTGGGTGCTAACGGTGCTGCCTGCAGTAGCCTCCGACTTTGGGGGGTACCAGGTCATGCTAGGGTCAGACAGGCACTTGAGCTGCTAGGTGAGGGACCCGTGATCCACATTTGAACCTTAGCACTGATGGATCGAGACTGGCCACCTGGAACCTCTGCCCAGGGTTGGCACCGCATGGCTCCTCTGTTTGTTTGCTGAAGAGGCACGTGGTAAAACTTGTCAGACAGGAGGAAACAGTGTTTATCTGTGGCCTGTCTTGATATGTCTGTCTGTCTGTCTTTCATTTTTTGAGACAAGATCTTGCATGTGTTGCCATGCCTGGCTTGGCTAGGGTATCTTTGGGGTGAAGGCTGTTGGTGTGGATTGTTCCACAGACTGTGCTTGACCAGGAAGTGGCTGTTGCTTTCCCTACCCCCAGCCGGGCAGTTCCTACATTCCTTTAAGCTTTATATGGTATCTGAGAAATTAGAAGCAATTCAGCCCCTGGCTCCTTCCAGGATTGTCTAGTTGACTTCTGGTCTACTGCCACTGCTAGCAGTGAGGACACACCTGTCTGCGGGGTGACACCTGTCACAGCCCTCTGGGAAGATAAAGCCCGCCTCTGGTGAGGCCTCTGAGGTGTTTGGATGTGACGGGCGTGTTGAGGAGGCTGCACTTCAGTTTTTCCGCCTGGTTTTGATGCTGCAGCAGCTTGTACCCATTCAGGGATCCCCATGAAGCAGTTGATATTTGTGTCGCTTGACGGAGCAGAACTCTGGCCAGATTCACAGTGTCGCAGTCTTTAACTCAGGCTCTGTTCACTTGTGTTCTAACTTTCACTTAGGAGGGGAGAGGTTGGGATCAGAGTGAGGGCCGTGCCGACGGGTCTCAGTAGCATTCTCTGGTGGTAGCCTATGTTACTGAGGTCTGATCTCAGCAGTTTCTACCTGATGAGCCCTAAGCCTAGTGCTCCTGCAACTCTGTTGGAGCCCAGGCATGTTTATTGGCTGCTCACGAATGGCCTTTAAGGCCTCTGTTCACAGAGCCATCTGTTGCCCTAGTACTTTTGTAGTGAAACCTAGTAGAGAACTCCAGAGACGCTGTCTTCTGCTGACTCACGTCCTGACACGCCTGTCACCCTTCTTTTGTGCCACACTTCCTGGTGCATAGGTGGATAGCATGGTACCTGAGGCTCCCCAGGGAGATAGCGCCCTTGGGTGGGAGCTCCAGTGTGCCTTGGAGTCACAGGCTCTGTGCTGGATTCCCCCTCTAGATCTAGCCTCCAGGTTGAGGCCTCCCATTTTCAATCTTAGGGAGAAGTTAATACATTCATGTCAGTTTCTTGGGAGGAAGAGAGGTATCTCAAGGGCTGACTTAAATGTCCCAACCTCACGGAAGCTGAGGTAGTTCTGGTCCATGGTGCTCTATCCTCTCTGGAGCCAAGGTCCTGGTTCATGGTGCTCTATCCTCTCTGGAGCTGAGGTAGTCCTGGTCCATGCTGTTCCGTCCTCTCTGGAGCTGAGGTAGTCCTGGTCCATGCTGTTCCGTCCTCTCTGGAGCTGAGGTAGTCCTGGTCAATGCTGCTCCATTCTCTCTGGAGCTGAGGCAGTGCTGGTCCATGCTGCTCTTAGCTCATCTGCTGGAAAATCAGATGAGGAAGTCATGGAGGGAAAGGAGGAGTGTGGGTTGAAGCCAGTGCTGGGCAAACTTGAGCTTTGTACTGAGATGGGTAATTGATTAGTTCATAGAGCTGTTAGGAAAAGTAAGTGGATTAGTTGTTCCCAGAGATGTCATAGGTGGAGAAATTTCTTACCTTGTCATTGGCCATAGAAGGGCCAGCACAAGCCTTGGCCCACCAGAGAGGGAGTTCTTTAGGAAACTGCAGGACTGGGCTATAGTCCTAGGGCTCCTCTGAGGCGCACGGTTGGTCAGGGTTAGGTTTGTGCCATGCTGAGCCTTCCAGATGTATGTGACCCTACTAGGTGATGGAGAGAGAGCTTTCCAGTCGCATTCTTCTCCCTCCTTGTCTTGAAACAATGGGCCAATGGGATGGGGGAGGGAGAGGGATGGAAAGAGAGAGAGGGAGGGATGGAGAGAGAAACTGACTTTAGGCTCCTCTGCTTGGGGAGTGAGGACTGAGCAAGATGCAGGCTGCAGGGTTGCTCTCAGGTGCACACATTCCGTCTTCACTTGGGAAGATTTCTTTTTCAGCTCAGCGTTCTTTAGTTGCCTGTAGCTCTCTTTTTTTTTAAGTTTTTTTTTTTTTAGTAATTTATTTAGATTGATTTTCTGTGCATTGGTGTGAAGGTGTCAGAGCCCCTGACACTGGAGTTACAGACAGTTGTGAGCTGTCATGTGGGTGCTGAGACTTGAACCCAGGTCCTCTGGAAGAGCAGTCAGTGCTCTTAATCACTGAGCCATCTCTCCAGCCCCATGCCTGTAGCTCTTTATTCAGGGTTGAGGCCCTAAGATTTTCCTATTCCATGTTAACATGTTTTGGTGTGTCCTTGTCCTGGTATTGTTTAGGAAGCCATGTCAATGAGGCCTGACAGATAGAGCTTCTCTGATATTTCTAGGAGATGCAACCACACTGCAAACTTATGGTCTTCTGGCCATTACACCCTTTCTGCTGTGCCTTAGGACACTGTGACCACACCAGCTCTTATAAAAGAAACCATTTAATTGAGACTGGCTTATAGGTTCAGAGGTTTAGTCCATTATCGTCATGGCAGGAAACATGCAGAACACAGGCAGACATGGTGCTGGAGAAGGAGCCAAGAGTTCTACATCTGGATCTGCAGGCATCAGGCAGAGGGTGAACCGCTGGTCAAAGCCCATGCGCAGTGACAGCACTTCCTCCCAGGCCACCCGCCCTGATCCTTTCAAACAGTGCCACCCCCGTGAGCCTAAGGGAGCCGTTTTCCCACAGTCATCGGGTTAGGGACAGGAGCTTGTTGTAGATTTCAGTTGTGTTCAGCTCAGGGAATCCAAGGCCCCCACTGGGCACCACAGCGTCACGTGTTCTCTGCCTTTTGATGGTTGTGGTTTTTCTGTAATGGTCCCCATCTGTTGCTTGATGTTCTTAATGAGGGGTGAGACCTGTTCTTATCTATAAGTATAAGGAGAAATACTTAGAATGTAGTTAGGAATGATGCGGGTTTAAGAAGAACATTTTCTTAACTGCTGAGCCATCTTCCAGCCCCATTTACTGCTCTTTCATTTAGTTCCTCTATCCATTAATGAAGTGGTCTATGGAAGTTTCCAGTTATTATCACAGCGCTGTCTAGTTCCCGTCTATCCACAGGTTGTTTCATACATTCTGGGCCTCTGTTGTTTAACTTACATATGTTTATAGTTGTGATGTCTTTATTTTTAATGTTTGAAACACTTTGTTAGGGTAGAGTAACTTCAAATAAGTGAAGAAAATGGCTTTAAAAAAGGATGCAAGGCAGCTTGGAGGGAACATTAACTAGTAGTTAAGAACACTGACTATTCTTCCAGAGGCCCCGGTTCAATCCCCACCGTCCACATGGCTGCTAATAAGAGTCTGTAAATCCAGATCTAGGGGATCACATGCCCTCCTCTGGACTTCACCAGCACTACACACATACGGTGTATATACATGAACAGGCAAAACAGCTACACATAAAATAAAAACGACAGATTTGCAAAGGGAGAAAGGATGCGCTATGCTAGTAACATCCGCGGACAGCTACCCTGCCAGCTATGGGGAAAATGAGTATTCGAGCTAGATAGGGGCTCAGCAGGTCAAAGTGGGTGCTACCGAGTCTGACATGTGAAGTTTGAGCCCGAGACTGCACGGTGGAAGAGCTGACTCCCTAAAGTTATCCTCTGGCCTTCACATACATGCCATGGTCCATGCATTCTTCACACACACGTATCTTATACACAGTAAATACAATACAAAGTAAAGCTGCAGCAGAGCACAACATGTTTTCCAGTGGGGCAGGAGAGACAGCTCAGTGTTGAGAGCACCTACTGGCTTTGCAGAGGACCCAAGCGCAGTTCCCAGCACCCACGTGGCTGCTCCCAACTGTCAACTTCAGCTCCAGGGAATCTGATGCCCTCATCTGAATGCTGCAGGCATCTGCCCACACAGACACACTTACTTAAAAAATAATACACTTTTTTTTTTTTTGAGACAGGGTTTCTCTGTGTAACATTGCTCAGGCTGTCCTGGAACCCTCTCTGTAGACCAGGCTGGTCTTGAACTCAGAGATCTGCCTGCCTCTGCCATTTGAGTGCTGGGATTAATGGCTAAATAATAAACATCGTTAAAATAAAGGAGCCTGGGAAATGCTCAGTGGTTAAGAGCTACTCTTCCAGAGGACCAGGGTTCAGCACCCACATGGTAGCTGACAAACTTCTCTAACTGCAGTTCCAGGAGATCCAGCACCCTCTTCTGGCCTTTGTGGGTACCAACATGCATGTGGTACAGTAGTCATATTTGCAGGCAAACGCTTGGACACATAAAATAAGTTTAAAAAACCATCTTTATAAGGATTTTACAAGGTTTGTAACATAAGCTTGTAATCTTAGTATGTGGGAAACTGAGGCAGGATTGAGAGCTCAAGGCTAGCCTGAGTCACATAGTGAAATGTCTCATTGATAACAAAACAAGTCTTATAATGCTAGAGATGGGGAGGATGGCGTGGGCCACCTAGAGAGCTCGTGGATAGCATCCAGTGGGGCAGACATACCCATGAGCAGTGTTTCCATCCCTAGACTCGAAACCCTCTGAAATATTCTCCTATGGCACCATCATCACCATAGCTACCACACCATCACCATGATCACATCCACCCACCATCGTGATCACCATCACCACCACCATGGCTATCATCACCGCTGCCGTCACCCCCATTATCATGACTTCTGGTGTCACCAACATCACCATCCCACCACCACCACCGCTACCCCTTTCAGAAACATCTTTTATCTTTTATTAATTTGTGAATATCTTAACTGATTGACCTCCCTCCCTGCCTCCCCATCTCCCTCCCTACCACCCCCCTTCTCTTTCTGGTCTCAGTTTGTTTTGTTGAGGCAAGGTCCATTTTTTTGTTTGTTTGTTTAGATTTATTTTGTGTGTGTTCACATGTGGACACCAGAGGACAAATTGTATGAGACACTTTTTCTCTTTGATTCTATAGGTTCCAGGGATTGAACTTAGATCATCAGGCTTGGTGGCAAATGCCTTTACCCGCTGGACCATCTCATCGGCTTTATTTTATATTTACGTGTGTGTGCATGCGCCCATGCATGTTTGTCACAGAAGCCAGGAGTGGGGAGTTGGATTCCTTGGTCTGGAGTTCTAGGCATTTGTGAACCACCTGATGTCGGCGCTGGGAACTGAACTTAGAATCCCTGGAGAAGCAGCAAGTGCTCTTAGATGCCGAGCACAGGGTCTTGCTATGCAGTCCTGGCTGACTTTGTCCTCACAGTGTAGCTCAGGCCACCCTTCCACCTCAGCCTCCCAAGTGCTGGGATTTATAGGTGTGTGTCGCTGCCAGCAGCTCCTTCAGCACCTTAGTTGTGGCATTGTCTTCAGTTTCCTGAGTCTCTGATGAGTTCCTGCTTGTAACCCTGCTGGGGTCCCTTGCATGTGGCGAGTTGCTTCTCCTTGCTTCTTCAAGGTCCTTGTCTTTTCACAGCTTGGTCTAGTGTGTCATGGTGGCGAGGACCTCCTGAGTTCATCCTACTTGGAGTTCGGTGAGCTACTGCCTTGATGTGCCGGTTTGAGACAAGGTTTCTCTCTGCAGCCCTGGCCATTCTGGAACTTGCTTGTAGACAGGCTGACCTCAGACTCAGAGAGATCTGCCTGCCTGCCTCCTGAGTGCTGAGTTCTTAGTCCAATGTGGGAAGCTTTTTGGTCATTATTTCTTCAAATATTCTTTTATTTCTTCTTGCCTCTCTACTTCTGGGGCTTCCGCAATGCCTATATTGGAGTCCCACATGGGTCCTGTAGGCTCTGTTCATTTTATTTCTAGTTTTTTGTTTTTTTTTTTTAAATTCTTTGTTTATTATTGTGTGCATGTGTGTGTGTGCATGTGTGTGTGTGTGTGTGTGTGTGTGTTTGTGTGTGTACATGGTATGCATGTGGATGTGTGCGCTGCAGGCACACTTGGAGGTTGGAGGTCAGAGGCGACTCTGTGAAGGTGGCTCTCCTTTTCCACTCTTTTTTTTTTTTTCTTTTTTGGTTTTTCTCTGTAGCTTTGGAGCCTGTCCTGGAACTAGCTCTTGTAGACCAGGGATTAAAGGTGTGCACCATCACTGCCCCGCTCTCCTTTTCCACTTCTGTGTGTTTGAGATCGAAGTCTCCAGGCTTGCATGGAACGTACCTTTGCCTGTGAGTTGTTTCCCTGGCCCCTGTTTTATAGTTGTTTGTGGTAGAAGGGCCATACTTGCTCCCCCGTTTCTCCTCCCCTTCTTTCCTCCCTCCCTTTCCTTCATCTCCTTCCACTTCCTCCTGTTGAGGCAGGTACCCCAGGCTGACCTCTATATAGTTAAGGATGACTTTGAACTTCTGATGCTCCTGTTTCCACCTCTGTCTCCCAAGTGCTGGCATTCCAGGCACATGCCACCAGGTCTGGTTCACACTGTGCTGGGGGTCAAACCCAAGGCTTTGTGCATGGAAGCTGAGCACTCTACCAACTGAGCTACATCCCCAACTTCCCCCAACTCCCTTTTGCAGGTTATTTCTGGATGAAACGAACAATGTATTGGTAGAGGTGCTGAGACCGGCACGAGGAGGAGTCAGCCCCCCTCCCTGGTCCCTTGCCTCAGTCGGGTGCCCACAGACAGCAATACAGTGCCGTGGTGGGCTGGAGAATGTGTGTGTGTGAGCTTTCACAGTCGTACTGCAAGCAAAGGCAGTTCTCCCACATGACCTGTGGTGATAAGAGTATTTGGGATCCTGGGAGTCATTGGCCTTATTGTTGTCAACAAGAAAGTCTGCTTGTCTCTCATTAAGTATCCGATTCTGCCTGTTTACGGGGAGGCCGAGTCTGAGGCTGTCCTGGTGCTCCACGGAGGGGGGATGGCAACAGTCTTCTCTAAGGCATGTGTACTGGGGTACTTTCCTGCTGAATGTCTTTGACACATAAGCCAGGCTCTTGGCTTTGGGCCTGCAGGCAGAAAACCACATATCAACAAGCAGTGTTCCAGAAGAAGGGGCCCACAAGGGATGCCTTTGAGTTCATTAGGAAGGTGGCTCAGCCAAGTCAAACACCAGCACAGAGCCTGGCACCAAGACATCCTGTACCTGCAGAGTAAAGAGAGCCTGGCATCTCCTTCAGCCCCAGGAACCCATAGGCAGCCCATTCACACCGAAGGCATTTAATGATGGCGCATACCGAGCCAGGCCTTGGGCTGAGTTACAGATACAGGGCACGGGCAAGGGCAAGATTCTTCAAGCCTCAGCACTTAAATTGCTCTCTGGTCAAGTTTTAGCACCAAAGACAATTGAGAAAAAGCCTTACAGTGAACTCCCTTTCTTAGAAGAACACAGTATATGGACCACTTGGTGTTTTGAGAGGACGACTGCCGTGAGGGTGGCTGGTCCTGGCCTCTCAGCATCCTCAAAAATCCCTCAATCTCAATCTCTCTCTGGGTTTTTCTGTAGGGTTTATTTGTTTGTTTATTGATTTTTTTTGAGGTAGGGTTTCTCTGTGTAACAGCCGTGGATGTCCTGGAACTCACTCTGTAGACCAGGCTGGTCTCAGAGATCTGCCTGCCTCTGCCTTCCGAGTGCTGGGATTAAAGGAGTGTGCCACCATTGCCCGGCTGTAAGAGTTATTTTTATTTATATGTGTGTGTGCGTGTGTGCATATGTGTGTGTGAGTGCACATGAGTGCAGATGCTCACAGAACCCAGAAGAGTGCATTGGATCCCCTGGAGCTGGTGTGGTATGTAAGCCACCTGGTATGGGCCCTGGGACCCAAACTGTCTTCTGTGGGAGCAGTAGCCTTCTAGCACCCCACCCCCACCCCGTGGGTAGGTTTCTAAGAAGCAGAAAATGGTAGTAGTTCTCTTTCCTGTGCCCCCTTACGCTGGGGCAGGAATTGGCATGGGTCTTGTGGTTCCTGTGCCTGAATTTTCTCTGAAACTCCAGTTTTTCATGAAGGGGGTTCTGTCTGATAGGCCCTGGGCCTCAGGCTTCAGGAAGCTGCTAGGCCTGCAGAAGCACAGGCCTGGCTTCCTCATTGCATCGTGTAGTTATACTTCTTGTATAACTTTCTTGGTCATGGCCTTTGGGTCCTCTGACTCCAGTATAGAAAAGGAGAAGAAGGTAGGGCTGTCGTTTGAGGAGTTGTTTTGGACACATTGGTGAATAAAGCCGCCAGGTTGGGGTTCAGCGTGATATGCGCCTTGGCCATTCCTTGCCCTGCTGCCCAGCTTTGCTCTCCGCACCTCCCGCTGTAACCCTTTTCTCCATCACTCCTGGCAGGGTGGTGTTTATGCGCACGGTGCCTTCCATGGATAAGCCGAGACTTATCAGACGACATATTTATTTCTAGGGAGGAAATATCTGTGATATGATGACCAGGATTAACGAAGCTTATGCATTAAAAATTAAAGAAAACAATTAGGTCTGGAGATTACATTCCCCAAAGCCTCCAAATACAAATATTTGGACCCAGTGGGATGCTGTGATTTGAGGGTCGAGTGGGTCACTGAACTCTGTGAAGACAGAGAAAACTGCATAGATGATACGGGAGAATTGTCTGTATTCTGTCAATCATGTATTTTAATAAAACGCTGATTGGCCAGGCAGGTAGTATAGGCGGGAAAACCAGACAGGCAGTAGAGGTGATGCAATGAGAACAGGAGAATTCTGGGAAGCAGAGAGGTTCCTCTGCCACTCCTGCGCAGACCACCTAAGAGGAAAGATGTGAGCTGCCACGCTGAGAAAGGTACGGAGCCATGTGCTAACGTAGATAAGGATAATGGGGTAACATAAGTTATAAGGACTAACAAGAAGCCTGACCTAATGGGCCAATCAGCTTTATAACTTATAGAGATCTCTGTGTGATTGATTTTCTTTGGAACTTGCCAGTTGTGGGGTACCAGGTGGGATAGAAACCCCAACAAGCCGGCCCTCGTGTTACACATAGACCCTCAGGGGGCCAGTAGCTGAGACCTGGGCCACGGCTGCAAGGCTGCCCCCTGTTCTCAGCGGGGTAGGCATGGATACTGGGCTTGGGGAGAGAACACTGCTTTATTCATTGGTGTGGTACAGAAAACAAGGAGGCCATTGGATAATACTCGCTAGAGCTCACCAGGAAGGGGAGGCTAAAAGGGTGGGGTAGGGTAAAGCTTGAGATTTTCCAGAAATGCCCCAGAAAAGGGAGAAGGGACAAGGGAGAGGGGACAGGTCCAAGTCCTTGGGGAAAAACAGATGTCTGCCAGTATCGACAGCGTGCACCTGATGTGTTTGCATGGACTAGAAATGACACTCGTGTTTGGTGACCTCACTGAGGCCTGGTGGGCCCCATTCCCTTTCTCTCTTCTGACTCAGCCAGTCAGATGTAATTGGCCCTTGAAACATGACTGTAATCACTTTGTGGCCTCCTTCAGCGTATTTTTAATTACAAGGTCTATTGCATTGTTAAATTATTAACTCTCTCAGTGACTTCTTGTGGGGTTTTCTTATCTCAATGGAACTAGAAACAGCAAGGTCACGTTGGCTCATTTGAGATTCAGTCCAGTAGAGCTTCAGCCAAGCTGAGTCAGAGGGGCTCAGCTCTGGGGACTGCAGGGGGTCTGTTCTGGGAGCAGGGACAACGAACTCAGCACATAGGTGCATGCTCCAGGTGACAGGGCTGGCCAGAGCCTTGCCGTGGTAGTGGGAGGGCCCACAGGGTGTACATGGGCAGCTAAGCAGAGTCCATGGACATTAGCTTCTAGCAGGAAGTGGCATACGTCCTTCTGGCTCCTTCGCCAGGGTCCACGCCCTCTTTTCTTCAGCCTTTCCTGATTCTGCTCACTTCCTAGGCCTGGTCCAGGACCTCTGTATTCTTGCCTTTCTCAGACCAAACTCCATTCTCCCTTCTCTGATGCCCAGGAGGTGCTCATGGCTAATAACTAAACAAAACAAACACTTACTGAGTGCTTGCTTAGAGGTTAAAGCCCACGATTACAAGCCCTCATTGTCATGCTAAATTTGTCCAGCAGAGGGCAGTATGACTACACTGTAGAGTGAACTTTTTCTACTTTTAGGAAGAAGGGAGTGTTAGCATTTTTTCTCCAAGATCCTGGAATGATGTTTCTGGCTTTGACGGTGAATCCAAGTCTACAACAGATAGGTATACAGAAGAAACTCCCACTGCCACCCTTACGTCCCCAAACCTGGGAGAAGCCCAGGATCCAGGAATCCATCATTCTCCCTGAAATTATCCTGAGTTCAGGCACTGGCGTCCATCATGGTGGTGGTGCACACCTTTAATCCCAGCACTAGGGAGGCAGAGGCAGGTGGATCTCTGTGAGTTTGAGGCCAGCCTGGTCTACAGAGTGAGTTCCAGGACTGTCAGGGCGACACACAGGGAAACGCTGTCTTAAAAAATAAAAACAACAACAACAACAGTAACAGAAAGGATGAAGGACAGCCATGGAGCTGAGGGGTGGCGTGGTCTCAGCTGATGGTGCTGAGCGATTTCAGGAAAGGAACTTGACAGCTTCTTCTTTAGAGATGTACAAGGAGCCACCTGGTAGGAATCAGAGACTGAGGATTGGTGCGAGAGAATTGTCTGTATTCTGTCAATCATGTTTAAATAAAAGCTGATTGGCCAGGCAGGAAGTATAGGTGGGTTAACCAGACAGGAAGTAGAGGCGGGGCGATGAGAACAGGAGTATTCTGAGAAGCAGGAAGCTTTCCAGATCACTGAAGAAGCAAGATGTGAGCTGCCCTGCTGAGAAAGGTACTGAGCCATGTGGCTAACATAGATAAGAATAATGGGTTAATATGAGCTACAAGAGCTAATAAGTAACCTGAGCTAATGGACCAATCAGTTTTATAACTTATGGAGATCTCTGTGTGATTTTTTTGGGGGGCTTGCGGACTGTGGGGAGCTGGGCAGGACAGAAACCCCAACAAGCAGGCCCCTTCATGTTACAGAGGATGTACTGGTACCCGTGTGACCTTGGGGATGTGCACTGTGGTTGAGGACAGGCCCATCTGAGGTGGGCCATCAGGCAAGTCTGGGATAGCTAGCGTTGATGTGACCTGAAGTCCATGGGATGGTCCTGTCCTTTTTTCTTGGAGCCTGGGGACCCACAGTGCCCAGGTCCCATTTTGAAGATGAAGGGAGAGTTTTGCTGGAATGTGGTAGAGCCAGACTTTGGCTACTCTGACCTGTGGTGAGAAGGCAGGACTCAAGCTGACTGCCCTGCTCTGGCCTGGCTCCAGGTGCGGGTTTGTGGCGTGTGTATGACAACATTGGCACCCATTCGGGATTCTGAAGGCTGTTTTTCCACGGAGAGAAGTTTTTGTTATAGCAAAGATAGTCCGGACAAAGGTAAATCATTTCTCTCTCTCTCTCTCTCTCTCTCTCTCTCTCTCTCTCTCTCTCTCTCTCTCACACACACACACACACACACACACACACACACACACACACGGCTGGATGTCTGATGATCAACTTCTATGAGGCATTCAGAGATTCAGAAACCAGGCCTCCCTAACTCATCTCTGAGGCTCTGGCTTGATGATCAGAAGCACAGCAGGTGTGCAACCCGTCTCAGAAGTGCCTACTGCGGTACATATGTGGGTCATTCCTTTTTGTTGTTGCTTTTGTTTCTTTCAAGAAAGGGCTTTTCTGTGTAGCAGCCTTGGCTGCCCTGGAACTCACTATGTAGACCAGGATGACCTTGAATTTACAGATTAAAGGCGAGTGCCACCACCACCTGGATTTTAAAAAAAAATATTATTGAATTTGTTTTGTATTGATCAGCTAAGTCTGATTCTTTTTTTGATATATAATTTATTTATTTTATATATGTGCATTTGTGTTTTGCCTGCATGTATGTCTGTGTGATGAAGGTGTGGGATCCCCTGAATCTGGAGTCACATGTGGATGCTGGGAATTGAACCCAGGTCCTCTGGAAGATCAGATGGAGTCCTTAACCACTGAGCCATCTCTCCAGCCCTCATGTGGCTTACTCTTGGAGTCGCTCTCACAAGATAACTAGTGAAAGCTCGAGCAAAGATTTCATTGAATGACAACTTGAGGTCCCAGTCCTTCGTGGCAGGGAAGGCATGGTGGAGGAGTGGGAGGTGGCTGGGGTCACATGGCTTCCGCAGTCAGGACAGACAGGAAGTGGGACTAGACTATATAATCTCAAGGTCTGCCCCCAGTGGCCCAGTTGTTCCAGCAAGACAAGTTCTGAAGGTTCCACAGCCTTCCACAACAGCACCGTGACTGGGCAGCCAGATTCAGGCCACAACAATTTACGTGCTCAAATTACCCCGACTCCTCTTTGTAGCCTCTCCAAACCCTCCACTGTCCCCTGGGCCTCTACTGGAAGCAGATGCTCATCCATCTTGGACTCGTGACTCCGAGATAACTGGGTGTCTAGTGCTGGGCAGTGAGAGTGGACCTCCTGGAAGCTTCAGGCGGTGAACGGCAATGGCAAGATACAGGCAGGAACAACTGGAGAGAGGAGGGGCTCATCTTGGTTCATAGTGTGAAAAGTCAGTTTACTGGCGAGGAAGGCATGGCAGAGTTCATGGTGGAGTTCATGGCGGAGTTCATGGCGGAGTTCATGGCATGTTTCCAGGAGCATGAAGCCAAGTCTCCTCATATCTTGGTAGAGTAGGAAGCAGACAGCACAGGCTGGCTGCTGAAATAGATATAGCCTTCAAGGCTCAATCTTAGCAACCCACTTAGCCAGTCTCAAAGGTTCGACTGCATTCCAAACAAAACAAAAAAACCAAAAAACAATGCCACCAACTAGGGACCAAGTGTTCAAACATATGAGCCTGTGAGGACCGTTTCACAGTAACTGGAGCACCCATGTTTTAGGTCTCTGGCTGCACATACCTTGGCTTCTCTTCTAGTCTAGCTGCCATTGTGCTGAGTTCAGAGCCCAAGGAAGCTGCTCTCTCTCTCTCTCTCTCTCTCTCTCTCTCTCTCTCTCTCTCTCTCTCACACACACACACACACACACACACACACAGCCATGGGGGTATCTGTGAGCTGCACAGAAGGCAGTGCACCCCCCCCCCTCACTGACTGTTTCAGGGAGATTTGCCTTTCAATGCTTGAGACATGGGAAAAAAGATCCCAGAATTTCTGACCAGGACAGTCATTAGGAACAGTTGTATCTTTGGCTTATACTGATACTAATATTACTCTGGATATTAATACTAACAATGCATTTCTTGAATGCTCCAGTATGGACAAGGTTCTTCACATGGATTAACCAATTTAGTTCTCATAAGGATCCTACGGCAACCTGAGTTCGATCGCTGGGATTTACATGGTGGAAGGAGTGAACCAATCCTGCAAGTTGTTCTTGGACCACCACAAGAATGCTGTGGTGTACACAGCAAATTATAAATAAGTAAATGAGTAAATAAGTAGATAAATAAATGCAAAAAAGGTTAAAAAGAGAATCCTGTGATGTAGATCCCACACGTGATATAATATGTATGTCAGATACTGTAGTGTGTATCGTGATCATTCTATCTGTGGTAGCTATTATGTAAGGTGACCCTAAGCTGTAGAGAGGTTGGCTCAATGGGAGATCTCTCAGGGACTGAGTTCTGGAGCTAACACTTTAGGGGACGGGCTCTGAAGAGACTGGCAGACAAGCTGAAGACAAGTTTCCCCTGACAGTTGCTGCCACCCACCTGATCTGGAGGGACATGGATTTGTCATCGAGTGCAACCGCCCACACTGCAGTGTCCTGTCCCCAACTCCAGCGAATGTTGGAAGTGGGAGGAGTGGCTTTGTCCCTTAAATTCGAGGAAGCCATTCTGCTAGACTTTGGTCTGTTAAAATTCACTCCTTGGAATCCTGAGATGGAGGAAACTGAGGCAGAAAGGGCAGGAATTTGCTCAGCTTCTCAACACTCATCACTAGTGGGGCTTCTGGCTCCTTTCTCTGCTCCATTATCGCCAAGACAATGCAGACCCCTGAGTTTGGGCTCAGAAAAGACTCCATTGGACACAGTCCAGCAAGATCAGGAAGAAAAGAGACATTTTGAAAAAAAAAATCCAGTTTGAGTCAGGCATGGTAGTGGCACACACCTGTAAACCTGGCTCTCAGGAACATGAAGCAGGAGGATTATTGTGAGTTTGAGGATAGTCTTGGCTACACAGTCAGTTATAGACCAGCCTGGACTATACAGTGTATAGCCTGTCTTAAAAAAATATATATTATGTATATATAATATATAATACATATATATATAATGTATATATATTTTAAAAATCATATTTAAAGTGTGCTACATATTATTTTTGGATTTGCTAAAACATGTATGGCAGATGAACTCAAACAGTAAAAACAGCAAATGCTGACAATGAAATCGCTACCATTCTGCTGTCGCCTGGTCCTCTGCCCGACGCTGGTATGTATCATATACTCATGTGAATGTAATTGACTATGCATATTAAGCAGGTTAAAATTTCCTACATTTTTATTATGTGTGTATAGATGTGGGCACACGCATCTCCCAGCTTGTGTGTGGGGTTCAGAGAACAACTTGTGGGAGGTGATTTTCTCCCTACACTATGTGGGTCCCAAAGGCTTGAACCTGGGTTTTCAGGCTTAATGACAGTTTACCCAGTGAGCCGTCTTGATGATCCAAAAAAGAAACTTTTTACCTATTTCATCTGATGATGCTAGCCTAGCAAGGACCTCAGGAAGACCTTTTGGTTAGCCTGAGTTGGTGTATGGAGATGGGGAGGGCTGAAGAAGTGAGGCACAAAGGGCTGGGTAGGATGAGAAGGGGGGGAGCAGACAAGGGGGAGGGGCCAAGAGGAGGTGAGCTTGGCCTGGATACCCAAGTGTTCTTGTAGAGTAGACATGGGCACGTGGAACAGGGGCCATCTTGGATAAGAGAAGGCATCCTCAGCGGGGAAGGTGACTTCAAGGACAGATAGACTCTCCGTTGTCCCAGAAGCTGAGGAAGAAGCCAGGCAGTGAGTCAGTGGGAAATGCAACTCAATGTCCCATGCTGGTTCTCTGAAGATGTCACAGAAGTGCTCACAAAAAGGTTAAATCCAGAGAATATCAGTTTTAAAAAAAGATTATTTTTATTTATGTGTATGTGTGTATCTGTGTGTGTGGGTGCCTACAGAAACAAGAAGGATTAGATCCCTTGGGGCTGGAGTTCTGGGTGCTGGGGACTGAACTCGGGACCTCTACGAAAGCAGGCAGTGCTCTTAACTGTGGAGCCATCTCTCCTGCTCCCGTCTCTCATCTCTAAGGCTGCTCTAAGCTGGGCTAAGATAAAATATTAAAAAGAATCTATGTGGTGCACACCTTAAATCCCAGCATCCAGGAGGCAGAGCCAGGTGGATCTCTGAGTTTGAGGTCAGCCTGGTCTACAGAGTGAGTTCCAGGACAGCCACACAGAGAAACCTTATCTTGGAAAACAAAACAAAACAAAAAAGAAATCTATGCTGTCTGTGGTTCCTTACTCACAAGCCTGGCTCTCTGCCACCTCTGGAAATGACCTCTAATACTTGGTGTGTGTGTGTGTGTGTGTGTGTGTGTGTGTGTGTGTGTGTGTGTGTGTGTGTGAGGGGGTGGGAATGGAAGGTGTACCATGGAGAAAAAGGCTGAGAAAAGAGTCAAAACTCTAGGCTGTCTTCAAAACGTGAAAAGTGAAAAAACATTTAGCATTTTTTGCTTTGTGTTTAATATCGTATTATGGTTTAATTCTTCGCCCCAAATACTCCCTAGGGCCTCTGACTGTTTCTGCAGCCTTGTATTTGAAATTGCATCTTTGTTTCCCAGGGATAGCTTGAAGAATGAGTCAAAGCGAGTCACCCCCCCCCCCCCCCCCCCGCTTCTTGTTGTGGTGTCCGGCGATGCCCACTTAATGGGCTTGCAATGAGGTCCCCAGTGTCTGTGTCAGGGCCTTGAGAGTCTTATCTCCTCCTACAACTCTCTCACTTAGAATTAATGCCCTGTGGGGGAGCGGGAGGCATCAACTCGTTAGGGCCACTAACCCATTTCCTCCTCGTCACCTAACAGCATTCATTGCACGAGTGTGCGCAGAATAATGTCTAGTCTACAAGCCAAATGGGGAAAAGCTCTAATGTATTTCCCTGCATTTGGCCTGCCACGGCTGTAAATTACCTTGCTTAATGGACTTGGGGATTCTGTTATCTATTTGGAAACTTCTGAGCTCCCGGAGAAGCGAATCAAGCGTCTTAGTTCCCCAGGACAGATAGGCGGGCTTTGAAGATTTACCCTTTCACCGGCAGCGTTATTGATGTCTGTTGTGCCTTGCAAACACTTTCCAGTGAACGAAGTGTGCATGAGCAGGCTGTGGGTGCTTTGTTTCTTTTCTTAATAAGTCACCTTGAAATAATGACTGCGAGGGCTCATAAATCTCCTTGGAAATCAACATCCTAGGAAGATGTTTGGTCTTTTTCTTCTCCCAAGTCCACCCCATCTGCATGGGGGCGGGTTGCCAAGTCTCATTCTGCCCCATGACCTTTAGGTATTTACTTAGATCAGTAATAATAACAACAACAACAACAACAATAATAATAATAATAATATTGAGTGTACCTTTACTCCCAACACTAGGGAGGCAGAGGCAGGTGAATCTCTGTGAGTTTGAGGCCAGCCTTCAACATAGTGAGCTCCAGGTCAGCCAAGGGTACATACTGAGACCTTGTACCAAAGCAGCAGCAGCCGCAGCAGCAATAACAGCCTTCCTTACAGAGAGGTTCATCATCTCATCTGATGACGGGGAGAAACCGAGGCCCAGAGATGCCTCCTCATCGTGAGGGGGAGACAGTGGAGGCCAAGCCTCCTGACTTATCTGCTTTTCGTATCCCCATTTCTGTGATAATTGATTCTATATGCTAGCCTGACTAGGCCCAGGGATGCCCCGATATTTAGTGAGACATTGTTTGGAATGATTCTGTGGGGATATTTTTGGAAATTAACATTTAATTAGACTCTTATGATCATGAACCTGACAACTTCAGAAGTTGCAGAGCTGATGTCCCAGGTCACAGGCCACCAGAATTCTTACTGGGAGACGTCAGTCTTTTAATTCTGCCAAGCCTTCAACTGCTTGGAGGAGGCCCACCCACATTAGAGAGTCAGTTCCTTGTAGTAGACCTCACTGGTGGCTGGTGAGGTTGCTCAGCAGGTGAAGGCACGTGCCACCAAGCCGCACAATCTGAATTCAATACACGGCAACTGATTTAGGCTATAAAGTTCTGATGTAACCTGGACTTTAACAAGCTCCTGCTTACAGCCAAAGGGACCCAAACAATGAGAAAGGAGCATGGCATTTGGATGTGAAAGAGAGTAAGGGAGAATGGACTGCTTGGGTTGTGGGGCTGAGAACTGCTAAGCCAGACAGGGAGCCAGGAGGACATGAGGATAGGAGGGCCCGGAACAGAGGTGTCTGGGAGCAGTGGAGTCCAGGGAGGATGGGTGCTGGGAGGGGGGAGGGGGAGGGGCTAGTGGTCACTGCAGAGCCCAGAGAGAGTGATATCCCCTGGCTCCGTGTGGCCAGAAAAGCACTACGTGCCCCAGGCCTGTCCACTTTGGTTGACCTACCGCTTCTACGTGGCCTCAGCCAAGCCCTGCTCTCCACAGACCTGATTCTAGGAGACCCTGCCCACTTAGACCCTCTACAAGCCACGGAGGAGAAGCAGGATTTTAGAAATAACTCAGGACAACACCTTAAACATAGCACCCCTCCCCCGCAGCTGCAACACCCAGGGGCAGGGTTGTGCCATCTGGGGTGTGACAGTGTGACTGGAAGGTGCAAGGTGTGGGAAGAGGATGTCCCTTTGTCCTGCTCTCTGAGTCGCCCCAGGCTGCCATGAAGGGGTTGGGCTCAGAGTCCCTGGGGACACAGCCCCCTCAGCCACACTGAGCTTCCCCACCCTCATTGGTGACTCCAGGTTCCCTGCACTCTGTCTGATCCAAGAGAGCTGTCTTAGATTATTTGTCTGGATTGGCTTCAAAAAGGTCATTGAACAGTAAGGGCATGGCCAGGGAAGTCTCAGGAGGGACCAGCGTTCAGGGTCAGGCCTGTGGTCCTGCACACAGGTTCCTTACCAATGACTCAGCCCCAAGAAATGGGCACATCTCAGTCCTGGAAGTCTGAGTCTTGCCTGTTTCCTTCTTCTCTGTGGTTCCACACTGTGGTTACAGTAACCTTTCTTTGTGATGCAGGGCCTCATTAACCCAGGCTGACCTGGAACTCTCTAAGTAGCTGAAGATGGCCTTGGACTTCTTATCTTCCTGCTTCTACCTCCCAGCTGCTTCACCACCACACCTGGTTTACACCGCACTTGGGATTGAATTGACTTCCTGCAGGCTGGACAAGCGGTTTATCAACTGAACTTCATCTCTAGCCCCCACAGTAGAGTAGCTTTTATTTTATTTTTTATTAACCCAGCTCTACATAGTGGCATCCCTTGCCTGCCTAGACCATTCCCCTCTCTTTCCTTTCTCTGGTCCCTTCTGCCAGCCTTCTGCAAATGGGACTTCCAAGCTCTCCTGGGAGGAGGTTAGAATCCCATCATGCACTGTGAACTCTCGAATAGCTCTGGTTCTGAAAACCACTAAAGCTCCATGGGAGTGGGGTGGAGTAGAAGCTCCCTGGAGGTTGCTGTTCCATGGCCCCAGTACCTATTAATGGGGCTTGGCACATGGGTGTGCAATGAGGGAGGGAGGAAAATCTAACAGAGCGCACACTTCCTAGGACTGGAAACACACATCCCTACAATGGTGACTTTTCCCCACCTTCTAGAAACATCTGGCCACTGGATCCAGGTGAAGGCAGTGGGAGGCCAGCTGGGTGTGCCATGAAGCACTGAGGTCAGAGGTCATAGGATTCTTGGGGGCTACGGTCTTTTCCAGGCAGGAACAGGAGGGCAGAGAGATGGTGGCTCTGCTGTACATTGATCTCATCAGCTGCCCAGGTCCGAGGGCACAGAAAGAGAGCCCAGGGTTACTATGGCAGGTTATGGAGGGTGAGGCCTCCTCAGGTAAGGGTAATGTGGTCTTCTCGGTTCCTGGGAGGGTCACTGGAGGCTCTAATAGGTGTAAGGGTTGCACACCTGGATAGGGGCAGGGGTTTGCCTTGGCTTTCACAGCACCCCCGAGTCCTTCCTAAGGAGTGCAGGCTTTGTGTTACAGTAACAACGAGGTAATTCATGTCTCAACCAGAGTTCTAGAACCAACTATAGAGTCCCAGGTGACAGGAAGAAGGTTAACTCCAGGAAGAAGTGTGTCTATCTGGAGCCATTAAAAACTCCATAGATTTTTCAGGGCTCAGATGTGTGTGTGTGTGTGGGGGCATGTGGGAGGGGGAGTCAGAAAAGGCTGGATGAGAAGGAGGGGGAAGGAAGAGATGAGGGTAGGAGATAGGAGAAGAGGGGGCAGGCAGGGAGAAGGAAGAGAATGGAAGGAGGAAGAGAGAGACACCCTGGTCTTGGAGACAGGCCTCTCTTAGAAGCTCCCTTGAGACACAAGGCTCAACCTAACAGCCATGGGTAGAGAGCCCTTTGGCTTGAGCTGCGTATTAACAATCATCTCTTTGAGTGTAGACTTCGGGATGGATTCCAAGCAGGATTTTAATGCTCAAAGCAGCAGTTTGTTAACTGCAAGCATTTAAAGCATGGGTGGGGTTTATAGGCCCATCTGTGGGATATCTTTGCTCTTACAGCATGACCAAGTGGCCATCGTCCAGCCTCAAGCCTTGGGCAGTCCCACTGGGAGGGCCTTGGTGCTGGTTGCTTTTTGTCAACTGGACACAAACCACCTGAGAAGAAGGAACCTTAACCGAGGAGTTGTCGCCATCAGATTAGGTGTGGGCACGTCAATGGGACATTTTCTTGATGAGTGATTGATGTGGGAGGGGCTCAGGCTATTGTGCCATCCTGGGCTTGTGGTCCTGGGTTGTGCTACAAAGGCAGACAGAGCAAGCCTCGGGGAACAGTCAGTAAGCAGTGCCTCTCCATGATCTCTGCTTCAGTTCCTGCCTTCAGCTTCCTGCTTTGAGTTCCTGCCTTGGCTCTCTTTATGATTAGACTGTACTATATAAGTTAAACCAAGCCATTTCTCCTTGGGTTGCTTTTGGTCATGGTGTTCATGGCAGTATTAGAGAAGCAAAGTATGCCAGCCTTCTCCAGGACACAGCCCTGGACTCTTTCTAGCTCCCTAGTCTCGACCCCCACATGCCTGCATCTGCTGTGTGTGTCGCCTGGCCGGCACTGTGTGGGTCCTCAAGTTCATCAGGCCTCTGCGGGAACACCCGTAGAGTGATCAGAAATTCTGCACTTTTCAGTACAGCTGCACTCACACCCCCCCGCCAGGTATTTTCTACGTTTCATCAGTTGACTCTGTAGATGCAGTCAATGAGTTGAGAGGGCCGACGATGCACACGATTCACGAGAAGGGTGCTCTGCCGTGGATGTTCCACGGACAGCCTTTATTCTCACAACTACGCAGTCCTCTGCTCTTTCAACCTGTCGTATGGAGCCATTTCTCTATTTTGGGCTAGTTGGATTTTCCCAATTATTTTCCTATTAGGAATAATGTTGCATAAGATATCTGTGTATATCAGTCTTTACGCATAATCTCTCTTTGTCTCTCCATCTCTGTCTGTCTGCCTGTCTCTGTCTCTGTCTCTGTATCTCTCTCTCTGTATACACTTATGTGCATGCGTATGTGCACATGGCTGCTAGAGGTCAATGATGGAACTTTTATAAATTTACTTACTTTTTGTTTTATATTTGTTCAACTTTATTTTATATATCCCTGGAACTGGATTTATAGACAGTTGTGAGCTGCCACGTGGGTGCTGGGAATTAAACCTGGGTCCTCTGGGAGAGCAGTTATCTCTCTAGCCCCTTAACTTACTCTTTAAAACACTGTTGAATTTACATTCTAAGTTTCTGAGTAACTCTGTTTAGTCACTCAGAAGCTCACTAACTAGTTTAGTCTGACTGTCCGTCAAGCCCGGAAGCCTCCTGTCTTCACCTTCTGATGTACTTGGCTTACAGGTGTGTGCTGTATGACTATATTTTGAAATATGGGTCCTGGGGTTTTAAACCCCAGTTTCTCTTGGTGCAGTCAAGAGGCAGATGCCTACCCACAGTTCCCTTCCATTCAGTGGGGGTGTTCCTGCGTGCTCTCATCCAAATCCTCTCACAGCCCTGTAAGGGGACACCATCTCTGCCCCTGACTGACACAGCGGGGAACTGAGAAACACACAGAGGCTGATCAATTGCTTAAGATTTTGGAGTCTGTAAATGTTGATGTTGGGACTTAAAAACGAAATTAACAACCGAAAACTGCCCAGCACAGTGCAATGAGACCTTGACTCAGGGTCAAGCGTAGACCAGGCTGCCTGGGGTGGACTGGTTCTGTGTCTGCTCCAGGGTTGGGGGGTGGTTCTGCAGTTCACTCTTTCGGCTTGGGCTTCATACACCCCGTCTTTTGGGTTGGTGTTCTGAATGCTTCCAATTCAGGATTGTTGTACCTGACACTTCCTCTGCGCGTGTTTAGCTCAAGGCTCCCGTCCACCTCCACCCGCCACATCTGAAGTGGTGAGAAGAGAAACTCAAAATGTCACTGGAACAGGGAGGGAATGGCACATCCTCTGGTGGAGGGACTGGCTGTGACTCACAGTTGGGCTCTTAGCCACCAGAACGTTTCTCCTAGCAAGGAGACTGCTGTAACCAGCGGTGCTTTTTGGGCTGCAGGCCTGGCCTGAGTAGCCCCTGAAGAGAGAATGTGTCATGTGATTGATAATGGAAGTTCTTGTACTAGTTAGGTGATGAAACACCATGGCCAGAGCAACTTGGGGAGGAAAAGGTTTGTTTGGTTCACACCTCCATATCACAGTTCATCACGGAAGTAAGTCAGGCAGGAACTCCAACAGGGCAGGAACCTGGAGGCAGGAACTGGCAGAGAGGCCATGGAAGAGTGCTGCTTGCTGGCTTGCTCCTGATGACTTGTTCAGCCTGCTTTCTTTCCTTTCCTTCCCTTTCCTTTCCTTTCCTTTCCTTTCCTTTCCTTTCCTTTTCTTTTACTTCCGTCCGTCCTTTCCTCCCTCCCTCCCTTTTTCTTTCTTTTTGAGACAGTGTTTCTCTGTGTAGCTGTCCTGGAAGACAGTTCTTTGTAGAACCAGTCTGGCCTCGAACTCAGAGATCTACTGCTTCTGCCTCCCAAGTGCTGTGATTAAAGGTGTGTATCACCACACCTGGCTTAGCCTGCTGTAACATGAAGACCGGCTTGTTGGGGTTTCTGTCCTGCCCGGTACCCCAACAAGCCAGCAAGCCCCAAAGAAAATCACACAGAGATCTCCATAAGTTATAAAACTGATTGGCCCATTAGCTCAGGCTACTTATTAGCTCTTGTAGTTTATATTAACCCATTATTCTTATCTATGTTAGCCACATGGCCTTTCACAGCAGGGCAGGTCACATGTTGCTTCTTCCGTGATCTGGGCCGGACTGTGGAGGGAGCTTTCTGCTTCCCAGAATACTCCTGTTCTCATCGCCCTGCTTCTACTTCCTGTCTGGTTGACCCACCTATACTTCCTGCCTGGTCAATCAGCGTTTATTTAAAACATGATTGACAGAATACAGACAATTCTCCCACACCAGCCTGCTTACTTATAGAACCCAGGACAACCAGCCCAGGAATAGCACCACCCACCATAGGCTGGACCCTCTCATCTTTCACGAAAAAGTGTACTACAGACTTGCCTACAGCCCAATCTTATAGAGGAGTTTTCTCAACTGAGGCTCCTTCTTTGATGACTCTAGCTTGGGTCAAGTTGACCTAAAACCAGCCAGCACAGTTCTCGTTGTCTCCCAGGGAACCAGAGATGCCATGGGGAGAGTAGTCCAGAGTGTGCATCAGTCAATCCTGTCACCACACATACTCCGGCTCTTCGCAGTTTTAGCAGCTGGTAAGCTTCTGTTCATCTTCCAGAACTTTTTTCCCTTCTGCTAAAGCTGAGATGTTGATGAAGAAGGGGCGAAGGGGCTGGTGATGGTGGAAGTGCTAGGGGTTGGATGAAGTCACTCAGAAAGTTAAAGCCTAATTCCCAGCACTTTAGATACGACCTTAGTAGAGCTAGGGCCTTGGCTGATGCAGTTCTTTAAAACAAGGCGGAGCTGAATGGGTTGCCCTACATCACACTGTGTCATAGGAAGGTCATGGCAATGGAGGCAGATGGGAGCTGTAGTTTGGATGTAAAATGTCCCCCGTAGTCGCATGTCTGAACACTTGGTCCTCAGCCCGTGGTGCTGTCTTGAGAGGTTATGGAATCTTCCATAGGTGGAGGCTTGCTGGAGGAAGTGAGTCACTGGGGAGGAAGTGAGTCACTGGGGAGGAAGTGAGTCACTGGGGAGGAAGTGAGTCATTGGGGGTGGGCCTTGAAGTTTTCTAGCCAGGCCTCACTTCCTGTTCACTCTTTGCTTCCTGATTGAGGAATCCATGAGAGACTGTGAGTTAAAATAAGCCCTTCCTTCCTTTGGTTGGTTCTTGGCAGGTGTTTATTTGGTCATGGCAACAAGAATAGTAGTTCATAAAGGAGTGATGGAACTGAAGACTGCTGCTGTACCGGAAGCTGGTTGGCAGGTGTGGAAGGGCTCCATCTGGGATTTTATTAGCATCTTAACTTTGGACTTAGCATCCAGAACTGTGAAAGAATAAGTTTCAGTTGTTCAAAGCCACCCAGTTTCTGGGCACTAATACAGGGTAAGGGATGCTTGACCGAAGCTGAGGCACCACACCCCCATTCTTGGAGGCTAGGAATGTGGTCTCAGGGATGAAGGAAGTGTTAGCGTTTTCTACCCACATTCAGAGTGTAAGAAAATACTTTGAGTGCCTAGCTCCAAACAGGCACACTAGGCAGGTCTGTCCTCCAGTTCTTCATGTCTGTAGCCTGTGAGGTCCCACGGCACATGACTGATATCTGGGGGTCTTTGTATGTCCAAACAAGAGACTATGAAGTGATTTTCATTCAGTTACCTTCAAAAGGTTTTTTTTTTTTTTACTAGAATTTCAAGCCCATCGATCAGCATGAGGGTCGTCATTACTCTCTGTTGGTCCCTGCTTTTCTATTTTAATCAGAAAACAAAAGGCATTTGAGAGTTGTTGCATGTGGGAATCCCCAGTTCCCATATTCTTGGCTTTCTCCTTCCTTCCTGAAGTGAACTGGAGGCCAGGAGCTGAGGGCAAAAGGGGAGAAAGCCTCTGTTATTTGTGACCTTGGCCTGGGTCGTGGTGATCTATCTCTGTCACCAGCATAACCTCCACTGGTGATGGCCAGAGGTGATGGTGATGTATATCTGGCTTTGTCCTTTCTCAAGCTACAGTCCAAGTGGCCTGCTTAGGAGTCAAAGCTTTTGTCATTCAAACATGTCATCATTCAGACACCCTCCACTCTCCATCAGAGTCTAGACCTGGTGTTAACAGCCGTGTGTCTAATCGTGTGGTTGCTCAGTATGTCTTGTTCACTCAGAGCCAGAAACTCTGGAAGAACTGAGGTTCTGTTCCTTCTGTCTACTGTGTGCCCTCTGGCCCTAGAAATGCCTAGGTCAGGATGGAAACCCACATAACAGTGATCAAATCAATAAGTCAGAAAAGATTGTTGTTTTAAGGAGACATATACTGACCGTGTGGAAGGATACAGTGGAGGGACGGGCTTTTCTTCTTGAAAGAAAATAAGAATAGGGTTGGCCTATCTAAGAATAGATGGCCTGTCGATTAAGAACATTGTTGGTTCTTCCTGATGACCTGGATTCAAGTCCTAGTACACCATGGCAGTTCATAGCTGTCTGTAACTCCAGTTCTAAGGAATCCCACATATAGACATGCATGTAGACAAAACACCAATAGACATAAAATAAATATAAATAAATAATTAAAAAAGAAAATAAGGATAATCCAACTGTCCATGGTAGCACACAGCACTTGGGAAGGTGAGGCTGGAGGGTCATGAGTTTCAGGCTGTGTAAATGAACTCTTTTTTTTTTGATTTAATAAAGTTTTATTTTTCCAAATGTACAGCTGATTGAACCTGATCATGCATCTTCACCAGCATCTGGGGCATCTCCACCCTTTGTGTTTCTGGTGTAAATTACTTGGGCTCTGTGCTTTGAAACCAGCTTGATAAGCCCTTTACTAAGGAGCTCCTGAAGGGCTGCCCTGGCCAGGGAACCGCGAATCTTCAGTCTCTCAGAGACCACAGCTGGAGTAATAAGTTTATAGTTGGGAACTTCCTTACAGAGTTTGTCGTATGTAGCCTTGTCAAACAGGACTAGATTGTTGAGCTTGTCCCGAACTTTGCCTTTGGACCACTTCTTCTTTTTGGCCTTGCCACCAGATTTATTTACTGGGTCTTTGTCTTTTTTGGCCGACTTTCCGGCATCTTTCTTCTTCTTGTCATCCTTGGGCGGCATGATGAAGCTCGGAGAGAGGCCTAAATGAACTCTTTTTAAAACCCCAAACCATCTATTTAGTTTCCTGCTCTCAGCCATATACGTGTGTGTGTGTGTGTGTGTGTGTGTGTGCGCGTGCACATGTGTGTGCACATGCATCTGTGCTACAGCACATATGTGGAAGTCAAGAACAACTTTGCATGTTTTGCTTCTTGTGGAGGCCCAAAAATGTGAACCTGCTTCCACCTTGACCAAAGGTCAGAGAGTTGGAACTCGATTCCTTCAAGGTTATTGTGTTTCTACCTCAAACAAAGGTCTCACCTAGATTCAGAGCAGAGAGTTCTGCTCTCTCAAGGTGAGAGACAGATGTGGCTGATATCCATACCTTATATTTCAGGAATAGAGAAGTAGATCTGTTTCTACTTCAAACAAAAGTTTAAGGATCCAAATAAGGTTCCAGTTCCCTTAAGAAGATAACATTGGATTCCACCCATGGAGTGGTTTGCCTACAAAAAGGATGTTTTGGTCTAGGGTATGAGCATGTTTTGTTCTGGCAGCAGAATGTTTAACTATGGATGTAGCCCGCGACCTTCAACTGGTCTGTTCATTTCCTTGTATCATGCTAATGCAGTTTTTATCTTACTCCTACCTCTTGTGGTTGGGTATTTTAAGCAATTGGAAATTAAACGTGGGTGGATTTCAGTATTCATTGGAACTCCCTGCCGGTACTATTCTATGATTTTCTGTTTTATTATTTTCACACATGTCTTCGTATTCTTTACTAATATTTCTAAATACCCACAGCCCGATCCTGGCAAGAGGTGTTTTTGTCAAGGCTGGTCCCCGACAGTTTCTTCTTCCCATGTGAATCCTGGGACTTGAACTCAGGTTGTCAGTCTTGGTGGCAGGCGGCCATCCTGTTGAGCCATCTTACTGGTCCTCACTGCCTTCCTTGTGTCTTTTATTTCCTTTTAATTTTGGATCTTTGAAGCCAGCCCCCCTCTCTTTGCCCTTCTCACAGTGGATAAGTTGGATGCCATGATTTCTTCCTTAAAACAAAAGCCCCTGTGGTGGTGTGAAAGAAAATGGCCCCCAAAGGGCGTGGCACTCTTAGAAGGTGTGGCCTTGTTGGAGGAAGTATGTCACTGTGGAGGTGGGCTTTGAGGTCTCATATATGCCCAAGCCACACCCAGTGAGACAGATCACTTCCTATTGCCTGTGAGTCAAGATGTCAAGTCTCTCAGTTCCTGCTCTAGCACCATGTCTGCCTGCATGCTGCTGTGTCCCACCATGATGATAATGGACTGAACCTCTGAACTGTAAGCTGCCACATGCTTTCCTTATAAGAGTTGCTATGGTCATGGTGTCTCTTCACAGCAATAGAAACCCTAAGATAGCCCCCGCCCACTTCACTATTCCCAGCCATGATATTGGGGAGGGGAGGATGTGGTTGGAAAATAGGGCTATAATCTAGGATCTGGTCACAAGGCCCTTCTGGCCTCCTGCATTTAATGGTTTCGGGATTATTGGACCTCTGTGATTGCCAGTCTTCACTGTCAGTGTTACTCGATTTTGAATCACCTTCGGAAACACTCTTTTGGCTAATTCTCTGAGACTATTTCTAGAAAGGTTTAAATGAAGAGGGAAACCCTACCCTGAATGTGAGGTGCACCATCTTCAGAGCTTGGGTCCAGGTCAGAAAGAAGAAATTGAGCCAAGCACCAGCATTCATCTCTTTGTCTCCTAATGGGGTTCCAGTGGTGACTGGCTGCCTCCTATCCCTGCTGCTGCCCGTCTCTCCACGGTGGGCTCTACTCTCAGACTGAACCTTTCTTTCCTTAAGATGCTCTGTCAGCTCCCTAAGAGACAGGCGCTGAGGGAGCCTGCTGGGGAAGGGGCTGACTCTGCCGCTGCCCTCCTGGAGCCCAGTGGAGCGGCAGATCACTAGGTTCTTGCTCAGCGCTCCCGCCCACAGCTCCCCAGGCCCGACTGCATTACCTTCTCCGTGCAGATTCATCTCGCACTTGTTTGATGCTTCTCCAAAGAGCTCCATCTGCTTCTCTCACCATCCCTGACAGGTGGCTAACACAGCTCTCTGAAATGCCCCCAAACACCAGGTGGCATCTTCCACAGAACTGAGCAGGCTCTCGTGTCTCTCAGTCCTCATTTGCTACAATCATAGACATTTGTAGGGAAATGGAATCTACGTCTGTAAGGGGCTCATGGACACAGGTGGCTTTGGAATCAGGTGCTGGGGGAGGGGGCAATCTGCCTGACCCTGGCACCCACTCATGTGGCTCTGTGGCTCCCCCACCATGGCTCCTTTAGCCTTTGGGATGAGAAAGGCATCTTCTAGCTGGGATTTATGGCCCAAGGGGGTCTCCTTGGGCAATACGGCAGCTGTGTCGACATGGCCTCACTGCTGCTTTGTTGCCAAGCATATGTCCGGACCAGGGCTGGCCCTCCCTGTGGGCTTGTGTGGTGATATTCTTGCAGGGTAGGGAGATCCTGTTGGCCGAGTGACTACAGACAGGCTAACAGGTGTGGGTGAGCTGGGTGGAGGCCATCAACAGAGAGGACCAAGGCCTGCGTAGACAAATGCAAATGCTCGGTAGGCCGTCTCCTCTGTCATGCAGTTGTTGAGGGTTGTCCTTGGCATTTGGCGTTTTCAGGAGGGAGCCGCGCACTGAGTGCCACGCAGAGTCAAACGCTGAGTTCTTACCTCGTTACATGACGATAGTGGAGGGTCAGTCAGATGGACTCGTGCGGAGGAGACCCTCAGGATGGGGACAGTGCTCTCTAAGAAGAGAGACCAAGGCTCCTTTTCTCCACTGTGGGAAGAAATAGAATATAGCTGCCTGCCAGTCTGGAGAAGGTCTCCTGAGAGACCTTACTGGCACCATGACCTCCATCTTACAGACGGTGCAAAATCACAGCTTTTGTCTCAGCCACTTGGCCTGGGGTGCTTTGCTATGAAAGCCTGAGCTGACCGAGGCAGTAGGAAACATCTACCTGAAGAAAGAAAGTTTGTTTGCTCCAGGTCACATGACCCTGATCTCACATCTCTGAATCCCAAGGACCCTGTGCCCCAGTGGACGGTGGGCAGGAGTTTCCAAGGGAGTTATTTCAAAATAACAGCACCTGCTGGGTGCCTGAGGGCACGTGTCTCATTCAAACAACAGAGTGGGACAAAAAGCTGAAGGGGGTAGAACTTATGTCGGGCAGCAGTGGAAGATGGAAGCGGATGATCAGGAACGGGTTTGGTTTTCCTCAGTTTCACAGTCTTGAATTACCTTGGAAGGGAGGAGTCTCAATGGCCATTGTCTAGATTAGGTCGGCCTCACGGCAAGTGTGTGGGAAATTATCTTGATGAGTGTGAAGACACCATGGGCCGTACCATTACCCAGGTGGGGCATCCTCTATAGAGTGGATGTTTTCCTTAGTGTTATTATTGCTGTGATGAAACACCATGACCAAGGCAACTTGGCCTAATGTTTCCACATCACAGTTCATCATCAAAGGGAGTCAGGACAGAAATTCAAGCAGGGAAGGAACCTGGAGGCGGGAGCCAATGCAGAGGCCGTGAAAGAGTGCTTTTTATTGGCTTGCTTCCCATGGCTTGCTCAGCTTGCTTTTTAAAAATTTTATTATTAATTTTTTAAGATTTATTAATTTATGGGTAGTGGTGTCACATGCCTTTAATCCTAGCACTCGGGAGGCAGAGGCAGGTGGACCTCTGAATTTAAGGCCAGGCTGGTCTACAGAGTGAGTTCCAGGACAGGCTCCAAAGCTACAGAGAAACCCTGTCTCAAAAAACCAAAAAAAAAAAAAAAATTAAATAAAATAAAAAATAAAAAAGGATTTATTAATTTATTATATATACACATGCCAGAAGAGGGCACCAGATCTTATTATAAATGGTAGTGAGCCACCATGTGGTTGCTGGGAACTGAACTCAGTTCTGGAAGAGCAGCCAGTGCTCTTAACCTCTGAGTCATCTCTCCAGCCTCAGGACCAGCAGCCCAGGAATGGCACCACCCACAATGGGCTGGGCCCTCCCCCATCAATCACTAATTAAGAAAATGCCTTACAGCTGGATCTTATGGAGGCATTTTCTCAATTGCGGTTCCCTCCTTTCAGTCAAGTCTAGCTTGTGTCAAGTTGAAACAAGACTAGCCAGGCCAGTGGAGAACAAGCGCGTGCGTGCATTCATTGTTCTCAGCTCTCGACAGTGGGTGTCACGTGGCCAGCGGCTTCCCCACTGTGACGGACGGATGGATGGTGTAACCTGGCACTGGGAGCCAGCCAGACCCTTTCCCTGTAAGGTATTCTGTCATGGCAGTGGGAGGTGAGGTGGAGACAGTGCTGTTTGATGAAGGATCCCAAGGAGGTGGAAACAGTCTGCAAACCCTCAGGCAGAAGAAGCAATGGGTGGGAGGGTGTGAAGAGCTACAAGGAGCCTGCAGTGACAGAGTAGAGGGCCAGGGTTGGAGATGGTGGCAGACACACTGGCAAGCCCTCCCGCACTGAACTACATCCCCAACCCTCTTTTTCCTTTTTATTTTGAGACAGAGTCTCATCCAGTCTAGGCTGGTCTTGAACTCACTCTGTAACTCAGGCAGGCCTTGAATGCATGCTTCCTCCTCCTTTAGCTTCTTGAGTAGTTTGGGTTCTAAGTCTCTGCCCTCAGCCCAGCTCTGAGCTGGGTTTTTGTCATTTGTCATAGAGAGCATCCGAGAGAGCAGTGGTGCCCTACCATGTTACCCGATATGAGGGAGAGTCCCTTTCCTCCAGTCCCAGGATTGGTCCCTGTTCTATGGGGTTCAAGTCCTCTTTCCATAGTGGCTTCTGCTTTTAGTCCCCCTTCTCTGAGGCTGGTCAGGGAGGATGGAAGAGAAAGAGAGGAAGAATCATCTCCAGGAGTGATTTTTCTTGGTGGTTTAAGATTGATGTTTAAAATTTGTGTATTTAATTTGATGTTTTTGGAAACAGGATCTCACTATATAGCCATCACTGACCTTGAATTTGCATTAATGTTGCTTCTGCCTCCTGAGTGCTGGGATTATACTCTGTTTACCACTCTGCCCAGCAGTATTTACTGATTTGTTTTAAAGGGAGGAAATAACAGGACCATTTCTGTGCCTTCTACCCCAAAGAACCATGATGGAGGCGAGCCAATGGGCTGAGTGTTGGAAAAGGGCATGGGAGGGTTAGAGGGCCTTGAACACGAATGTTTGATCAGAAAAAGGCAGGGTGACGAGGGAGAGAGAAAGAGAGAGAAAGAGAGAGAGAGAGAGAGAAAGAGAGGGAAGAGAGAGAAAGAAAGGGAGAGAGGAGAGAGAAGAGAGAGGGAAGAGAGAGAAAGGAGAGAGAGGAGAGAGAAGAGAGGAAGAGAGAGAAGAGAGGAGAGAGAGGAAGAGAGAGAGAGAGGGAGGGAGGGAGGGAGGAAGGAAGGAAGGAAGGAAGAGAGAAATATTAGTGGACAACTCTCAGGAATCTTGTCTCTCTGTCCACCATGTGGGTTCTGTGGATGATATTCAGGTCGTCAGGTCTGGTGACAAGCTGTTTACTTGCAGAGCTGTCCCACTGACCCTTCTCATTTTTAATCTCTTTCTTTATTTTTTTTCCTTTTTATGTGTGTATCTCATTATCCCAGTTTGGCGTCAAACTCACTATGTAACCAAAGATAACCTTGAACTAGGAATCCTCCTGCCTCCACCTCCCAAATTATAAGTGTGTGTTACCTCACCAGACTTGTATGTTTGCTTTTGGAAGACATTTTTTTCCTCCAGGCTTTAAAGGTACTTAATTCATTAGTCCTTCCGCCATGTGTCCTATTTCATCATGTTATTAATTTGCATCTCATTTCCTGCAGTGACAGACCCCCCCCACTCATGAAAAATGTTATTGTAAATACTAAACAATCACCACGCAGGCCCGCTTCTCCCAGTGATGGCGCCCTTTGTCTGAGACTGGAAGTTTCCTAGAAGTGCAAAAGCAGGAGTTCAGTTTGTCCCCAGGGAAGAAGGAGGCAGAATAGGTCAGAAGCCCTCAGACAGCGCTGAAAGAGACAGGAGACCAGCACTTGGTGACAGGTGACAATTGGCTTTTGGACCTTATGTTACTCTTGATCCAGCCCTCCCAGCTCAAGCACCTGCTGGTCTCAGAGGCTGACGAAGACAGATGTCTGCTTCCACGCCTGTGGAGGGACACTGTGGCCAGGAGGCTGGAGCAGTGGACAGGTGTGGATGAGGTCTTCCCTAGGGGACAACCAAGCAGCAGGTGTGAGGTGGCCCTGGAAGAGAGGAGCAGATGGGCAGTGTCCAGCCCCAAGCCTCTCAATCGCTTCTGTCCCCACCAGACAGAGCAGGGTGTTCTGCTGCGGTGTTTGATAGGGACGGTGTGGATCGCAGTCATTTCTCTACCCTGGAGATAGCTGTGTGGATGATGCCTGGACCCCGAAGGGGCTGCTGCTCTGTGTAGACTTGGCAAGAGACACCTGTTACTCATTAGGAGAATTTGCAGCAGTGCTGGAGTGAACCAGCCATGAAATAGGAGTGACAGAACCCGCCAGCTGGGGCCCAGCACTGTGCGGGGAAGGGGAGGCTGTGCATACCATCCTTGCTCTGTGGACCCTGGACCCTGCCTGACTCCAGAATGCATCTGGGTCCTCTTTGGGGACCCTCACTAGCTCCCTCCTGTACCACACCCTGGGATGAGCTCTGGTTGTCCAGAGCCTTCTCTGGATGCTGTCTCCAGGCAGCCTCAACTCTGCGCCCATTCCCAACCCTGGCCCCTGACCATGGTCCCATTTCTGTTGCAGGTCCCCTTGTGGCCTGGCCTTGTGGGACTCCTAGATCCTTCCCTCTCAACGCCAGCTCACAGACAAATTGGAGAGCCTGAGTTTCAGTCTTTTAAAAATCACCCCTTTATGATTCTGAGGATCGAAATTACGGCCTCCAGCTTGGTAGGCAAGTACTCTACCACTGAGCTGCACCCAAACCACAGTTTTAGATTGTTTTCATAATCCTTATTGGATCCCGTTTTCTCTTCCCTCCTCCTCCCTTCTGCTCTTTCCCTCCCCCACTCCCTGTTTTCTTTTTTTCATTTTCCTTTTCTTCTCCTTCCCTTTCTCTTCCTCCCTTTACTTCCCTTTTTGATTTTCATTTTATTATTTTTAAAATTTTATAAAATGTATATTGTAGGTTAGGCATGCCCTCATCCCCACCCCCATAACCCCACCCTCTCTTTCCTTGCCCCCACCAGCTTCCTAGTTGCAGCACTTCCTCTCTGTGCCTTAGTTGGCATTCTTTGGTACAGAAAAGATTTTCCGTTGCCTTCCTGCCCTATTCCACTATGGACTGCCCCCTGTGTGTTAGACTCTCTGTGAGGGTGTCCTTCCTGCCCTCTTCCGTCACAGACACCCTCCCCCCCCCATGTGTTAGACTCTCTGTGAGGTTGTTATTCTTTCTGATGTGGAATTTGCCCAGATCTGGCCAGAAGCCTCCTAGAGGTTGATCCCTGTGTCCTTTGTCTCCCAGCCCAGGATGCTCCAGGTATAACTGTGCCGTCACCGCTTCAGATGAGCTGCTTTATGGAGAAGAACCTCGTTCTGTCTCCACTGTGTCCTTATAGGCTAAGGCTAGGGAAGATTCTGTCTTCCTTCTCCTTTTTTCTGTGTGTGTGTGTGTGTGTGTGTGTGTGTGTGTGCATGTGTAAGAGAGAGTGTGTGAGTGAGTGTGTGTGAGTGTGCATATGTATAAGAGAGTGTGAGTGTGTGTGTGTAAGAGTGTGTGTGTAAGAGAGTGAGTGTGTGTGTATGAGAGAGAGTGTGTGAGGGAGTGTGTGTGTGTGTGTGTCAAGAGACGATAATGGGCATCTATTTTGTGTGTGTATGTATGTATACCCCTTATGTGTATGGGTGTTCTGCCTACATGTGTACCACATTTGTGCAGTGCCCTCGAGGATGTCAGATCTCCTGGAGTTGAAGTTCAGGGATTTTGAGCTGCCATGATGGTGCTGGAAAGCAGACTGGAGTCCCCTGGAAGAGCAGTCAGTGCTCCTAACTGCTGACCATCTCTCTAGCCCCCTAATTTGTACTCTGGTATATACACCTAGCAAAATCAAATTATTACTCTGTGTTAGAGGCTTAATGGAAATCTTTGCCTAGAAACTATATGATTATGTAGAAGGAGGACGAGTTAAGTTTTATTTAAGTGTGCTGATTCCTGCCTGTTGTCAAAGTCTTTCCTCTTGTCTTAGAGAGACAAACTCTAGGGGAGAAACGGCTACAGTCCTCAGCTCAAAGGTCATATGGTGGAAAGAAATGTCCTAAGGACTACCTGCAAATGTCCTGTAAACATGCTTAACTGTGGTAGCTACTTCCCTGATGATCTGGGGACTCAGAGGCCACTCTCAGAGGATCGCGTAGACCGGGGTTAGAGTACTGTTATCCAACCTATAAAGGCTGTAAGGAGTTGTGTGTTGTGGCCTTCTCAAAGTCTTTGCATGGGTCCTGGCCACATGTAAATCATTCTACCCTCTCTCCCAGCATATGGACAAAGAGGGGTTCTCTTACCTCTCCCAGTGCCCGGGAGACTCTTCGGTGTTAGGTTTCCATAACATGTGCATGTGAGTGTGCTTGTCCACACAGGTGTGGAGGGCAGAGACCAACTTCAGGCACTTTTGTCTATTGCTTTTTATCTTTTAAAGATTATTTTAAGTTGTGTGTATATGTGTCTTTGTGTGGTTATATGTACGTGAGTACAGGTCCATGGAGGCCGGAAGAGGGCAGCTGATCCCCTGGAGCTGGGGTTACAGGTGGTTGTGAGCTGCCCACTGTGGGTGCTGGGAATTGAAATCAGGTCCTCTATAAGAACAGCGGTCACTGCTAACCCAGAATCCATCTCTTCAGCCCACAGCCTTATTTATTTATTTTTTTTTGGAGACAAGGTCCCTCACTGAACCTGGAGCTTGCCATCCACTAGGGCAGCGGTTCTCAACTTTCCCAATGTGACTTTTTAATGCAGTTCCTCATGTTGTGGTGACCCCAACCATAAAATTATTTTTGCTGCTCCTTCGTAACTGTAATTTTGCTACTGTTATAAATTGTAATGTAAATATTTCTTTTATGATGTGATGTGGTATGTCCTTCTGTATATATGTTGCTTTTATCGGTTAATGAATAAAGTTGTTTTGACCTATGGCAGGGCGGAATATAGCCAGGCTGGAAAAGATATCTATAGAGAGAGTAGGCAGAGCCAAGGAGGTGTCTTGTGGCTGCCGAAGGAGAAAGACGCCAGCCAGAACCTTATCCAGCCTCGTGGTGATACACAGCTGAATAGAAATGGGTTAAGGCAAGATGTAAGAGCTAGCTAGGAATACACCTAAGCTAATAGGCTAATAGGCTTAATAGTGTTGTAATTAATACAGCTTCTGTGTGATTATTTAAGTTTGAGTGGCCAGGAAGCGAACGAGCAGTCTCCACCTGCACTGATGGTCTTAGGTGACCCCCGTGAAAGGGTCCTTTGACCCCTAGGTTGAGAATCGCTGCCCTAGAGTTCTAGACTCGCACCATCACGCCAACTTTGACATCACCAGTTCTGGGGCTCCTCATTCATGCTTGTGCAGCACTGTCTGTCCCCAACAAGCCACCCCCCAGCTCCTCTGTATCTTCCCTGCTCTGCTCTGACTTACTGAGTCTCATCTGCTGCAGCACGAAGGGACGAGAATGTCGACGTGAGATGAAGTCGCCTAAGCTGCGCAGGTAGATCCCAGGGAAAGTCAGCTCCCAGGGGCTCAGAGTTCAGCTCCGCACGGTCAAAGCTCAGCCCTCTCGAGAACTCGTGACTACAGGCTTTCCTGAGTGTATTTTTTGCTGCCGCTGAGTTTTGGAACCTCTGAGAAGGTGAACTAGGAGTGGCGCACAAGTTCCTGGTGGCCAAGGCCAGGAGGAAGAAGACCTCAGGGGACAGGTTTCTACAGAAACCTCACTGTAGCTGAGAGCAGGCAGGGCATCCGACCTTGGGCCTAAGCAGAGCCCTCCCGCCCCTGAACAACAGAACTTCTTTGACCCTCCTTCTCCTGGCTCGCGGGCCAAACAGAACCATAAATTCCGATTAGGGAAAGACGCTGGTTGACAATGACGTTCCAGAAAGTTTGTGACTAGTGAACTGTAAAAGCTAACATGACATGGCTCGTAATTGGGATGTATTTACTGCGTGAGGTTAAAAAAAAAAAAAACCCATCACGTTGCCACTGGGGCAAAGTGACTTTGAGGGAACTCTCTGAAGGGGACAGACACAGCTTCCCTCTTTTTCTCAGCAAATAGCAATATTTATTGATGACGCTGTTCAAATGGTAGCCACGAGGGTAGGGAGAGTGAGGCAGGTGTGGGAGATGGGGAATGGTGGAGGTGGGGTGTGTGGTGGTAGAGGGGAGCTGCGACTCCTTCTTCAGAGCTGCTTTTCAGTGTCGTATTTTCCAGGTGGCTAAGGAGCCCTGATCATTTGCGGCATTATCCCGGGTGATTGATGAACCCACAAAGAGCCCACTCCATTTCGATGTTTCAGGCATTTTTTTTTTTTAACAACAAACCTTATTCCAATATGATCAATAGAGGTTTCTCGTCCTGGTCTGGGAGGGGAGTGCCGTGTGGGTTTATAGTAAAATCAATATGAGGATAAATGGTCAGGCGAGTGAGTCCCTTGTCAGGGTGGAGAGAGGCTGGGGAAGCCTGGGCCAGGCAGGAGGGACCTGACTAGAGGCTGGCCCGGTGGGTGCTCTCTGACCAACCTCCTCAGGGGGACAGTCACATGGTGGGGAGAGAAAGCTCAGCCACATTTATTAAATATAATAATAGGTATATTTGTAAGTTATCCCCTAACAGTTGGATGTGTATTTCCTTTCCCCTCTCTCTTGTCTTCTCCCCTCCCCTCTCATCTTGCACTGTAGCACAGGATGGCCTGGAACTCACTTTGTGAAACAGACTGGCCTCAAACTCCTGACAGTTTTCCTGTCTCTGCCTCCCAAGTGCTGGGACTGTAGGTGTGAGCTACCACTCACTGGCACCCCCTCCCTTCCTGGCATCTTTCTTTGAAACAGAGCCTAGATCTATCTATCTATCTATCTATCTATCTATCTATCTATCTATCTATCTATCTATCTATCTATTATTTTTGGTCTTTTGAGACAGGATTTCTCTGTGTAGCTCTGACTGGCCTCAAACTCACAAAGATCTGCCTGTCTCTGCCTCCCGAGTGCTAGGATTAAAGGTGGACACCAACATTCCTGGCCCAGAGTCTAGATTCTTATGTAGCCACTGTGATTTCAAACCCACGATCCTTGGGTCTGAGCTTCCTAAATACTTGGACTGCAGGTGTGCGTGCTACATGATGTCTGACTGAATGTGTGATTCCTAATGTCAGCGCAAAGACACACACAGTTCTGGTGCCAGAGAGGGTAACAGTGTTTCCTAATGTCAGCGCAAAGACACACACAGTTCTGGTGCCAGAGAGGGTAACAGTGTTTCCTAATGTCAGTGCAAAGACACAGTTCTCATGTCAAAGGGTAACATAAAGTGGGGCCAAATACTAATGATCATGGCCTGGTAAGTCTGTAGTGGGAATCTAGTAGAGTTATTGTATCTAGGGTAAACATTAGAATGAAGTAATTGTTCCTCACTGTATCTAAGCAAGAGTAGGATGTAATAGTGTTTGCTGAAGGTACCTAGACCTTGAAAAAAATCATAGCAGAGAACAGTGATAGTTTTCTATCATTTATAGAGCTGTTTTTCTGAAGGGCTTCTACATCCGTTGCATGGCTTTAGTCACGGGACTATTGAGGCTCACTTGGAGGTCCTGCATTATTGGGTACTGCAAACACTACACAATAAGGACCAAGGTTGCGGGCTATGATGGTTTCCTTCAGAGAACATATAGAAAAGACCGAAGGGGCTTTGGTATGAGGAATTTGTTGTACCTCAAACACAACGTTTGTGTACAATCAATAAATATGCTTCTGAATGGAGGTTCGAGGTTCAGTTCCCAGAAACTGTCCCTCCCTGCTGCCATAGAGCCTAAAATGACATCTGGGCCGATTCTCCTCCTTTGAAAGACCCACGCAATACTTGTAACACTGACAGAAGACAGATTCTGGTCTCCCCAGATTCCATGTTTCAATGTTGAAGCAGTCTCATAAAGTTTTTATAGTAACAGAATAAAGAGTCTTACGGTGTCTTTAGCTTTTTGCTTATTTATTTGGGTTTTCAAGATAGGGTTTCTCTGTGTAACCCTGACTGTCCTGAAACTCAGTCTGTAGACCAGGCTGGCTTTGAACTCAGAGATCTGCCTACCTCCACCTCCCACATGCTGGGACTTAAGGTCACTACTGGATGGCATTTCCCAAATTATTTAAGCACACATTGCATAGGGCTGATGAGAGGACTCAGTGGTTAAAGGTACCTGCTGCCAAGGCAGACAAACTGAGTTCTAATCCCTGGATGGATAGAGAGAACTTTCCTAAGTTGTCTTCTGACCTTCACATAAGTATTGTAATATACATCCCCCATCTACATGATAAATGCATATATAATAATAAATTTAAAATAAACCACATTGCAGCCATCACACTATTTTATCTCTATTTCAGTATGCACCCGTGAAAATAAGATAAACACTCATATACAACCGCAATGCCATGATCGTACATAATAGTTTCCTGACACTAATTCCTTGTCAAACATCCCCAAACATGCCTTACAGTCTTTTCAGTCAGCATCTGATCAGGGGACCCAATGCTGCCTTTGATTGTCACCCACAACCTTCCAAAGAGCCCAGTGACCTCGGTCAGTGGCTTCTGCACTCTTCGGGGTGAGAGTAGGCGGCTGCAGGGCCAAGGAGATAATTGTTCGTTATGGAGAAGCTGCACAATTGACTCATTACAGCACTCAGGGCTCGTCCCTGGTAATTTATGGGCCCCAATCATGGGCACTTACATCTCTTAAGTGCTTTCCATGGTTAGTTGGGTACCAGGGTTATCTCCAGCAGAGCATGGGAAGGGGGGCCCTCAAGGGCACTGGGCTGGGGCAGGCTGAGCATGTTCTGGGCCCTGTGCCCAGCTCCTGGCAGCAAGAAAAGGCTCCTGGACCCCCCTCAAAGGGCAGAAGCTAAAGGACAGATGGAGCAGGGACCCAGGTACTGGGTCCAGCATTCCAGCACCTGATTGAATTCAGCCTCCTCTCTGTTAGAGGAGCCCAGGGGCTAACACAGTTGCTCATGTATATGACACCATAATGGTGTCAGGTCAGTTTAAAGACATTAAAGGAGTTGTGCTGTGGCCTCTAAGGTGGCTCAGCGAGTAGCAGAGATTGCCCTAAGCCTCTCGTCTCGAGTTTGATACCAGGGTCTCACATGGTGGAATGGGAGAACTGATTCTCGTAAGTTGTCTTCTCATTTCCACACTTGTGCCCTAGCATGGACACGCATGTGCATGCATATGTACACACATGTGTACACAAAAATAAATGTAATAAAATATTTTTAATGTGGCATTTTTAAACAGTTGTATTCAATGTCCAATATATCCTTCCCTAGAGTTGATAATTCTTTTTTTTAATATTTATTATTTATTATGTATACAATACTCTGTGTGTATGCCTGAAGGCCAGAAGAGGGCATCAGACCTCATTACAGGTGGTTGTGAGCCACCATGTGGTTGCTGGGAATTGAACTCAGGACCTCTGGAAGAGCAGCCAGTGCTCTTAACCACTGAGCCATCTCTCCAGCCCCTAGAGTTGATAATTCTTTGCTTATGAATCATTTCTTCCTTGATAGCTGATATATAACAAGCAATTAATAAGTGTTGCCTGGGGCCTGGAGAGATGGCTCAGGGGTTAGGAACATACTGGCTGCTTTTCCGGAGGTCCTGAGTTCAATTCTCAACATTCATGTGGTGGCTCACAGCCATGTATAATAAGATCTGATGCCCTCTTCTGGCCTTCAGATGTACATGCAGAACACTCATACATTAAAAAATATAAATAAATAAGATTAAAAAAAATGTCGTCTGACAGTTATTGTCATCTATATTATTTATCTCTTTTTTGAGGTAGGGATTAATGTAGTTCAAGCTGGCCTTGAGGTATCCAAGGATGACTCTGCTTCTTAGTTCTGGGATTGTAGGCGTGTGCTACTACACTGACTTTGTGTGGTGGTGGCATGGGAACCCAGGGCTTTGTGCATGGTAGGTAAGAACTCTACCGGCTGAGCTACATCCTAGTCCCATACAGTACTGATTTATTAACAAGACAAAGCCCTATCAAACTTAACAAGCTCCTCTCTAGACTACTAAAGCCTGGAAGAAGACCCTGTGGAGCAGTGCTCATGAGCTTGGGCTCCTGGTGGGTTATGGAGGTCAGAACAGAACTGAGTTGTGCAGTTCTTAGGGAAAGGAACTGGGGCTATCTCCGGCATTCACCACCACAAAGCTCCAGAAAAGTCCCAAGCTCTTCCTATCCAAAGTCCATTCAAGACCAGAGTGTCGGGGCTGGAGAGATGGCTCAGTGGTTAAGAGCACTGACTGCTCTTCCAAAGGTCCCGAGTTCAATTCCCAGCAACCACATGGTGGCTCACAACCATCTGTAATGGGGTCTGGTGCCCTCTTCGGGCCTGCAGGCATACACACAGACAGAATATTCTATACTAAATAAATAAATATTTAAAAAAAAAAAGACCAGAGTGTCTAAGACCAGCTTGGAACCAAGACTTGGTCGCGTTAATCTCCGTCAGCCTCAGTTTCCTTGTCTGTCGGTTGAGTGTATTAATGCTTGCTCCAGCATGACCAGGATGGCATGGAGGCCAGAGTTGAGCATGACCAGGATGGCATGGAGGCCAGGCTGGCAGAGCTTTGTTCAATCTGACATGGTGTTCACTAGGGCTTCTCTTTGTAGTACCAACCTGAGGTGCAACCCTTCCCAAAGTGGGACTGGTGAGATGGCTTAATGGGCTAAGGAGCTTTCTGGAAACACTCTCACGCACTGAGCCATTTCCCAAGTGCCACCCATGTATTACATTTTATTTGTTGATAAGTTGTGGCTATAGTGGGGGAAAAATCTTTAAAAATATTTTTATTCCCTGAGAATTTCATATATGTATTATCCTTAGCCTCCCTCCAGCTTGTCCCTTAACTCCTCCCAGGTCCACCCCTACCTCCTTACCCCCCAACTCATGTCCTCTTTTTAAAAAAATGCATATATTTAAACGAATATATTTAATATTTTAATATATGTATATATATTTGTAAACAATTAGCCCATTGACTGCAGTTTGTGGTGTCTGTGTATTTCTTCTTGGGTGTGGAGCCATTCACTGGAGCATGGCCAGCCTACCAAGACCCACACCCTTAAAGAAAACCGAGTCTCCCTCCCCAAGAAGCCATAAACTATTCATGGCACCTCAGTTAGGGCTGGGGTCTCATGAGCGCCCTTTCTGTGCTAGAAACACTGACTGACTTGATCTGCTGCAGGTCTTGTGCGGCGAGCTCAGGTGCTGTGAGTTCATGCGTCATAAGCACATGACAGTGGTCCTGTCGTGTCCAGAAGACACGGTTTCACCCTGGTCCTTCCTGACCTCTGGCTCTTGCAATCTTTCTGTTCCCCATTCTGCAGTGGGACCCGAGCCTTAGGGAGGGAATATGACCTAGAGGGCCCATCTGTGGCCCAGTGGGAGAATTTAATGGTGGAAGATGGGAGGCATGCATTCTGGGGAATGACTGTTTGCTCCGAGGTGCCCTCAAGCACAGATAACTCTGGGGTAGAAGGAAATAGTATGGAAGTAGTTCTACAAGTTTCTTTTGAGCAGATGGATGGTCTGAGTCCTGGCCTGTGAGGAGCTAGAGACCATGTTACATGGTAGACCTGGATGTCCAGGGTGGAACTGTGGAGAAGGGAGATGGAGGCATGTGCAGGAGGCATACTGATTTCAGCCATGGGAACTTCATGCTTTGAAATAAGCAGTAAAAGTAGGGCAATGCTCACCTGCTCCCATGAAGCTTCCGCTCCTAGTATACCTGTCCCCAGAGCCTCCTTCCGAGGTGCTCAGCTGCCGCTGCCTCTGTAGTCCGTCTCCCCATGAGAAGCTTTCTTTGGTTAAAGCCGACAGAGGACAGCTCTATCTCTTTTGCTACTTCCACCCAGCAGCTCACAGTGATGTCTGCTTTGCCATCTTTGTGATGGACATAGGCATCGCGGCGTCCTTGTTCCCAGCTATCTGGGGCACGTGCAGGTAGTCTCAAGCATCAGAAGTTTTAAGTCCATCTGGCTGCAGGCTGCTTTGTTGGGAAGAGGGTCTTCAAGGGACCCTGGCCTGAGGCTCCCCCAGTTGTCCTATGTGAAGCCAGACTGATTGCCTGCCCAATGAGATAAGACGGACATCTAGACTTACAGGCAAATCTCACACCCTGCAGTTAAGACCCCTAGTTTGTCCCAAAAGGTTCGGCTTTGGAGCTGTCGAGACACTGACATGTCTTTGAATACTGATGCCTGGTGTCCCTGCAGGAGGACTTAGAGCAGCACCCTCCCAATCACAAGTGATAACAGGGAGACCATTGCCATGTCTCATTATCTTCTGCCTTCATTTACATGGGCTTTCTGCAAAGTGCTTTATAATCATTTCGTTAGTCATTCATTTGCTTAATTGCATAAGCTTCAATTTGCTTAGAAAAGTCGGATTTTTAAATTTCAGTTTCCATGGTCACAGGTTTTGAATTCAGAGAACTTTTTTATTCCCTCTACAGGTTGGAAACTCTTGGGAGCTTGGCTGGCCTTGTCTTGTCAGCAGGGCCTGATTCTGGATTCCAGAGTGAGAGGAAAATTTGAAAGCGACTGCGAAGGGACCTGGGGATGTAGGGAATGTAGCTCAGTGGTAGAATGTTTGCCTAGCGTGCGTGAGGCCCTGGGTTCGGTTCCCCAGAGTGTACACATACATACACATTCATACATACATACATGCGCGCGCGCGCGCGCACACACACACACACACACACACACACACACACAGAGGGAGGAGGTTTGTCATGTGGCCTAATCCAAGCCTGTAATTTAAAGTAGCAGAGAAACTCTCATTGTGATCCAGAGGCAGGGAGAGGGCTGAGTGCACACCCTCCACAGCTGTTAGCCAGGGCGTGGTTACTGAAGATCCACAAGACCCGTGCATGGATGCTTTCCAACCTATTGATTTTGTGTGAGACAGGCTGCGACACAGCAACATTCCACAAAGGAACCGTCACTGCAGCATGGTCCGGAAAGACCGCTCTGAACCGAGAAGTGTCCCCTGTGGGAAAAGCCATTCTCCTGTACTTTCTGTCCTGGGTTAGCGGCAGGCATGTGGGACTCTCGGATAGGAGTTCTGACCGGGAGTCTTGGCAAGGGCTTCTTAGACTGTGTCGGCCAGAGGTAGATTCTTGCCGTAACACCAGCCTGATGGTGCTGCTGCCTTTTGAAGGCCTCTCTAAGGCCAGCTGCCAATCATCCATCTCACGGTTATCAATAAATGATGCTCTTGAGCTGGTACAGATTGCTGGAAATGCCTCAGACCTGTGATTGCAAAGTAATAGTATTTACCAGTGAAGCTCCCCGCTGTGTCAAGGCCCCGGCAGTGTACAGATCCACCCACTAGGCCAATAACACAGCCCAGACCCGTTCTAGGCCAGCTGGGATGAACTTCATAGCACAAATGGGGATGTAAGTGTGAATCTGGGGGACTCCTGGGGAGCCGTGGAGGTTCAGCCAATGGGACATAGTGTTCCCTACTTTAACCACAGCCTTATTCCACAGCAGCCCAGACCCAGCCTACCTTCATTTCCTTTCTTCTCCTTTACTCTAAATTGATTTGACCAAAGATTTAACTCAGATGCGGCCAATCATTTCCTTTCACCATTTTCTTTCTGTTCCTTTAAATATTTATTTATTTATTTATTTATTTATTACTTGTGTGTGCATGGGTAGGTCAGAGGCCAACTTGCTAGACCTGGTTTTCACCTTCCGTAGTAGGGGACCCAGAGATTGAACTGGGGTTGTCAGGGTTGGTGGCAAGCATCTTTCCCGGCTGAGCAGTCTTGCCAGCCCTTTTAATTTTCATTTTAAAACACTGTGCTTTGCTCTTTAACCTTGTTTGTTGTTGTCTGGTCCACCAGAGTGCAGGAGCCAAAAGGCAGAGATTTATTTACTTACTTACTTATTTTGAGACAGGGTTTCATGTGACCCACGCTGACCTTGAATTTATAATGTAGCCAAGAATGATCCTGATCTCTGGATACCCCCGTCCCTGTCCCCGCCATGTGCTGGGATTACAGATGTGTCCTGGGTTTTCAATGAGCCCGTTTCAATGAGCATGATATGAGCATGCCCATATCATGCATGCTGAGACTGTGTTCCTTCCTGAGACTCTCAGCCCTCTCATTCTCCTTCCTGTCCCTTCAGCATCATTGTCCTGCCCCTCATTCGGGAGCAATGTCTCTTCCGGACACCGACCTCCACGCTGCTTCCTTCAGACCAAGCCCTTTGTCATAGCAGTTCATAAATGTCCCCAAACCCAGCTCCGCTCCCATGTGTCACATTTAGTGACCTCCTGCCTCTTGGACTGTGGTACCTTGAAGGAAGGGCTCTGTGATCGCTCCGTGGCCACCACCACCAGGGCCAGGCATTGGTCTACACCCTCAATGTGAATGATCTCATTTGATTTCTCAGCCTCCCTAGGAGGCAGGGTCATGGCTATGTTCATTTTATATAGGGTGAAATGGAGGCTCAAAGAGATTAGGGAGCTTACGTGGTATTACGGAGTTAGAAGCCGGGGGGGGGGGGAGCAAGAAACTGGCTGAGGTCTTGTTCTGAAAACCTGTGGTCTTGACCACTCCTGTCCTGCCTTCCCTCCTTGTCTTAGGTTTTCTGTTATTATGAAGAGACACCATGACCATGGCAACTCTTACAAAGGAAAGCATTTAATTGGAGCTGGCTTACAGTCCAGAGGTTTAGTTCATTATCATCATGGTGGGAAGTGTGGCTACACACAGGCAGACAGTGCTGGAGAGGAAGCTGAGAGTTCATCATCTAGATTGGCAGGCAGCAGGAATAGAGAGTGAGCCACTGGTCCTCACCTTTGAGCTTCTGAAACCTTGAAGCCCACCCACAGTGACACAATTCCTCCAATAAGGCCACACCCACTTCAACAAGGCCACACCTCCTAATAGTGCCATTCCACATGTGCCTGTGGGGGCCATTTTCATTCAAACCACCACACTCTCCTGCCAGCTTAACTTTGCAAATGCTGTCAAGGTAAGGAACCTGTCAATTCCCATGTGTCTGGCTCCCCATTCTTCCTTGCTTCTTGGTTCACTTCTAGCTTTTCCCGACTGAGACAAAGTGAACATGGTGTATACAGTCTGCCTTTTAATTAATTAGTTAATTAATTTATCGAGACAGGGTACCGTACAGCTCAGACTGGCCTCAAACTCACAAGGTAGCTGAGGGTGGACTTGAACTTCTAATCATCCTTTCTCTGCCTCCCAAGTGCTGGGGTTATAGGTATGGGCCACCATGCCAGGACCTTCACGTATGCTGGGCAAGCACTTTACCCATTCATTGAACTACATCCCTAGCCCTCCCCCTTATTAGTCTGTGGGTTCTGCATCCATGGATTTAATCAACCACAGCTTGTAAATTCCTGGGGGAGAAATGCACCTGTACTGAACTTGTGGCAGCGCCTGTCTTGTCAGTATTCCCCACACGGCACGGTGTGACAGCTCTGTGCACCGCGTTTACATTGTGTTAGGCATTGTAAGTCATCCAGACCGATTTCAGGTACCTGGAGGATGAGCAGAGGCTATGTACAAACACTACGCTGTTCTGTAGAAGGGACCTGAGTATCTGTAGATTTTGGTATCTGTGGAGGTGTCCTGGATTTCATTCCCCATGTGTGCTGAGAGATAGCTGTCCCCATTGGTATCTTGGCTCCGGAGCCCTTGGACAGCATGTACTTGTGACTGCTCTCCAGGTCCCCTGAGTGACTGACTGCAAGGTAGACCGTGAAGAAAAAACAGTTTTCCTCAGATTTATTTTTGTTTTCTAGTACTGTGTGTGTGGAAATCCTTTGCATCAGCCTCAGGTGTCAGTCTCCTTGTCAGGGGGCAAGTATTGGTCTGGAATTCACCAAAGAAGCTATGCTGGCTGGCCAGGAAGCCCTAGAAAGAAAACACATCAAAATCCCCCATGTAAGATTCTAAGCACAATCCTCCAAGACTGGATTTCAAAAAACTAAAACAAAAGCATGGGTTCTGGGGAATCAAACTCAGGTACCCAAGCCTACAAGGCAAGCATTTTATTGACTGAGCTATCACCCCAGATTTCTATCTTTGTGTGTGTAAGTGTATGTGTGTGTGTGTGTGTGTGTGTGTGTGTATGACATTTATGTATTAACATGTGTATGCATGTAGAAACTAGACGATACCTAGTAGGAGTTGGTCCTCTCACGTGGGTCCCAGAGATTGAACTCGGACCCTCAACTTTGGTGGCAAGTACCTTCACCTGGTGAGCCATCTTTCTGACTCCTTGTCCCCATATTTAACTCATGGTCTCTAAATCAGCTTATTTAGAACTAAGAGTGACCTTTAGGCTCTGGCTTGCCACAGTGCTTGTCAGTTGATTCAGTGTCAGGTAGAGAAGAAAGCTATTGCCTGCCACCTGGGTGAAGGCAAGGGAACTATTTCTTGACTTGAACTAAAGTGGCAGAGGACCGTGAGGAATGGGGAGGGGGAAGATCAGGCGTTTTGCGCTGAGTGGAGATGTTTTCAGCATTAAACAGAGTCCAGGGGTCTGTACAGATGGTGCCAAGGTTGAGTTCCACTCTTGCAGAGAATCTGATGCCATCTTCTGGCCAATCTGGGAACTACCTTTATATGCATAGCACACACACACACACACACACACACACACTACTACCACCACCACCACAACCACAACAACAACAACAACAAAACAAAAACCAAAAGTTAAAGCAATTTCTCAGAACCACGGGACCAAGGAGCAGCTGCAATGATATCTCTCGCAATGACTCTGGGCCTGGCAACCCCTCCGGATGCTTGATGAATTTCAGGTTGAGGAAGGAGGCCCCTGGAGCTTCTGTGCTGGTAGATACTGTGGGCACCTGTCTGACTGACCAGGCCGCCAATGCTTTGCAAACTGCTGGTGTCTCTGTGACTGGTCTGCTAAGTGTATGAAGTATGATGGCCTCTCTGGGGACGTGGGAGGACTCTGGGCTCTGTGTGTGTGCCCTGGACCTACTCAAACTGAGACCCTAACATCTCCATCTTCCAGGTGGTCCACCTTGCTAGCTGTCTCTTGACAGCGCTGACATGTGGGACAGTTTGCAGCCTTTACTCGTGGCTTCTGACTTTCCGTGGTAGTATTGCCACCATCCCAGAGAGCAGGGCCATTAGCCCATCTATCTGCTGAGCTCAGTAGAGTCATACGGTATTGGGTCAGGTAGTCCACGGTATCACTGAAAGAAAGATCATTGAAAGAAAATGACCCCCACAAAGGGTGTGGCGCTACTAGGAGATGTGGCTTTGTTGAAGTAGGTATGGCCTTGTTGGAGAAAGTGTGTCACAGTGGGGGTGGACTTTGAGACCCAATGTGGTACACACAATTCACTTCCTGTTGCCCATGGATCAAGATGTAGAACTCTCAGCTACCTCCCTAGCACCATGTCTGCCTGCATGCTGCTGTGTCCCACCATGATGATAATGGACTAAACCTCTGAAACTGTAAGCCACCCCAATTAAACATTTTCTTTTATAAGAGTTACTGAGGTCATGGTATCTCTTCACAGCAACAGAAACCCTAACTAAGACAGACTGCTACCCTGAAAGAGCGTGGCTGTCAGTGAAGGACTGCCTGGCCATACTCTCTGGCTAGCATTAGCTGCTGGGCCCTGACTGAAGTACAGGTTAGTCTAGCTGCTGCTTCTGGGATGTTGCAGAGAAAAGAACACAGAGGTGCAAGAATGTCACCTCTCCGCCTTGGATGTGTCCCACCAAGAATACTGGATGATTTTTAATTGGACTAGTGCTTGTTTGCAGAGTGGCTTTGGGTAGCCCCTCAGCTAAACCCTTGCTATCCTCTGCTGTACATATCTGAGATGAGGGTCTCCTTCCTAGGCCCTACAGTGTTGTTTGTAAGAGAATTACAAATTGCTCTGAGCGATAGGACAACTACCATAAGTCGCCACTGTCAGCAGTGAGGCAGGTGTCTGGGGCCATGTGACAGTCAATTCTCCAGACTCGGGGTTCCATTATGGAAAGAACGTGGGGCTGGGAATGTGACTCAGTTGGTAGATTGCTTGAATGAAGCCCTGGATTCAATTTCTAGCACCACATAAATTGGGCATGGTAGTGTGTGCCTGCAATTCTACTACATCGCCACTAGGAGGTAGAGACGGGAGAAACAGGAGTTCAAGGTCATCCTTAACTGAGAGTTTGAAGCCAATCTGGGATACATGAGGAGGCTTTGTCTAGACATGGATGGATAGATGGATGGATGGATGGATGGATGGATGGATGGATGGATGGATGAAAATAAAAATAAAGACAGGCAGGCAAGCAAACCAAAATATACTGTTGCATGACTTTAAAGCAAGCAGAGCAGTATGCCATCAGTTCTGCTGACAGCACCATGGGCAGCTCCCAGCACTTCTTCATAGGTAGAGGATCTGAGACCCAGATGGCACAAAGAGCCCTGTTGTGAATTAGGTCGGTACGATAAATAACCAGGCCAGCTCAAGAATAACAGTTATATTTTAATGGTTAAAAAGGGGGAAACTCACGCTACAAGAGTGGGAGGTCCGACATCCTATCTGTCCTGGCGGGCACCGCGCAGAGAGGGTATGCACCTGGGTCCTCCTGTGATTGGTTGATAGGGTTTCCCCATCAGAGCCCCTTGAAGGGTTTCTGTGTAGAGGTCAGGTTCAGGCTCCCGGAGTGTTGGGGCTTCTCTCCCCATGGCTGAGAGAGGTAAAGGAGCTGGGTGTTAGGGGCCAGGGGATGTTCCAGCCTGAAGCTGGCTACGTCTCTGCTCACGGGAATGATCCTGCGGGGGAAGAGCCCACTAGGGGCTTCGGTCCCTTTCTTATTGAAGCTCAGTGCTCTCTGGTCCCTGGTCCTCCAACTGTCACTGTGTGAGAGTTTGCTGTTTAGTGGGCCAGTCCTGTCCTGCTTGCCTGTTGAGCTGGGAGAGGAGGCCAGACTCTATTGGTCTCAGCCCCACAGGGCATCCTGGGTCTGTCAGGTCATAGATAGTCCTGGACATCCAAATGACTTAGCTCATCGCAAATTCAATAGGGTGACCCTGGCCAGGCAGCTCTCCTCCAAGCAGTGACCCAGGGTCCTTTCATGTCATTTACATCTCTGGCCCCCATGATGTGCAGTCACTAGAGCAGTGGTTCTCAACCTTTCTAATGCTGGGACCCCTTAATACGGCTCTTCATAATGTGGTGACTCCTCCCAAACATAAAATTTATCTTTATTGTTGTGTTATAACTGTAATTTTGCCACTGTTGTGCAGTGTAATGAAACCCCTGTGGAAAGGTCGTTTGACCCCCCAAATGGGGCCACAACCCATGGACTGAGAACTGTTGCACTAAAGGATCATCTTTCCAGCCATAATGGAAGGCAGTGGCGGTGCATCTTCTAGGGATGGTTTGTATGGGCTGGGCTCACAAGGGAACCCCACCACTTTGGTCAAATCCTGTATTCATAATTGTGTTGCTGGGTCCAAATACCAAATATGGGCTGGGAAATGGCTCAGTGGGTGAAGAGCTTGCTGCACAAGTATGAACTTGTGTGAGAGGACCTGAGTTTGACTCTCCAGAACTCACGTTAAGCTGGCCGTGGCAGTGCGCGTCTGTAATCCCAGGTGCCCTGAGAACATGGGAAGCAGGGACAGGCGAATCTTCAGAAGCTCATGGCCCAGCTGTGCTGTGTACACAACTCAGTGGAAAATAACCAAGAGATCTTACCTCAGACAAGATGAAAGGTGAGGAATGACATCCAGGGTGGGCCTCTGACCTCACAAGCCTGCCATAGCACACATGTGCCTGCAAACACATATATATGCACACACATTTATGTATACACACACACATATACACACACACCTTTCTTCCTAAGGAAGGAAGAGTTTATGCTGGCTCATGTTGGATACGTCGATGGAGGCTGGACCGCAAGGCAGCCAGTCACATTGTGTCTACAGTCAGGAAGCAGAGAGAGAGAGAGAGAGAGAGAGAGAGAGAGAGAGAGAGATGCATGCCAGTGCTCAGCCTGCTTTCTCCTCTTTCTTTAGCCAGGAACCCCAGTCTGTGGGATGGTGCTGCTGACATCAAGGATGAGTCTGCCCCTCTCAGTTAAACCTCTCTAGAAACGACTTGAAGTATGTCTCTTAGGCGATTCTAAACAGTCAAGTTGACAATGACCAGTATCATTGATGGCAATTCAGGCTTGTGACCACACTTATCTTCAGGGGTTCCTGGGAAATGCAGTAAGGGGTGGATGTGGACTGAGAAGTGAGGCCTTCTGAGGCATTTGCGCCCTCTTCACCCACCTGGTAGTGAGGCCCAGTGGGTGAGGCTGCTCCTATCTTACACAGCATGGCATGCTCAGGTCTGATTTGGCCATGGGGGATGGACCGACTGCCACCTCAGAATGCCTCGGTATCACCTGCCACTCCTTAGGCTGTCTCTTGGGCTAGATGAGCCTCTTTCTGAAGGCCCTAGTGTCTCTGTGGTGTCAGGAACTCTACGTGTGGAACCCAGGAAAAGGGATAAGGAGTTCTTGATGCTCCAGGTGCCCTTGGGGGAGGGCCCCCCTCTTTATAACCTCTCATTTCTTATGACGCCAGCTTGCTTCTTGGAATCATTAGATGAGAAGACCAAGTTAGCCAGGGGAGATAAGATGTGGAGGAGAAGGAAGACGGGAGACAGAGCCACAGTTGAACATCCCCTCCTAAAGGCATGGGTTCCTAGGCTTGAGCCTGGCTGGGCGCCTACCGTGCGGGCCACCCACCTTGATGGCCTGTCTGATTTTTCTAGTGCCACATTCTGAGGCTCAGGGGATCTTTGGATATCAGTGTCATTCAATCCAGAGCTTCTTTCCTTCAGTCAGAAATAAGGCTCATAAATTGAGGCCACACCCTAGGGGACAGAAGTGTTATGTGCTTATCACCCGACAGTGTTCAAACCCAGTTATAAAAATACACAGCTCCTTCCCGCTGGGGAGCCGGCGACCTACTTCCTACTTTATGCCTCACAGACTGATGCTGGCTTGGCAGCGGTGAGAGGTCCGGGCCTCTTTCTCTTTTTCTCTTCCTGACCACTGAGGTTTCTGCCCTGTTGCTTTTAAAGTTAGTAGCATCACTAGTGTCTCTTATGGGCCCCAGCGGCAGCCTCCTCAGCTGGAATCTCTGCACACAGCTTCCCTGGGTACCCGAGTGGAGACTTCTTGAGTTGCTTCCTGTCTCCATCATCAGAGTGAAGGCCTCCTGGAGTGGGACCTTTCCAGATGTTGGAGTCTGCTCTGTTACTGTGCTTGAAACTGAGGGCCCAGTGGGGTGGAGCCCCATTGCTATGACCCTTATCTCTCACCTATGGTTAGTTCCAAAGCCTCTTCTCTGTTTACAGTCAAAGAGTGTTGACTGAGCACATGCCGTGAGCCATCTGTGAAGTCTGATGCCACCTGAGGAGATGTAAATCTACTGTGGTGGAGAGAAGCACTCAGAGGTGTTGGACGGCCTACAGTGTGGAGGTCAGGCCTAGTCACTGAACACAGGAAGAAGGCTTACTTGGAGGAGGTGATGAGGGAGCTGAGATCTATGAAAGATGAGTAAGTTTGCAAGGGCTGTTGGGAAATGCTACCCATCCATAGTTGCAATTAGTTTGGGCCAGAATTTGCAAGGAACCAGGTGTCCGACTGTCCCTTACCCACCCTTCTCTGTCAGCCTTGGAGTACTGAGGTGTGCCACAAGCCCTGCCAGAGGAATTCAGAAACAGTTCGTTTCCAGTAGGCCTCCTAAACACTCGAGGCCCCTGTCATTGTTCTGGGCTCAAAACCATCACTCAAAGTCACCTGTCTGGCTGAGGTCGCAATGGCTGACAGGTGTACACGCTCAGTTTTGTAGTCACTTTGGTGGCAAACGCCTTTACTTGGTGCTACCATTTGACATGGATTTTAAACATGCTTGATATTCGTTTTGTGTGTGTGTTATGCGCGTGTGTGATGGTGTGTTAATGTTTTCCTTAATCATTCCCCCTTTCTTCCTTTCTTATTTTTTTATTATTTTATTTTATGGGTGTGAGTTTTTGCCTGAATGTCCGTGTACTAGGTGCCTACCTAGTGCCTGTGGAGGCAGGAAGAGGGTGTTGAATCCCTTAGAGCTGGAGTTACAGATGGTTGTGAGCTACCATGTGGGTGCTGGGACCCAAACTCTGGAAGGGCAGCCGGTGCTCTTAACAGCTGACCCGTTCCTTCTGCTTCTTTTCTCTCTCTCTCTCTTTTTTCCTTCCTTCTTTCCTTCCCTCCCTCACTCTCTCGTTCTTTCCTCTTCTTTTCCTTTTCTTTTCTTTTTTTTTTTTTGGTTTTTTTTGAGGCAGAGTTTCTCTGTAGCTTTCTTTTAATTTTTGAGACAAGGTCTCACACTGAATTTGAAGCTTGCTGACTTGGTCAGACTGGCTATCCAGCAAACTCCAGCCTTCAGTGGATATCCCTCAGCTCAGGGATAGTGAGCAGGCGCTCCTTGTCTGACTTTTCGTGTGGATTCTGGTGCTCTGGACTCAGGTCCTATGACTGTGTAGCAGCACTTTGCCTACAGAGCCACCCCCCAGTCTCCCTGACACCTTTCTGTTTTTTTTTGTTGTTTTGTTTTTATTTTTATTTTTATTTTTTGAGACAGGATTTCTTGGTGTAGCTCAGGCTGTCCTGGAACTTGCTCCATAGACCAGGCTGACCTCAAACTCAAGAGAACCACCTACCTCTGCTCCTGAGTTCTGATTAAAGGTGTGCACCACCACTGCCATTTTTTTTTAAAAGCACAGAGATTATTTACCAGCTTTGGGAGTGAGGTACCTTCACAACTGAGTTATTAAGAAGCAAGATGATCTGAACTTGCCTCTTTCTCTTTCCTGTCTGTGGTGTGGATGGAGACTTCTCTTTTATTGGGATGTGGTCAGATTGTTTGGTTCCGGGTGGCCGGTGGGCTCATAGCTGGTAATGCCTTTAGATGTGGTTCCAGACATTGTGGGTAAGTAACAGTGACAAGACGATGTCACTCAGAACAACACAAAGCATCCCCCTCCTATGAGACCCCCTGGAGGGCCAGCTCTCTGACCTGCAGAGGTAAGACCTTTTCACAGTTCTCCCGCTCTCTGCCCTCAGTGCAGAGGGCCTGCACGGGCTCCAGCTAGATCTGCGAATGCAGCTTTTCGGGGGTTCTAGCAAATTCTTTGCATTACAGCTAGACGGGGCACTGGCTAATCATTTGCAAGGCTAGATCCAGTCCCAAGTATAGAACCACATGGTCTTCTAAACTGGCCTCTGGAGGCAGAAGGAAGGAGACTCTTCATCGCCAACTTCTCCCGTCTAGGATGCCTGGAAGACCCAGGACATGAGCCATAACTTGGCACTAGAGACTGTGGCTAAAGAGAGCATTACTGATATTGTAATTGTCTGCTTGCTGTGGGACAATTACAGTATAATTAGGCAAATGAATTAATCGGGCACACTGATTCACCGTGCTACATTGGTACTTACCCGAGAGCCTCTCTGGCTGAGCTCTCATTAGTTCCATCTACAGTGGTCTCCTGGCATCAGACGTCACTAGTCTCATTGGCCAAAGGGAGACACTTAGGTGAAGGGGCTGCTGGACTGGCCAGGATTATTTTACAGTTGCAAAGTTACGTAACATTCTCCAGCCCATGCAAACCAGATCTAACAGAGAAGGGGGAAATAGGAGTTGTTACTAGTGACCTTGCTAGTAGAGTGAGAGTCCCTTCCAGATGGCTGTGACTTTAGGGTCTTGTGTGGCCTCTGGCCACATAGAGAAAGCGTGTGTGTGTGTGTGTGTGTGTGTGTGTGTGTGTGTACGCTTGTGTACGTGTGGGCACCTGTGTTCACATACCGGCGTGTGGAAGCCAGAGGAGGACGTGGGATATCCTGCCTATCACTCTCTGTTTTACGACTTTGAGATGGGGTCTCTCACTAAACCTAGCTTTGGGCTAGCTTCCAGCAAGCGCGGGCAACTCTCCTATCTCTATCTCCCATAGTGCGGAGATCATAGGCATGTATTTTATCATCCTGGACTTTTTATGTGGGTGCTTGGGGATTTGAACTCTGGTCTTCATTGGTGTGCTCTTAAATACTGCATTATCTCCCTGCTCTCCTAATTCTTCCCACTTCCCTGCAGATATTCCAGGACGAGAGAGGGATAAGAGGGGGAGGGCGATAACATGGTATGATACTCTCAGCTAGACACTTCTAGCTCACAGGGACCGGCACAGCGCAGAGCCAGGCCTTCCTGGCTCTTGGAACATCTAAGGGGGCGGTGGGAGCACTCTTGGTGGAATGAGAAAGACAAGTCTTGAGGACACTGTCCAGGTGGGGGTAGGCAATGGAAAAAGATCCCTTCAGCAGACCCCTCCTCAAAGAGAGATCATATTTGTGTGTCACCCAGGCTTCACTGCTTGTGATGCCTGTATGGGAAGGGGCCCTATGGGAGCCAGGCTTTCCCTTCAGTGTGCTCCAGGCTGAGCCCTCTGCACCCCTCTGCCCTGCCCAATGCATTATTAATGAGGAGACTTCACTTCCAGTTTTTGGGCAGCTCATTTGTTCCTACAATCATGATTTCAAATATCACATGAATAATTCAGAAAATTATTTTACTGTAGTTAGATAAGCCTGTTAGCTGTCACATATCCAAATAAATTAGCTTCTCCATCCCATGGGGCACAGAGGGAGGCCCCGACCGTGCGGCAGGGACCCAGCACGGGCCATCATGGCACTCAGGATGTGACTGCAAGGGACCAAGTCTGCCTTAGGGTTGCGGGGGAGTCACGAGTACTTTAATTTGTCATGGAGGAGCTCGCTTGCTTCTGAGAATGAGCTGGTCACAAATGGCAATTGGTTTCTCCCTCTCAAATCTGAATTAGAGATGCATGTGGCTGCTTGGTAAGCCATGTATAGGGCCACAATGACTCCTCCAGCATGATCGCTAATGCAGACAAGTGTCTACCTTGCTTTGAGTGACCTCATGCTAGGAAGAGAGTTACAGGAGAGAATTTGCTGATGGGCCTTGTAGTTTCAAAGCCAGTGTGGACTACATAGTGGGATCTTGTCTTAAAGCACAGGGGAGAGCTCAGTCAGCCAAGTGCCCGCCTTGCAAGCTCCAGGACCTGAGCTCAACCCTGGGTGCAGTGACATACACTTGTTCTGGGGGCCTGGAGACAAGAGAATCCCAGGGGCTTGCTGGGCAGCCAGCCTAGATGAACAGGTGAGTTCTAGGTTAGGAAGAGACCCTGCCTCAATAAACAAGGCTTGTCAAGATGGCTTAGTGTTTGAAAGCGCTTGCCCCGGGGGAGTGACGATCTGAGTCTGATCCCTGGAATGCGGGTTAAAAGAGGACAGAGCTGGTAACATGCACCTGTAGTTCCGGTACCCCTGTGGTGGAAAGAGAGGTAGAGACAGGAGACTTGCCTTGTAGCAGGCCACCTGTCCTGGCATAGGTATCAGGGTAGAAACAGTAAGAGAGACCTTGCAAAGTGGAAGATGAGAAATGACACCTGAATTCTGTCCTCTGATGTTTACGCCCATGCTGCTGCATGTATTCTCTCTCTCTCTCTCTCTCTCTCTCTCTCTCTCTCTCTCTCTCTCTCTCTCTCTCTCACACACACACACACACACACACACTATTAGTAATAGATAAATAAGCCAAACCACAAACCAAAGAAGACTGCGTCCTGAGGAACAGCATCTGAAGCTGATTTCTGACCTCCACACACACTTGCACACGTGTTCATCCTTGTGTGCCTGAGTGTGCATACACACCACCCCCATCATCACCACCACACACTGCCACCACCACCACCACCACCACCACCACCACCACCACCACCACCACCAGAACAAGAAAATAAGGCTCAGCTTGTCCAGTTATAAGCCGGGCATGCTATTTCAGAGTCTGCTCCCTGCACTGTGCTTTTGGGAGGAGGAAATGAAATGATGAATTGCATTTGACAAACCACAGAGAGCTGTGGTTATCTAAGGGTAAGTCCGTGCTTGCCTTCCACCTCTGCAAAGGCAGTCCAGCCTCAGATCACATGCCAGGCAGCCTGCCCGGGGCTCAGTCTCTCACCACCCTCCACCCCCACCCCTTGGTGTGCTATTCCCAGGAGCAGCTCTAGCTGCTTGTGACAATAACTTCTGATCCCCGGCGTAAAACTGGCTGACATACACTTCTGTCTGTGATACTCCATTGGTGAGGGCAGGGGAATCAAGGTTTCATCAGAGAACAGCCTTGGACCCTCAGACCAGAAGGACGAGGGAGGAGGGTCAGGTGCTACAGAATGTACTCAACCAGGATCCCTCGGAAGAATGGCCCGGTCTCTCAATCCTGTTCCAATGAAAGAGGCCTCATCTACATGGGGATTCTGGCCAGGGCTCATCTTATGAATCGAGTGAATGTAGCTGGAAGGGATTCTGGGGTGTCAGTGAGATTGGTAGCTGGGTACCAAGGGCTGCTGGTGAGGTCATGGGGAGATAAGGTACTCTCTTCATGGGAACAGATGGGGAGGTGCTAGGGAAGGCAGCCAGGAAGGATAAACCAGTGGCCAGGGTTGTAGGACCAAGCTGGAGTACCAAGTACCATGGGAGTAAGAGAAACTGATGAGGGCAGCGTGGCTCAAGCCCTCAGCTCAGACCGAGGTTCATTTCTGATGCTGCCATGTAGTCAGGCCTCTGTTTCCTCAGCTGTGTAGCGGAGGGGAGACACGGTCGAGTCTCCTGGAACTGTGGGTACTGGTTACATGACGCGAAGCCTTTGAAAAGGTAACATAGGGCCTGCCAGGTAGGGAAGGCTTAGTAAGTGCTAACCATCATGCCTACGAGGATCATCAGCCCTGTGCCTGTTAGCGTGAGTGTTATTAATATCCAGAACCTTCTCAGCAGAACTTCCCTTATGAGGCCTGGCCAGATAAGACTAAGATTCTAAGACAGGACGTCCTCACTGTCCCCAGTGTCCTCTGGATCAGACTCACAGGCCCAGCTTACAGGTGCCTAGGGATGCAAGACAGTGGAGGAGTCCGCATCTTTAGGATGCTTGGTTACCTTGGCTAGGAAATGGTCCGCAGACTTACCCAGCAATCGGCGTGCAAGAGCTGGTGGATGATGTCTTGTGGAGGAGGTGGCTGGAAAGCAGAGTTACCTCCTTTGGGGGAAAGTCATGGGTAGAGCGGGGCCACCAGCCCTGCCAAGAGGGAGAGTCGGCACTGTCTAAGGACCCCTGTGGAAGGAGGAATCTGTAGGGCACTCAAAAAAAGGGATTGTCGTTCAGGATTCAGGGTACAGGCAGTGCTGCCAAGCAGACCATTAATCAGGATCTTGGTGACAGGTGTTTAAAAGAAAAAAAATATTTGTGTGAATGTGTTTTTTCCAAAATGATTAATATTCAAATTAATGTTGGGGATCCAAATAGCTAAAGTGTAACTAGGCAGAAAACTTCTCTGAGAGTTTGTAATTTTCAGCCCGTTTTATTCTTGCTTCTGCCACCCGAGGGCCTGGATTTTTTTCTGGGCTTCTACAGACTTGTTCTAGAGAGGCAGCAGCTCCTTGGGGGGGATTCAACTCCCTATTCCTGCTATGTTGGGAGCACCTGACCCTCCAAGACAAGAGCAACATAGCTGTGGCTAGCTAGAGATTGAGATGCCTAACCCTTGCTGTGCACCCCTCTCACCTGTAGCATCCTGAGATAGAGGAACCATAGCGATTGCTGCTCTATGTACATCGTTGCATCTCCCTGCTTGTAAACACTCTCAACTCCTTTTCCTGAAAATTATCATAAGGCCCCAAACTAGCTTCCCACCCTGCAACTCCTGCTCTTTTCTGCTGCAGCTTAACCAAGCCTGGGCTCTAAGACACCCTCCGCTGGGTGCTGGTCTGGTGGCACCTGCAATTGCAATGGTGGAATGGTCTCTCCCTTCACCTGCAGCGTTTTGCAGTTTGCTGGGGCCTGCTTGTCCTTTAGCAAACACAGTCCTATCTAGCAGTTCAGATTGCTGAACAGGCAGAACGGACTACAGTATGGAAGCTACTCTCTCATCTTGGGGTTAGAGCAGACTGTGAGAAGCATCTAGTTCAGGGACAGTTCCAGATCCAGAATTCCTTTGACCGAGGAGCTCTCACTGAGCATGTGCCTATGAACCAATCTCTGGCCAGCTGGTCACACTGAGCTGTTGTACACTCCATCCTCTCCCAGGCTCTGGCATCTTATCCTTGGCTTGCTTTTCCTCTTCTAGAGCAACTGCTTCCTGTGTAGGCCAAATGTGTTATTACTGTCTGTTTCCCAGCATTTAACATCTATCTACCTGTTCATCAACTCTATCTATTCATCATCCATCCATCCATCCATCCATCACCCATCCATCCATCCATCCGTCCATCCATCCATCAATCACCCATCCATCCATCCATTCACCATCCATCCATCCATTCACCATCCATCCATCCATCCATCCATCCATCAATCTATCATCCATCCATCCATCCATCACCCATCCATCCATCATCCATCCATCCATCATCCATCCATCCATCACCCATCCATCCATCCATCCATCCTCCATCCATCCATCCATTCATCCATCCATCTGTCCGTCCATCACCCATTCATCCATCATCCATCCTTTCTTCCTTTCATCCATTCTTCCGTGTTTCCACCCATCCCTCTATCTACCTACCTGTCCATCCCCTGTCTATTCACTCATCTGTCTATCACTATGTCTCTCCATCTAACCACCCACTGATCTTTCTATCAACCTGTTTATTTTCCTGTTCATCTAATTATTCATCTACTCATAAGTCTGTTCACCTACCATCTGTCCATCTATTCATTTAGCTATTGACCTAGCCTCTGTTGTCTATCCATTAGTTCAGTATTTATTGAGTTCATATTGAATTCTATGTGCTTTACAACTTAAATGCATTTTTTTTTGGATACAGGGTTTCTTTGTTTAACAGCTCTGGCTGTCCTGGAACTTGCTTTGTAAACCAGGCTGGCCTCAAACGACTCACAGAGATCCACCTGCTTTTGCCTCCTGAGTGTTGGGACTTCAAGCAAGTTCCAGGATAGCCTCCAAAATCTCCTTATCTAGTGGTAAAAACTAAGAGTGAGCAACTAAAAACCAGTCCAGCTGGAGGACTATGGCTGAAGAGCCACAGACCCAGGGGGGTTGGTAGAAATTTCAGGGGCAGAGGTGGACTTCCGGTCAGTGGCATTGAAGTCAAAGCCTTGAAGACAGAGAGGTCAGGCTTTGGAGTCAGGTGGCCCCAGGTTTAAAACCCTGTTCCCTAGTCTGAGGGACTGAGAATGAGTGAGCGTTCTCTACCTCAATCTCTGCCTCTGTGGAATGGAGCAGAGAACTACCTTGTAGGTCATTGTGAGAGTTAAGCGAAGTAATGTTTGTTAGGACTTGGCATAGAGCCTGGAGCTTAGTGTCTGCTCACCTTCAACCTATTAAACTAAGCCCAGAGGTATGACTAGGAACTAGCCCAAGGCAGAATGCTCCAAGAAGTAAGATAACATAGGCTAAGAACCAGAAGCAGGAGAGAATAACAAGATTCTCTCTCTGAGGTGGAACTCACCCTGACTCACCTTGTGTTCTTCTCTCTTTGGGCAGGAGGGTGTGTTATGAACAGGCAGGACCATATCACTAGAGTAAATGCATATGTGGCCAAGGGAGCTAATGGGAACAGAGCAAGAGGCCAACGTGAGTGCTCTGAGCATGGTCCAGCGGAATGCCATAGGAGATACAGAGTCAAGGCTAGCTGTATCTTTGGTTGTCTGGTGGTTATGGATTCCCCCAAACCTCTGGTGGGCTCATAGGTCTCCACCACACCCAAGAAGATTAGACAGAAATAAAAGATGTAATGTTGTATACCTTACTACATGGATTTTTTTTAAAAAGTTACCTTAAAAGACACAAAAGCCAAGAAGAAAAGCCAGGACAAAAAAGTCAGAATGATTTAAGAAGATATACTTGTACAAGGGTGGGAGAGATGGGTCAGCGGTTAAAACTGTATTGCTGTTTTGCAGAGGACCCGAGTTTAATTCTCAGCATCCATTTTACATGGCTCAAAAGCATCTGTAATTCCAACTTCAGTGGATCCAGTGCCCTCTTCCGGCCTCCCTGGCACTTGTGCTCATATGCACATAGCGACACACACACGCACGCACACACACACACACACACACACACACACACACACACACTCATAATTAAAAATAATAGTAGATCTTTACAAAAACACTGTATGAAAATACATGGGATGTTGGCAAACAATTCATTTAGCAAAATTGTGTTATTCTAAAGCCTCACGTCTCTAGGGAGAATCAAACACAGTGAACAGGGCTGGGGAGATGGTTCAGTGGGCAAAGTGCTTGACATGCCCATGTGAGGCCAAAGTTGGAATACCCAGAACCTATGAAAGCTGGCTGGGACTGACAGCCTGCCTGTAATTCCCATGCTCAAGAGGCAGTGATGGAATCACCAGAGCAAGCTGGAAAGAGATCAAGGAAGACATGGGATGTCAACCTTTGCCCTCCACATGCATGTTCATATATGTGCATGTGCACCTGCACATGTGTGTGCCCACACACATATAAACATGCACACCAAACACATAAAAATAAACCCAGTTAAAAAATACATGCTCTTAGTAACCCAAGTCTCTAAAGGTCTTAGAGATACAAGAAAGAAGCCAGGAGTGTCAGGAAATGAACGCATAATAAAGCTGATTAAATGAGACAGGAAAAAAAATGAGAATTGATGGGCAAACCCAATAACTAGGACTTTGAGGAAACCCACAAAGCCATTAGTCCATTGATCAAAGAAAGGATAAATATATAAACAAGTAAGAACAGAAACAAAACATGAGCCACAGTAAATACTATAGAAGAGATTTGTTAAGAGTCGGGTAGGATATTGATTCCATTTATTTATGGATGTCATTGTATAGCTGCAGAGAGGCTGAGACACTGCACCCGACACTACTGCAGACTTCCAAAAAGCATGTGTCTTTTTTCATGGGCATATTTGTGTACATGTTTGTACGTGTGTGTGCGTGCAGGCACACTGTGCATGTGTTTGGAGGCCAGAGGTCAATGTTATGTGCCTTCCTCAGTTTCTCTCCACCGTCTATTTTGTGGCATGCTCTCTAATTGAAGCTGGAGCTTGCTTCTTTAGCTGGGGCAGATGGCCAGCAAGCTCCAGGGATTTTGTTTATCTCTCTCTCTCTCTCCCCAGCACTGGAATTACACACACATGTCTTGGTGCCTGGCTTTTTCATATGGGTTCTAAGGATCATAGGTCCTCATACTTGCAAAGCAAGTGCTTTACCAACTGAGCCATCTCCCAAACTCTCCATTTTTTAATGTCTTCTTTTGTTTGTTTTTGTTTCTGTTTTTTTTCTAGATAGAGTTTTTCTGTGTAACAGCCCTGACTGTCCTGGAATTTACTTTGTAGACCAAGCTGTCCTTGAACTCACAGAGATATGTCTACTTCTACCTCCCGGGTGTTGGGATTAAAGGCATACACCAACATACTCAGCTGCTTTTTCTTTCTTTTTCCCTTTCTTACTTCCCCCTCCCTCTCTTTTCCTTTCTTTGTTCCTCCTCCTCCTCCTCCTCCTCACTCTCCTCCTCCTCCTCCTCGTCCTCTTCTTCTTCTTCTTCTTCTTCTTCTTCTTCTTCTTCTTCTTCTTCTTCTTCTTCTTCTTCTTCTTCTTCTTCTTCTTCTTCTTCTTCTTCTTCTTCTTTGACAGGGTTTCTCTGTAACAGCTCTGACTGTTCTGGAACCTACTTTGTAGACCAAGCTGCTCTCTAACTCAGAGATCCACCTGTCTCCATGTGTGCCTCCACCGCCTGGCTCCTTTTTATTTCTTAATAAGGAAATGCATCTCTTGCTTTGCCTTTGGGCCCTTTTATGGGTTGAATTGTGTCTTTCCAAAAGATAGGTCCAAGTCTAGGCATCTGTGAATGTCACCTCATTTGGAAACTAGAGCCTTTGAAAAAGTAACCAGGTTCACGTGAAGTCATGAGAGGCAACCTAACTCATTTTGACTAGTGTTCTTGTACGAAGATGGAAACAAAGCAGCCAGACTGAGGAACAGCAAGGGTTGGCCATTAGATGGCAGGGATGCCTGAGGACAGACTCCTGCAGAGGGCCTCAGAGGAAGCATACTTCCTCTGCCCTGCTGACCTCTCCTCCTGGCAGACTTCTGTTCTGACCCATCCAGTCTGCTGCTGTTACTGTGGCCATAGAAAACAGTTTCCTCCCCATGCCAGCCACTGGTCCATTTATCACACGGCTTAGGTCTATAACGTCTCCATCGTTTCCAGTCGTCTTCATCTGTCACTCAAACGGTGGAAGGCACCGGCAGGAGCATTTCTATTCGTCTTTTTTTGCGTCTGTTTGTGGCTGTGGTGTTTGAGCTCTGGTGTCAGTACTGTTTTATTAAAAAAAAATGATTTACTTTATTTGTTTGTTTTGGTTTTTGGTTTTTAGAGGCAGGGATTCTCTGCATAGCCCTGGACGTCCTGGAACTCACTTAGCAGACCAGGTTGGCCTCAAACCCAGAGACCTGCCTGCCACTGCCTCTCGAGTGCTGGGACTAAAGGTGTGTGCCACCATGCCTGGAGATTTACTTTATTTTCAATGGTGTGTGCACACGTGCACATGGAATGCACACAGTGATGTGGTACCTGTGGCGGCCAGAAGGGGGCATTAGATCCCCTTGTGGCTGGAGTCACAGGAGGTCATGAGCTGTCTGATGTGAGTGCTGGGAACTGAACTCAGGTCCTCTGCAAGAGCAGTATGTGCTCTGAGCAGCAGGGACGGATCTGCAGCTCCAAGGCTTTATTTTTAAAAGCTTTCCAGCTGTAACTTGGTGACTTTCAAAACATTTGTTGCTATTCCACCTATATTTCATTATAATGTAATTCTTGCTGAAGTTTTATTTATAGACAATGAATACAAAGACATCATTTTAGTTTATATTATTTAGAATTAGACCTTTTCTTTTAAATTGGGCTTCCACAGGCAGATGCCCATACTAATTTTATTTCAGAAGTCATCCATGAAAAATTTTAAGAATGACTTGTGCAGACAACAGGGATTAGCCCTGGGGAAACATGGCCCTGGCTTTGCCCTCACCGACCTTGCAGTGCCAGAGAATTCTGTTGGTGGTGGCGCTTTGTGTAGCAAGAAGGTCATTTCATAGCAGGACCACCGCAGAGATGGCACACGCTGAGCTACCCTCCGTCAAAATGGATCAAGCCAGGTAAGGTGGCAGGTGCCGCGATCTCAGTTAGGCAGAAGTTGCAGTGATTCATCTTCGCCACCAACTTGGCTACTCAGGCACTGGGCATGTCTGGGAGAGCGTTTCTAGGGAGGTTTAACTGAAGAGAAAACTCATCCTGAATGTAGGTGGTACCATCCCCTGGGCTGGGCCCCGCACCGGGCAAGCAGTCTCAACCTTCAGCTTCCGCAGCTAAGACCTGTTCCTGCCACCATGTCTTCTGTACCATCATGGGCTGTGTCCCCTTGAACCATGGACTCAAATACACCTTTTATTCCTTAAGTTGCTTCTTGTCAGGTGTCTGGTGTTTTTCACGGTCATGAAAAAAGTAATGAATACAGAGACTGAGGCAGGAGGATCACTTCGACCTGAGAGTTTAAGATCAACCTCGGTCAATACACTGGACTCCATTTCAAGAAAAGGAGAGGATGTAAGGGCCAGAGAGATGACTCAGCGATTAAGAGCGTGGAGGACCCAGGTTTGATTCCTAGTACCTGCACGGTGACTCACAACTGTAACTCCAGTTCCAGAGAACCTGATAGCCTCTTTTGGCTTCTGTGGGCATTGGACATGCACACTGTCTACACAGACATACATGCAGGCAAAACACTATGCACATAAAATGAAATAATTTTTAAAAATGAGAAGAAAGGAGTGGCTATGAATGGATGGGTATGGACAGTGGAGAAGCAGAAGGAAGAATCATGAAGAAAGCAGAGGGGCAGAGGGCTGAAGGAGACAAGAGACGGGGAAGTTCCTGTTGTAGGGCCACTGTCTGGGCTCTTTATGATGTTTACAGTGTCCCTTCCTTGCAGAGGCTTCCAGGACAGTGCCCCTGGTTTTACTCCAAGGACAACAGGCATTTTAAACTAGGGTGAGATTAGCCATGGACATTGCTGTCTCTCTTGTCCTGGTTCTCCCAAGCCCCAGGTCCCTGCCTGCCTGAACTACCCCCAGGAATCCAGGAAGCAACTTTAACCTTTCTTTCTTCTCCAAACTCCCGAGTGAGCCACACCCCAGAGTCCTCGTTCCAACTGCAACTGAGAACTCCCTGGGAAGTTAGGCCCGTATAGGACAGGGCATCCAATTTCAAACCTTGGAGGCAGCTCCTCTTCATCTGGGATCTCTTGTACCCTTGACTTTGAGAAGCCTCAACTGTCACATAAAAGAGACACTTGTTCTACTTGCTTATAGGCCAGATTGTTAGATGGCCTGAGGTAAAAGAAGGCCAGTGCTGGAAGACCATGTGAGGCTGTGACAGGCCATCTCTGGTCCTGCTCTCACCAGTCACACAACTCTCTGTACCCAGACTGGACAGCTAAGTCCGACAATGCCGGTCTGCTGGCTACTGGCCCATTCTGAGATGGCCATAGCAGTCCTTGGCAGGAGTCTGGACAGAGGCCTTTCCCTCTAGCATATGCTCCTTTTTCGTTTTGATTTCCAGCTCCCATCTAGCCCGTAGAATGAGTACATCCATCACCCCACAGCTTCTCCCTAAAGCCTTCATGATTTAAGCTGCCTTTGCTGAAACACACTGTTAATGGCAGCTGAGGGGCTAAATCCTCTGTGACCTTCTGGGCTGGAAGGGCTAACGGAGTCATATTTATTTACCCAACCATCCTTGGCCATGATGGGGAGGACCTAAAAATCCATAAACCAAGTTGCATGGGAGAGGGTGTGTGGCCTGCACTGGGAGTTTCCCGTTTAGTCCTTGAGACCCAAGGACGTGGCGGGAGGGCAGTCCTACTGTCCAGTCTTGGCCAGGTCAAGTGCAGCTGGCCACATTGCACCCACAGTCAGGAAGCAAAGCAGATGAATGCTGCTTCTCGGCTCACGTTGTCCTTTATAGTCAGCCAGACATCCCAGTCCATGGGATAGTACCACCCCCATCGAGTAGATCTTCCTAACTTGGTTGGTCCATTCTAGAAACTTCCTTATAGGCACACCTAGGAGTTTATCTCCTAGGTGATTCCAGATCCTGTCAAGCTCATAGTATTATAATATTAACTATTATATCATATTATGATAATATACCATCATATTATAGTATTATTAAATAATATCAGATACATATATATACACACACACATATATGATTATATAATATAATATTAACCTCTGCATCCTCTATTGTCCTCCCCTGCGTGACTGGCAAGGAGCAGGCTGCGAGAGAGTATGAACCCTGCATCCCCCCAATAGTCTTGGAATCTCTTCTCTATACCAGTCACTCAGAGGAGAGAGGAAACCCATCAAGTTCAGGTGACCCTCAAGTCAGGTAGCCTTGGGGAGTCCAGGGCCCATGGGGGTGGGGGAGATAGCAGCTGGCTCAGCGATGATCCCTCTAAGTGCTGGTTGTACTTGAACTAGTACCCCCACCACACATTCAGCTTGGAAATAGTCAGAGTGTGCTAAAAATGCAGTGACAACAGGTGACTTTGGATATTTTTAAGGGTGACAGATCCGAGAGTCATTAGTGCCAGAAGCACGAGGCTCATTTTTTTAAAAACCAAGTGTCACATCTCCAGATGCCGTGTTCTCAGACAACCACACCCTGTGTCTTGGAGCCCGGATCCTGCCACTGAGTGCCAGGGACACAGTCAGAAAGTCTGTGAGACTCTTGCTCCGGGCTCCACACCATTAATACTCGTCTCCTGGCTTAGTGACTTCTCTCATCTAGGACACTGGTCGTGTGTGGCCTCTGGAGCAAGAAGGGCTGATCCCTCTAGCCATTGTCTGAGGCCCTAGCCCACGGGGACAGGAGCCGCTCAGAGGCTCATGGCTTGAGAGAAGGGTATGGCTCTCTCACTTGCTATGCCGCTCAGGAATAAAAACACAGGCTTTTCAGACAGGGTGGGAGAGTGGCATTGAGAGAGGAAAGGGTGGTCCCCGCTGGTGGTCAGAACTGCTTCCCAGGGGACATTTCCCTTTAGGTCAGTGATGTCCTCTGCAAGTGTGGTTCAGGCCACAAGAGAGGCTTAATTCGGGAGAAGTAGAACGTAATTTTCAGGCTACGAGCAGGGCACAACTATAAGCACAAAGTAGCGAGTAGGAAGCAGAAAGGGAGGTGAAGCCTCAGGATAGGGTCGCCTGCGATGGTTTATGGAGAAGGTGGAGGAGTAGGCCATAGAGAGAGATCTGAGGAGGGGCATTCTGGGTAAGGACTCACCAGACCCTGAGTAATGTATGTAATATATATGCATGTTTTTTGGAGACCGTTCTGAGGCATCCACAGCTGGCTTCAGTGTGCTATTTAGTCCAGGGTCACCTTGAACTCTAGCCTCCTGAGTGCTAGGATAATAATCATGGACCATCGCACACTGTTTATACAGTGCTGGGGGTTGAACCTAGGGCTTCAAGTATGCTAGGCAGCCACTCTACCCACTGAGCTACCAATTGATTTACATTTTAATGGCTTCTCTGTGGCTCCTATTCAGAGGCTCTGCTGTGGGAGGGTCAGAATGGTCCAGGGAGACCATTGACAGGACTCGGATGCAGTGGTGGGTTGGGAGTGAAGAATGTTTGAAAGGATGTGATCCAGCTCCCTGTGCTTTAGGTGAAGATCTGAGGGGGCAGAAGAGGAGACCCTTAAGTCCTCCCAAAAACAGGTGGCTGAATGGGACCTGAGATCTGGTCTCTGGCTTTCCTTACCTCTACTCCCTGAACAGGGCCCTTGGTTTGAAGGGTTGGGGCAGGAGGAGCATGGAGGCCACATAAGCTCAGCTTTTTCCCATCTACCCTCCACATCCCTTTCCTATGCTGTCCACTCCTTGGGTTCTCCTTCCTCTTCCCCATCAGCTCCACGGTCCCTCTCTTTCTCTGCCTCTCCCTTCTCTCTATTCTTTTCCTCTTGTCCTGGAATCCAATGTGACATGGGGTGTCCTGTTGCTGAGGTTCGCGTGTGGGTATGGGGTGTTATTGCATCCACATGTTATCTGGTCCCTGTAGTTGGGGGAGTGAAGTCCGAGATGGTTTTCTTGCCAGGTTCTGTCTCCCAAGGGAAGAGCAGGATGTCTGATTTCCTCTGCTGTCTGGGGAGAGGAGAAGCTGAGGAGCCATCTTGGAGAAGCATCTGTGACCATGACCTTCACAGGGCTCCTTTTTTGGGTATGTGTTAAGTCATGTCATTAAGATGAATGTGTGTTTTGGGAGAGGGTGTAAATATATAAATAGCGTTCTTGCCAGCCCCATACATCACCCTGTGTTTATTCAGTGCCCGGTGCATAAGCTAGGAAGGCATGCATTGCTATTTGGGGCTGTTGAGGTTTAAAGTACATTAAAAGAGTTTACTGAAAACTCTTGGCAAACAGATAAAATACAATTACCCAAGTCCCAAGGCGCTGCAGACAGAGTGTCCTGCTAACCTGCAGTGTAATAATTCACCCTGGCCTCGACAGGCGCCTTTGACGCATCAGAAGCCATGCTTTTGTAAACTTCAGAGGCAGCCAAGAACTGTCCCCCGGGAGCCCCTCTTCCTGTTTTTATTAACCTCCCTGTTCCCAGCCAAGGCGTTGCAGGGGGATCTGGCCAGCAGTGCCTCTGCAGACCCTGATGAGCCTTTCTAGGACCACCAAACTGGGGAAGGAGGGTGAGACCTCCCGTTCCCGTGTCGTCTGGTTGCACTCTACTGTCCATGGAATGTTGAGCAGCAGGCATTGCTGGGTGGGCACCTTCACAAGGAAGAATTCAGATCCAGGACCCTCAGGCCCTTCCTGGTAAATGAGGCTGTGTGTGTGTGTGTGTGTGTGTGTGTGTGTGTGTGTGTGTGAGAGAGAGAGAGAGAGAGAGAGAGAGAGGAGAGACACACACACAGAGACAGAGAGAGAGACATAGAGACACAGAGTGACAAAGAGACAAAGAGAGAGAGACTTCTGGCTTGGATGGAACTCATTGTGGAGACCAGGTGGGCCTTGACCTCACATAGCTCTGCCTGCCTGTTTCCCACATGCTAGGATTAAAGGTGTGTCATCACATCCTGTTAGATGAGGCTTTTAATGGTACAGGGGAAGAAGATATTAGTGGTTGGGTTTTTCAAGTCCTGGGAGATTTGAGGTAGATTTCTAAGCTACATGAAGGGAACACAAGGTAATATCTAGTGTGGAGGCGGAATCGCCACTCCCCAGGGCTTGAGTGTGACCCCAGAGATGCTCTGTCTGTCTTGCTTGCAGGGAGATGAAGAAATGTCCCCGAGAATTCAGTTTTCAAGCATTTCTGGATAGTTATCACCCTGTGCTTGCCATGGGCATGGATGCTATTCCCAGACCCTGAAGAGAGCCCAGACAATTGTAGGTGGGGGACCTAGAGGACATTGGATACCTGCATGGCCAGCGGGGGACAGCTGCTGGAAGCCAGGCTTCTTTCTCCTCAGCAGGCCCCTCCCTGACTAGTTCTTGATTTCCGTTCCTTTAAGCTGTATGTGGAGATTTACCTCGGACAGAATTTTGAAGCTAGGTGACTTAGAGCCTGGGTAGGTCAGGGCCTTGTTGAGGGTGGGGATTAGAAACTTTCCTCCAGGTATCCTGCATGGACTTGACCTGGCCAAGACCCAGGTTTACTGGGGCTAGAAAATCGATACTTTGGCTCAGACTCAATTGCTCAGCTAGAACAATATAGCGAGTCTCTTGAGGGAGTCACAGAAATTAGTCTTGAGGGAGACATAGACATTAGCCCCGCTTATCTTGTCTGACCCTTCTCACCCTTGGCCTTGTTCCTCCCTCACTCCCAGACTGTGCAAGTGATGTTGCTTTAAAAAGTTGTTCAATGAGCAACGTATTAATCTAGCATTAGTTACGGCAGTTGAACTCCTAGAGATAAGAAAATGTAAATGTGTCTCTAGAACATGCCGCCAGTTCCGCATCCAAACACATTCCTGAAGAAAAATGGCTGCAGTAAGATTCTGGGGACTATTAATTGCGTGGATTTACATACGCTACAGATGGCACCGCAGATGCCAGGTACTGTCAGGAGCCTCTGTGAGCCGCCAGAGAGGGGTCCAGCCTTTCTCTGCGCTTCCCGCTGGGGGTATTGCTTTAACTAGACTGAAGGTGTCCCGCTGGAATTTTAGAAGTGAAGAAATACAAGCAAAGAAAGTTTGAGAAACCTGTCCATGACTGCGTGGTGCTTCCGGCTTTAATTCATCCCTTGCTGTGTTTGGGAGGGTCTCCGGCTACCCTACCCACCTGTCCTTGGCAGGGTCTCAACTAGTTACTGCCGAATCTGTCCTCACTGCCTACCTCCTGCTCAGCCCTGTCACCAGGACAATGACCCTAAAAGTCATAAAGAGCAGGTGATTATTACTTTTTAATCAACAAGTGTTCATTATTGAGTGCCCATGTGTGCTGGGCACCATGCCAGGCGTTGCGTTGTGCTCACTCATGGGGCCTACGCCTCAGCAACCAGCAAATAACCCTCATTCAGAAGATGGGCACTTCACCAGCTGCATGGAGTACTGGGAAGGCCAAGTGAAAAGCATGATGGGAAACAGAAAATGACTGTGGAAAGAATGACTCAAAACCAGCCTTCCCTCCCTCTTTTCCATCTTTGTTCTCTCTTCATTTGTTCCTTCTTCCTTCTTTCAGTTTTTTTTCTTCTTCTTTTCTTCCAAGACGGGGCTTTGCTCTGTAGCCCAGGCTGGTGATCCTTCTGCCTCAGCTCTTCTGAGTGCTGAGACTTCAGGTACGTACCAATGCTCCTGGTCTGATTTAAGTCATCTCAGGTGAGCCGAGCCATCCTTATGTCTTTAGCTGTTTTCACAGATGAAGAAATCAGGCTACAGAGAGGGTCAGCTTGTGTGTTGGCCGGTGTCCTGGTTGCTTTTTGTCAACATGACACAAACTGGAGTTTCCTGGGAAAAGGGAGTCTCGGGTGAGAAATGACCTCAATCAGGTTGGCCTGTGGCTTTGTCTGTGGGGCATTTTCTTGATTAATTATGATGTGGGAGGGCTCCCACCCCACTGTGACTGATGCCGCCCCTGGACAGGAAGTCCTGGGTTGTATAAGAGAGCTGATCCAGTAAATAGCGTCCTTCTGTGGGTCCGCTTCAGTTCCTGCCCTGGCTTCCCTTGGTGAGGAAGTACAACATGTAAGCCAAAATAATCCTTTCTTCCCCAGGTAGCTTTTGCTCAAGGTGTTTATCGTAGAGACAGAGGAGCAAGGTAGAGCAGCAGGTTTGGCCATGGGTAGAGGGCTACTGAAAAGGAACCTGTGATTTGAACCCCAAGTTTAGCTGCAAAGCTCCTGTTGTCAATTACTGGCTTCTTTTTTAAAAGTATTTTTTTTCATAGACTATTGTGAGCTGCCTTGTGTGGATGCTGGGAATCGAACCCTTGTTCTCTGCAAGACTAGTGAGTGCTCGAAACTGCTGACCCGTCTCTCCAGCCCCTACTGTCTCCCCTTTAAAAAGAAACAATCCCAAAAGTCTCACTGTGCAACCCCAGCACTCACTATGTGGATTAGCCTGGCCTTGAGCTTGCTAAACTCCTCCTTCCCCGACTTCTCAAGTGCTGAGATTACACAGGTGTACCACTAAACTCAGCTTTATGGCCTCTTAAGAAAGAAGTGGCTCACACCTGTAATTCCAGCACTTGGGAGGCTGGGGAAGAAGGATTGTGTTGATTTTAAGGCCTTCCTGGGCTGTATAGCCAGTATCAGATCAGTCTGGGCCACAGGCCCTTGCCAGGAAAGACCAAAGTCAAAATGAAAACTGAACAAACAAAGCAGTAAACTGAATTACCCTGGACATCCTGGTCTTCCCGGGCCCGGAGTGCTGGGGGCACATCTCGGGAGGGGGCGGGAGACTAGAGTATGAGAGAGAGTAGAAAGGGGCTTGGACTCTTTGTGGGTGTGTCAGTTTTTTGGGGTGCATCTCAGTGTCATGTGGCCTCTGGTGGCTGGGGAACCATGTCTGAAGACACAGGGGGCTCTGCCAGGGTTGGAAACCTGGAGAAGAAAGGTGGATTCATTTTTATGCAAGTGATTGTCTTTGAGGTGATGGCGCCACTCTCCTGTGCCCAATTTGGTGACTCAGTGTTTGAAGTCGGGATAGAACATCTAAGTCAGGAGCTATGTGGGTACCGAACAGGTGTCTATGGCCTGGGCCTTGGGAGGAGTCAGTTTTCAGACTGAAGAGGGATGGGAAAGCCAAGCCCCATTGTCTTCTGCAATGGTCTGGGCATGGCATGGGAGAGGAAGCCGGACAGAGCTGGAGGTTACACATGTGGGCTCCTTTTGAGAGCATGTGATTGGTGAATGCATTAACCCTGAAGTGCACATTTATCTTGAAGGGAGTTGTGGCCCAGCTGTGGCTGCTGGAAAGATTACAGTCCTGGGGAAAGAAACACGTTGGCTAGTAATGACCCAAGGTTTATGAGTCCCAGGTCGCCTGCCCCTTATAAGGGAGCAGCTGTTGGTGGCAAGGAAAGAAAGGTTCCTTTGTGGTTACAATGCTTATGTTGGTGACTGCTCTGGATTTAAGAATAGAAGGCTAGGGAGAAAGGGAATATTTCATTCTGCTATAAGCAGGAGATATAAGCATGGGGCTCATCTTTCTTTTCTTTGTTATCTACTCCTCTGTTATGGGTACATCTGGAAAAGGAGGCATGCATGCTTTTCTCAGGAGCCCATTTTAACCAGAATTCAGTCTGTTAAAAGGTCTGTGGTTGGGGCACTGTTTTACCAAGTCCATAGAGGAAGACTGGGTTTGAGACACTGACTGTGGAGGTCAGAGAACTGGAAACACACATTTCCCCCCCACAGAAAATGGGGATACCATGGGGGTCTAGTTGAGATGAGAAGGTGAGAATCCACTTGTAAGAAAGTTCAACTGGGGCTGGCAATATGGCTCAGTGGGTGGAAGTGCTTCCCCCAAGCCGGATGACCGCGGGGCTGGCAAGATGGCTCAGTGGGTAGAAATGCTTCTCCCAAGCCAGATGACCCGAGTGTGACCCCTGAGACCACAAGGTAGAGGAGAGAACCATCTTCTGTAGGTTGTCCTCTGCCTTCTGCTAGAGGGCCACACTGCCTCCCACACACATATACAATGTGTAATTTTTTAAAATTTTGAGGCAGAATATCGCTATCTAACTCTGGCCTCAAATTTACCTACCTCTGACCCCTAGGGAAGGACTATGCTTTTCTCAGCTCATGCTATCGAAACTTCAGTCTGTTCTAAGTCCATGCGTCAGACGGAAGATGACTTGAATGAGGAATATCCCCCAGAGGCTCACATATTTGAACACTTTGTCTCCACTTGATGGCGCTGTCTGGGGAGGTTATACAGTCTTCAGAGGGAGGGGCCTTGCCAGAGGAAGTGTGTCGCTGGGGATGAGTTTTGAGGGCTTCTGCCTTCACCCCACGTCTAGTTCTCTTTGTACCTTTATGTGCACAGTTGAGATGTGCTCTCTTTGCTCCCTGTCCCCCTCACCTTGCTTCTCTAGCCATTATGAGCTGTCCCTCTGGATCAATAAAACATACTTTTCTCCTTAAGTTGCTTTTGGTTATGGTATTTTGTCTCAGTAATAAAGTAACTAATATAAATATGTTTCATGACTTACGTACCACTAAAGTTGATAAGTTCACAGGATGAAGGGAAACACTGTGCATACTTTCTTGGGGAGGAGACCTTTGAAGGTGTTAAGCCTAACTAGCTACAGTTAACGATCCCCAAGTACCTTTACATATGATTTCCTGATATTGATCAGACCCAACTGGGGTGACCACCACCACCTATTATTCTTTATGTCCTGTTTTTAGGAAGCTGTTGGTTAGTCCCTCCTGGAGCTAACCTCATGCCTGACCCTTTCTTTATTCCCACTCACCACGTAGAGGGATTTCTGTAAACAGTATGTGAAATAGGTGAACATTTGTCAGTGGATGGATGGAAGGATGGAAGGATAGATGGGTGGATGAATGAATAAGTCTTTTCTATTCTCTCCAGCTTTTGGAGTCTCATTAGATTTTTATAACACCCCAACTGGCATTTATGAATTCATTCTTATAATAGGCTAAGCAGTGTTCCTTCAAATACATGTACAATGAGAACTTTGGGCTGTGAGCTGAATGAAAACAGGCTTTGTTGTGGATGTAATTAGCTAAGGATCTTGAGATGAAATCCTCTCTAGATTTGCAGTTGAGTATTAAAGTAAATAATTTCTAATGTAAGACATTCACTATCTTAGATGGAGGGAGAGACTCAGAGAGAAGTAGGGATAGTGATCGTGCCAAGATGAAGACAGAGATTGGAGTGATGTGACCAAAAGCCCAGAGCTCCCAGATGGTTGCTGCCCATCTTTAGCTAAGAGAGACTTAGCTCTGCTACTGACTGCAGGAAGTACCAGCCAATCCATTTTGAACTTCTGGCTTTCTAATGTATGAGGGAATGATTTCCATTTTGATTTCCTTTTTCTGTGTGTGTGTATTGGGATGTGTATGTATCGGGGTGTGTGCCCACAGAGGCCAGAGGCCAACCTCAGCTGTCATCATTCCTCAGCCACTGTACAGCTGGTTTTTTATTTCTTATTTTTTTGACAGTCTCTCTAGCTTGAAGCTCACCAAGTAGGCTAGGCTGGCTGGCCAGCAAGTCCAGAGTTCCCCTTGCCTCTGACTCCCCAGCACTGGGTTTACAAATGTGTGCCACCACATGTGACTTCTTGTTAAAATGTGCATTTTAGAGAATTGGGCTCAGGTCCTCATGAATGTGAGGAAACATGTCACTAGCCGACCCATCACTGTTTTAGCATCCTTAAAACACTAAGATAGCCATATTGGTGTCTGATAAGCTGTCATTCCCCTCTAGCCCTCTAGCTTGGTGAGCTTTGGTGAAGGTATGGGTCACTGCTGAATGTCTGTACCCTGCAAATCAGGTGACCAACTATCTTGGTTTGATTGGGACTTCTAGGAACATTCCAAAAGTACATGAACCAGAATTGAGATTTCAGATGGGTTGGGACAACCTGGTCAACCTGCTAACCTGGTGTTTTAGTCAGTGTAATGGTCTGTCCTGTCCATTTAAGAGACAAGCCCCACCCACTCCCTCCCCCATCCAAAAGAGGCAAGCGGATCTTCTTTCCACTTTCAGCCTGAGTTCCTTCTTTTCCATCTCTTTCCCGAAGAGGTAGCTTCTCTTCTTTCTCTTTTCCTCTCCTGCCTCTCTCTGTTTCGCTCTCTCTCTCTCCTCTCTCCTCTCCCCCCCTCTCTCTCCTCTCCCCCCTCTCTCCTCTTCCCCCTTCTCCTTTTCCCCTTTTCCCTTTCCCCTCCATAACCCACTAAATAAATATCCAACCTTACCCTGCATGGCGTGCCTATTGGTCTCTGTCTCTCAGCTGCCGTGCCTCCTCATGGGACCAACTGACCCGCTGATGTCTCTTACCCGCTGCACAGCTTCCTGCCTAGGACCTGCTGCCCCTCACAGCCCGCTGCCCACTGCTGCCACTCGGGGACCTGCAACATTTTATTTCTACCGTTACAGTCAGTGTTCTACTGCTATGAAGAGACACGATGATTATGGCAACTATTAAAAAGGAAAGCATTTAGCTGGTGCTTGCTTATAGTTTCAGAGGTTTGGTCTATTGTCTTCATGATGGGAAGCATGGTGGCACACAGGCAGACATGGTGCTGGAGAAGTAGCTGAGAGTTCTTCATCTGGATCCACAGGCAGCAGGAAGAAAGAGAGACGTTGGGCCTGGTTTGAGCTTCTGAAACCCCCAAAGTCCACACCCCAGTGACACACTTCCTCCAACAAGGCCATACCTCTTAATACCTCTCAAGTAGTTCTGTTCCCAGATGACTAAGCATTAAAATATATGAGCCTATGGGGGGGCAGTCATTTGTTTTGTTTTTTGCTTTTTGTTTTTTGTTTTTCGAGACAGAGTTTCTCTGTGTTAGGCCTGGATGTCCTGGAACTCACCCTGTAGACCAGGCTGGCCTCAAATTCAAGAAATCCTCCTGCCTCTGCCTCCCAAGTGTTGGGATTAAAGGCATATATCATCATCACCTGGCTATGGGGGCCGTTTTTATTCAGTCACTACATGTGATTATCGGTGCCAAAAGGTGCCCGACTGACATGACAGTTCTTTCTTTGATTAAATTTACTTATCTATTGCAATTGGGACTATGCTTACCACGGTGTGTGAATGGAGGTCAGAGGGAAGTTTGTGGGAGTTGATTTGCTCCTCTACCATGAGGGTCCTGGGGACTGAATTCGGGTGTTCAGGCATGGTCACAAGCACCTTTATCTGCTGAGCCACCTCACCAGGCCCGGTTGTGTCTTACATGCAGGGAGAGTGCATGACTGGGCCAGCTGCAGAGGGAGCACACAAGCATCTTGTGCAAGATGAGCATAGAGCCTGGTAGGAGAGGACTGAGGGCTTAAAGTCTTCTCTGGGTACCAGGGACACCTCTAGGGTTATTCTGCAGAGATCTCAGGAATTCCTGTTTTGGAATCCCCGGGGGTTCCCTGGAGGTCTGTTTTTGGGGTGGGGGTGGCTTAGGCATTTCTACACAGAGTAGTCTTCTGCCCCCAGGAAGCAGCTGGTACCTGCCATGCTTAGGAGTTTCTTTCCTAGGACCAATACAGAGTAAGCCTCAGTTCTACACCCTCAGCCTCTTCTATTTGAATACTCTGAATGGAGCTGATTGCCTAAATTGGAGGTATTATGCTATAATGATTGTTATAATTAAAACTATTATCATCTGAAAGAGACCAGAACCTGAGAAGCCACTGCAAAGACTGAAAGCTTTTAAGGCATATCTTTTGAACCAGATAAAAGCGGCTTTGTGTAGGGTGGTTTAAAGAGAGGGAGGAAGGTGAGCGGACACCTGTGGCCTCTGAAATGTGGTGGCCTGACAGGGAGCCTGGTTCCCAGCAAGGTGGGTGGCAGCCTCAGGGGAGTCTGTCCTCAAAGGGTGGCAGCTGCCACTTGGCCCAGAGCCCAGACATAGGCTTTGAGAACATGAACATGTGAGGGGAGGGTTTGAGGCAACTGGGGCCTGACTGGGATCGGAGGGGGCACTGTTCTGAAAGCCATGACTATTGAAATTGTTGACTCATATTCTGCCATACTGGGAAACAATACCCCAACCGTCAGTTCCGAGGGCAAGGAAGGTGGCATGTGGTCCTGGGAGACCTCAGGGCTTTCACAGGGCAGTGGGAGAGGACAGAGGCTCTAGAGGTTAGGTTCAGGACGGGTCAGGTGTTGACTGAGGTTTCTGTCTCACCTGGTCCTGCAGTTGTTCAGTCCCAAAGAAATCATACAGAGGTCTATATTAATTAATAAACAGATTGACCTATTAGCTCAGATTTCTTATTAACTAATTAGAACTTATCTTAGTCCATAATTCTTGTCTGTGTTAGCCACATGGCTTGGCACCTTTATTGCCAAGGCAGTCACATCTTGCTTGCTCTGTGTCTGACTTCCTCTGTGTCTTGGTGATGACTGCAGACTGAAACTTCCCTCTTCCCAGAATTCTTGTCGCCCCACCTCTACTTCTTGCCTGGTCACCCCACCTCTGCTTCCTGCCTAGCTACTGACCAATCAGCGTTTATTTAAAATACAAGCCACAGGGTACAGACCATTGTCCCATAGCAGTCAGGGTTGGGAGCAGGATTCAGGCTCAGCAGCAGTCTCTGGACTTGGCAGTTGGGTTACCCAAGATTCAGGACTTGATAGGATGTGGAGCTGAGGCCAGCACGGCAGCTAGGAACTTTCCTGACACCACTAAGTTTCAACTCTCTGTGTCTAGCCAGCAAGTGAGAAGACGGAAGCTTTGAAGAGGAATGGATGACGCTAGCTAGGACTCTAGGCTTGGAAGTCCAACTTGAGGGTGTGTTTTGCCCTTCACCTTGGCTCTCTTGCTTGAGACTGACCTTAAGGCTGACCTTCCCAAACATACGTGTGTGTGTGTGTATGGTGATGCCTGGTATGAGATCACATAGCTGGGCTTAGAGTCCGGTCAGGCTGACCCTGAGCTAGGTACTTGGTTCCGATGTTATACTATGAAGCAGCAGAATGTGCCCTCCACAAATGGGCCACTTTGGAAGATATATTCTCAGCTAAAGGTCACTGAGAAGAGCCCTTGGGGAAAGAGCACAATCAGTAAAGTGCTTGGCAAGCAAGCTCAAAGACCCAGGTTTGATCTCACAGAACCCATATAACACAAGCTAGGCATGGCAGTGCACATTTGTAACTCCAGAGCTGGGGAGGTAGACCCAGGTGGATCTCAGGGCCTCACTAGTCAGACAGCCTAGCTTCCTCAACAAACTGCAGGTCAGTAAGAGCCCCTTTATCCAAACACGAGTCAGAAGCTCAGCAGATGGAGGCTCTTGCTGCCAAACCTCATGTCCTGAGTTTGGTTCTTGGAACTTGCATGGTGGAGGGGCAGAACTGACTCCTGCAAATGGTCCTCCGACGTCCACACACACGCTGTGGTACATATGTGACAGCTTCCTGAGAAGTCAGTAAATAAATAAGTGTGAAATAATAACAATGAGCCGGGCGGTGGTGGCGCACCCCTTTAATCCCAGCACTCCGGAGGCAGAAGCAGGCGGATCTCTGTGAGTTTGGGGCCAGCCTGGTCTACAAGAGCTTGTTCCAGGACAGGCTCTAAAGCTACACAGAGAAACCCTGTCTTGAAAAACCAAAAAAAAAAGAAAAAGAAAAAGAAAAAATTAATAACAAAGAAACAAGGTAGATGGTATCTGAAATTATACCCAAGGTTAGCATCTGGCTTCCACCTGCACGCATGCACATTTGTACCTGCATGCAAACACACACACACACACACACACACACACACACACACACACACACACACAAACTGAGAAGAAACAGATCCAGCGTAAGCTTCCTGCCAGATGTCAACCACCAGAGATGAAAACTTACATCCTTACTAGCTAGCCTGCAGCCCATGCTGAGGGGAGCTATATAGCAAGTCTTGCTGACTAGTTTATCATCTGCTTAATTTCCATATATTTCTACTCCATGGTTGGCCATTCCTAGAGACTTCAGGTTCTTGCCACTCTCAACACTTCCCTGGTAAACACGCTATAGGCACCAGTTCTGAGCTGCTGCTTTTGAGGTCCTTTGAGGCCTTGAGGGCCTTTGCTGTGTGTGACCAGCAGGTTCATGCCTTCTGTTTGACTTTCCTCTGGTTCATCTGTCTTTTCTTACAAAGTTTCCAGCTGAGAACTTGAGAAGGCAGAAAGAAAATTATTTTTCGTCCTTATACAATTGCTTCCATTGTTCCTTAGAGAACTAGAAGATCCCCCCCCCCGGGATTGCCCCCACCCACCCCCAATCTCATCCCTCCTTTCTCTGCAGAGAGGACCAGAGCTATGACTTGGTAGGTTCTATTTCAATCTTCTTCTTGTGAGTCTGATGAGCTCATGGAATAACTTTGATCAGAGATAGAACATTTTAAGATCTAGTCAGGATCATCTGGCGGTTTTTGACTGCGGCTGTGACCACAGTTTGACCCATTGACTATGGACTCCTAGACTTCCACCCTTGCTTGTATTACCCATTGTAGGACTTTGCTTTACCTAAACTCAAGGCCCTTGTTCTCTTCTTGGAAAACACCTTCATTTTGCAAAATCCTTGTTTCCTGACCTACAATTCGTAAGGCCTCAAATGAAACTCTTTCCTAATTTACAATCTGATATTGATCAATTTTGTGGTGGTTTCAATGAGAAATGTCCCTCATAGACTCCAGCATTTGAGCTTTGGTCCCCATTTGATGGTTTTGGGAGGTTTTTGGGATACGGCCTTGCTAGAGGAAGGCTTTGAGGGTTTAAGTTCTTTAACCATTTCCAGTTCACTCTGCTTCATGTCTATGACTAAGCATGAGAGGTCTCAGTGTCCTGCTCCAGCCTCCATGCCTGTGCTTGCTGCCATGATGGATTCTTATCCCTTTGGAACCACAAGGCAAAATAAACTTTCTCTCATAAGTCACTTTTGTGTTTTATCACAGCAATGGAAGGGTAACCAGTACGAATTTTTACATCCATGTACTGTGTGTGCATAATGTATGTGTATGTGTGTAATGTGTGTTTGTGTGTGCGTGTGTGTAAGAGAGAGAGAGAGAGAGAGAGAGAGAGAGAGAGAGAGAGGTGTTTGAACACAGAATCTAGTACATGTGGTTTGAATGGAAACAGCTCCCATAGGCTCATATGTTTGAATACTTGGTCCCCAGTCGGTAGAACTTTTGGGAAGGATTAGGAGGTGTGAACTTACTGGAGGAGGCATGTTACTCAGGGTGTGCTTCCAGGTTTCAAAAAATTAACACAATTTCCAGTGTGTTCTGTTTGTCTCCTGCATGCAAGTTTTGAGATGTGAGCCCTCAGCTGTTCCTGTTGCCATGCTCCCTCAAACTGTAAACCCCTTTACAGCTTTCCTTCTATAGGTTGTCTTGGTCACAGTGCTTTATCACAGCAATAGCAAAATAGTAACCAACACAGTATATAATTATTTACAACTTGCATAGCTTGCCAAAAAAAAATTACCTTGGAGATAACTGCCAACACCTTATTGTTTTGAACTGTTGCAGCATTTACATTTGTATAGTGTATGCTAATAATTGTTAAGATGAAAATTAAAAAAAAAAGATGTAATTCTTTCAGCTGGCAGTTGAGCACACTCGGAAGAGGCAGGTACCATGGAGAGTCTGGAGGCTGAGTTACAGCCCAAGTATAACTTAGTTGGTGGAGGCCTTTCTGGAATACACAGCAAGTTTGAGGCCAGTCTGGGCTCCATGAGGCCCTGTGTCAAAAGAAGAGAAAGGTGGGAGAGGGGAGATGAGGAGAGGAGGAAAGACTCAGCAAGGACTATATCGAATGTTCTCTTAATTGTTGATTGGAATGTTACTGGGATCTTGCTGTGGGATAGCCTCAGCTCCCTGGTCCCTGTGATCTCTGTCAAAAGAATCCACAGGCTATAGTGTAGGAGTTGGAGTGGATTGCAAAGTGGGCACCCTCAAGGGATGAGCGTGGGCGTGACCAAGGGAATATTGAGGAACAGAGACTGGCTAGTGACCAGAGAGACCATTGTGGCAGCCTACAATTTTAGGGAGCCCTTCTCTTCCTTTTTAAAGTTTATGGAACAACTTCCTGGGGATCACTTCCTGTCTAGGTGATTGACAGGTCCATTGGATTCGTTTTTAAAAGGGGACAGTGTTATGTGTATACAGCTTCTAGCATTCTTGCCATCTTTTGGTCAGTTGAGAATGCCATGTTTCCATGCAGGAATGAGACTCAGACTCGTCCATGCTTTTGATCAGTAACCACAGTTCTATAGTTTGAGTTTCCGTTTTTACAGTCTTCCGATTCTGAGGAAGAAGGTTCGGTCTAATGACCTTCGAGCCTGCTGATAATCGACAGGCTACTTCCTGGGTGTGTGCTGATACAGAATCTGTGTGTGTGTGTGTGTGTGTGTGTGTGTGTATACATTTGTCTAAACAGCCTGCACCTAGCTCTGCAGCCTACACGACACAGCATGTCCCGCAATGTTTGTGTTTCCCATGTCACAGCGCAGCAGGAAAGGCAGCCAGTTTCTGGTGCTTGGCTGAGGTCAGGTGTTGGGTCTTCAGTTGAGTCACAGCTGACAGGAAATGTAAACAGATCTCACATACTCAGAGATCTGCCACTTTCTAGCTTGAAATTTTTTTAACCATCCAGGCTCTAGGTACCCGAGTACCTAAATACGACCAATGGACTTAAAAGACAATGGCGCCTGCTGCCAGCTTCCAAGAAGCACCTGCTCCAATATTTAAGCATTTTTATTCTGCTGTTTACGTATTTGCCGCATTTCTGTACAACTTAAATTAGCAACCATTTCTTGACTTCTAAGAGTGTTTAAATATGATCCGTTCACTGAGTTTCCCTTTGTGGAAGGCGATGTAGCCTCTCTGCCTCCCCAGAGCCCCTCCCTCACCCTCTGGAGCACATTAAATCTTTCTTCAGGTCAAATCAGTATTCAGTGTTTACATTTTTATGTACATGTAGCCATTCTTCACAGTGAGCCGCATGTTACTGTAAGTATTAGGATTACATTGTTCTCTTCCTCAGTTTTTAACGTCCCCAGAAATTAATAATTGCTCCGTCTCTTTTTCATTTGTTTTACTTCCTATGTACCAATTACAGATTATTTCCCAAGCTCCACGACGGAACTGACAGTCTCTGACTATTTCAATTACACCAGGAAATCTTCTTGCTTTATTTGTTTCAGCTGCAGTCATTAAAGAGGCTTCCAGTGCCTCCCCATTTGGACCACTGTTTGCTAGCATTTCCATCAGTCTTTGTGTTCTACACCAGGAAGGGACAGTGTCTTAATATCGCCTTCAAGGGCCTGTCCCACATGACCACGAGGTTGATTCCATAGCCTCTCGGTGGCATGGACTAGTGCCCTAGCCAGTTTGAACTGTCACCTTGACACAGCCTATAGTCATCTGAGAGGGAATTCCAATGGAAGGATGCCCAGATTTGACTGGACTGTGGGCATGTCTGTGGAAAACTGTCTTGATTGATAATTGATGTGGGAGGACCCAGCTCACTACGGGCATCCCCATTCCCTAAGCAGGTGGTGTTAGTCTGTATACAAAAGCTAGCCTGCAGTGAGCTAGCCAGCCGTGTTCTTTCATGGTTTCTACTTCAAGTTTCTGCCCTGACTTCCCCCAGTGATGGGCTGTGACCTAGAGGTGTTAAAGTCAATAAACTTCCCCCTAAATTGCTTTAGGTCACTAAAGTATTCTTAACTGTTGAGCCACCTGTCCAGCCTTCATAGTTTTTCCTTTACAGAGTTTCTCTGTGTAGCCAAGGCTGGCCTTGAATGTACAATATTCTCGCCCCAGCCTCCCAAGTGTTGAGATTGCAGGTGTGTACCACGATGCTGGGCTTAGTCTGTGCCTTTTCTTTGGAGCATTAAGGGTGTTCATATTCAGAGTTATAACTGAAAAGTATATACTAGTTCTTGGGATGTTTTTTGTCCCTAATATATGATGCTTTCCTAATTTTCATTTGCTTATTTACCCTTTCAGTGGGACTTAGTTCTTTCCTTGCTGCTGTTGGCCACGCTTATCTCTCTCATCTCTGCAGATCTTCTTCCTGTATCTTCTCTAGTGTTGACTTAGTGACCAAGAATTCCTTAGTTTATGCTTATCTTGGAAAGATTTTATTTTTGTTTTTATTCTGGAGGATCATTGCTGGGATAGCAATCTGGATCTCACTTATTCTCTTTCAGGGCTCAAATAATGCCATTCTGTGCTCACCTAGCCACCTAGCCACCTAGCTCTGAGTTTCTGTTGCAAATCTGCTGCTATCCTGGTAAGTTTGCCTTTTTTTGTTGGTATATGTGTGTGTGTATACCTATATCTATCTATATAGAATGTGTGAATATGCACACACATACATACACACATATATTATAAATAAAGGTATATATATATTTTGATAAGGTCTTTTAAACTTGTTATATAAACAAGGGTGACCCTGGACTTCTCATACTCCTGCCTCCACCTCCCAAGTGCTAGGATTGTAGGCATGTGCCACCACGGCCAGTTTTGTGTGATGCTGGGAACGGAATCCAAGGCTTTGTGTATACTAGACAGGCACATGGCCAACTCATCAGTACCCCTCGGCTGTTTGCCTTTCTAAGCGAGTTGGTGGTTCACTGTCGCAGTTTTCAATGTTCTATTTTTGTTCTATCTTTTGGTATTTCAGCTCTCATATGGCACAGGGCAGTGCTTTGATGGTCATGCCTGTTTGTGCAATTTGGGATTTGTTTGATCCTTTTAGTGTGTAGATATTAGTTACTTCTTGTTGATGTGATGGATAGCTGACAGAAACAAAGACACAGTGTCATGGTTTTAGGGACTATCTGGCCATATTGACAGATGGCCAATGTGATATCAGCTTCTGTCTGTGGTGGCAGGAGCTCGTGGTGTAGCCTGCTCACATCTCAGTGGATCAGGGAACAGGAGGCTTGGGCCAAAAAAGACCATGCTAAAATCATCAAGGTCTGCTACTAGAGGTCCATATCAGCCAGCTAGAGTCTGTAATTCAAAGGTTCCACAACGGCATGGACATCTGGGGATAAAGAATTTTAACACATGAGCCTGTTGGAGACACTTACATTCAGACATAGCATTAGGATTCCATGGTTCTAATCTGTACCTTCTTTTAGAGAAAAAATATGTAACTGTTATCTTTTAATTGTGTCCTAGAGGATGCATGTCTTTTTTTCTTCTTATAATTATTTAGCTTTATTTTGTGTGCATTGATCTGAAGGTGTCAGATCCCCTGGAACTGGACTGTTGTGAGCTGCCTTGTGGGAGCTAGGAATTGAACCTGGGTCCTCTGGAAGAGCAGCCAGCCAGTGCTCTTAACTGCTGAGCCATCCCTCCAGCCCTGGTCTTGCACGTCTTGTTCACAGTTTTCGTTCCTTTATTACTATCTGCATGGCCTAATGTGGCAGCTTTGTCTACATGCTCTGGAATTCTCTCTTCCTGGTTTAGTGTGTTGGTGAGGTTTTCTGTTATGCTTTATTTATTTAATATTTATCATTCTTATTTATGAGTTGATCTGTATCGTGTATAAGCAGGTGCCTGGACAGGCCAGAGGATGTCGGATTCCTTGTAAATGGAATTATAGGTGGCTTTTAGCTACTTGATATGGGTGCTGGGACTTGAACCCAGGTTCTCTACAAAAGGAGTAAATGCTCTTAATCTCTGAGTCATCTCTCCAGCACCCACTGCCCACTCTCCCACCCCCTTTTAGGCCATGCTTTAAAAGTTCTTCACCAGTAATGACAGACACGATGAGAGTAAGGGCCTAAGACTTTCAGACTCATCCTTGACCTATCACATAACAGTTGCAAAGGACTCAATATGAGATACTCCTCATATTGGTGAATGAAGCTCCTCAGTTAGGGGTGGGACTTGATGACTCCCTCATCTGCCCATTGATGGCTCCCTTCTCTACCCATGCTGGCCTCTTGTCTGGCTTTCTCCTGAGCAGCCATAGCTGCTGTGTTTTTGCGTGTGCAGTGGTCCTCTTAAAGTCCAACAGGGCATGTTTTCTCATAGACGTCAGCTGCTCCTGCTAGCCCATGTTCTTACAGAGGGATGCCCTCAGGGAGAAAAGCTGAAGACCCCTGCTATCTGTCTACCCAGGTTGGCCTAGGACTTACTAGGTAGACCAGGCTGTCCTGGAGTTAGTGGCAATCCTTCTGGCTCTGCTTCCGGAGTGCTGGGCCTACAGGTGTGTACTGTAACGCCTGTGCTCCCCCGCTCCCTGCGGGTGTGTACAGTGTGTAGAGGACAGGGCAACCTCAGGGGTTGTTCACCTCTCTAACTAGGTCGTCCGGTTGGCCATCAGGTCCTAGATTCCTGCCTATGGCTGCTTCTGCAACTCTGGGGGGTTCTAAGTACATGCACCACCACACCTGACTACTCATGCAGGTTCTGGGGATCCAAGCCCTCATGTTTGCAAGGTAAGCATTTTTTGATTAAGCCATCTGGAGCAAGCCCTCCACTCTCTTTTTCAGATACCTAATTGTTTGAGTAAGTGTTAGCTGCATAAGTTTGTAAATCTAAAAGGCGCATAATAGAATGTGCCCCGTTTAGTCTTGCCTTTATCTGTTTGTAAATTGGGCTTCATATTCTCCCATAACTACTTTATGTAACAATGAACAGGACAACATAAATGTATCGTTTTGTCTCTTCTATCCCTATTTTCCCAAACAATAGCATATCGTATGCATTTTCTGACATTTTGTTTTTATCGCCTATCGAAATATTTTGACATATAAAATGTACCTTTACTATGGTTTTATAGCTGTGTCATATTGCATTCGGTGGATATAACCTTATTTGTTTAACCTGTCATCTTTTGATAGATATTTAGGTTGTTTTCAGTCTTGCTATTATAACCAATTCTGCGAATATGTTAGCATTCTTGTAGAATAAATTCCCAAAGGTGGAATGGCTCAGGCAAGAGGGACGTACATTACTAACCTTGGCAGCGATCTTCAAATTGCCCTTCTAGGATCCGTACAGTTCATGCTCCCGTCAGCAATATTTAAAGGGCCCACTCCCCCACGCCAACACAACGTGTTCTCAGTCTCTTGGTGCTTTGCCAGTCTGGCGGATGGGAACGACCTGTGCATCTCTATTGAAGAGCTAAGAGACTGCTCCCGGCTGCTCCTCCAGCGGTCCCGTGTTTCTGAGCAGTGTCTCCTTGGCCAGAATTTTGTCATGTGTTTCTTCCTAAACCATCCATCAACAGAAGGAACAAAACTATCCTAATTGGTCTGAAGTTAATTGAGCTTTACATCCTGTGGTGGGACTGGGACATGGGCCAGTCCTTCACTGCATAGTGTGCCTACATGGCACCAGGCTTCTTATCAGAAGGGCATTGGTGGTCGTGGACGTTGGGTAGGTGCTTGGAGTATCTGAATATCCAGTCCACCTGCCCATGAGAGGCTGCCTCAGTCCTGGGCTGTTAAGGTCAGGCAACGCTGCCCTCAGGACTTCCCATTCTTCTGTAGTTGGTGGACTTGACTGTCCTGGGGCGGATGATGTCTGTGGTTTTAGGGAAACCTTAGTCCAAGGTCAGGTCTCAGGGTCTGCCATGAAGAAGTATAGTTTTTAAAGCTTGGTGCTCTGGGTTCAAATTCCACTCAACATTTGCTGCCTCTTCACTCAACCTTTCTCTCTCTCTCTCTCTCTCTCTCTCTCTCTCTCTCTCTCTCTCTCTTTCTGTGTGTGTGTGTGTGTGTATTTACATGTTTATGTAGGCCAGTGGTAGGTTTACATGTCTTTCTCTATTGCTCTTCAACTTATTTACCTTAACAAAAATTTATATTTATTTTATTTTGTGTGTGTGTGTGTGTGTGTGTGTGTGTGTGTGTGTGTGTGTGTGTGTGTATGTGTGCGGAGGTCAGAGAACAAATTCCCAGGAGTGGCTTTTCTCCTGTCACCGTGTGGGTCCTAGGGATCAAACTCAGGTTGGTAGGCCTGATGACAAGTGCCCTCCCCCACTGAACCATCCTACTACCCTTTCATTTTGTTTTTTACAGACTTAGGAGTTCCCTCACCATTTGAGTAAGTGGTAAGTAAGGAGTTCACTCTGCTGGCCAGAGCTTCATGACCCTCTTTTTTGTTTACTTGTTTGCTTTGTTGTTTTCTAGACAGGGTTTCTTTGTGTAGCCCTGGCTGTCCTGGAACTCGGCTCTGTAGACCAGGCTGACCTCAAACTCAGCTCCGCCTGCCTCTGCCTCCTAAGTGCTGGGATCAAAGGTGTGCACCACCAATGGCTACATGTCCTCTCTTGTCTCCACCTCTCTAGGGTCAAGTTTATACACCTGGCTTTTTACATGGATGTCCTGGATCAGAACCCAGGGCCTCATAGTTGCCAGGAGCCATCCCCTCCCCCACACTCCAAGCCTATCTAAGCCTGTATGCTCTCAGCTGTAAAGCTGAACCAGGGACAAAGGCCTATCTCAGAGGCCACTGATGTCACTGAGATTGCAAAACTGCAGCATGCACACCACAGGGGCTTTCCTGAACCAGGGTGTCCCATGTCACAAGGAGAAGATTTTTCTAGTTTTTCCTCTAGGTTATGAGCCCGTGGGAACAGTGGGGAGGCTCAGTTGTCCCATTGTGCCCAGACCAGGCATCCGGCCAGGCACACAAAAGGTCTCTGTGGAATGAATGAGAGAATAGCAGTAATTTAGGGGGGAAAGGCTGCTATACATCCTAATGGGGTTTGGCATTCTCAGCCATATTGAGGTGGGAGATGCCCTGATACAAGTCCATGTCTGAATCATTCACACACGCGTGCCTCCTGATGACATGCAATGTTTATCTACGACATCTGCATTGTATTGATTTATCAATGCCCATTTTGCAGTCAGATCAATAGCTTAATTGCATTTCCGGTTGACAAGAGGATACAACCTGTTTGCTGTAGGGTGAGCACCCTTGAGCTGAGAACCTGCCTAAGCTTTGTTTGCTCTCCAATTTGGAGCTGCCTTCATGACCAGTGATCAAAGGTTCCAACTCATGGAGGTCAGGGTTAAGAGAGGCCTGGGGGCTGTGTTAGGGGTGTGTATAAGGGTCTGAGTGCAGAGTGGGAGGGTACCTGCATCTGGGGTGGGCATCACCCTATTTATTCTTGAGTCTCTGATCATGTTTCTTGTCCACTGAACATACTTAGATGCCCAGGGTCTGTCCCACACAGTAGGGTCTGGTAGAATGTTGGCAAACAAATGCTTTGATCTTCGCGTAGGGCTTTGGGGATGATGTGAGAGAAGATGCCACGCACTGGCAGTAGGTGGTGCTGTATCAAAGTCTGAAGCTGGAGTCTGGAAAGGAAATCTTTTCCTGGGAGCTTCCAAATCCTCAAATAAAACCGAAAACGATGATTAAGCATTCCTGATTTTTAAAATCTTCCTACAATACCAAAAGGACTTACTTTGTAAACACAAAGGAATTCCAGTCAGTGAATAGAACATTCATTTATTAAGCACCTACTAAGTGCCTGGTACAATATTAGTATATTAATTCTGCTGGAGTGTTCTTTATATCACCCCCCCCACAATATAATCCATCTCTATTGCTTACCTTTTAGAGGACTACATTGACGAATTGTTCTATTAAAGAAAGATAACGATATTTAAAGTCTTCAATGGGAGAGGAATCACAAAGGAGTTTTTAAGACTAATTTAGACTTGTGTGGAGCATTCAACACATTATACTAATTTTTTTTCAGAAGCTGAACAGCTTAGAAGGGGGGAAAATCAGCCTGTTTTCATCTTGTTGCCAAATCTGGGTGATCTAGGCCTCATCAGTGCTAACAAATATACCCCTAATAACAGTTTGTGTTTGTTAGGCTGAGCAATGCATCTCTGCAAAACATTATTAGTGCTTATATTATCTTACAGATTACACTGGCGCTCAACCCAGGGTCCCAGGAAAAATATAATGGCAGATTGAAGCCGATGGGCTATTTTTATGGGAGAGACTTCATTATTTTGTGAAGTTGAAAGAAATCTTTGAAAATTCAGGAATGAGTACGCGTGCGCGTGTACACACACACACACACACACACACACACACACACACTCCCGAGTCCAGTTTGGCTGAGGGGTGTAGCTGCAGCCTTCCAGGTCCCAGGCACTCCTTTTACAAGCCAGGGGAGCTGAATGAGATTGTGGGGTGGCAGCACTGCTAGTCACCCGAAACCGGTCAGAGGGGGAAGTAGTCGGGCCCTGCCCCAGCTCCCAGCCTGAGCTGTTGCTAGTCCCTCTTTGCTAGATCATTGGCTCCATGGACTACAGAGCAGGGGTTCTGATTCCTCTCGAACCTTCCCTGCCGGTGCAGTATTTGGCACCCTGAAGGCATCGGTAACCCTGGTTGACCAGGGCCTGTTAATCTCGGGGTATAGTAACCAGAGAGACTGGTTAGATTGGGAGTTACCCAGACCCTCAGCAAGCACTACCCTGCCACGTGGGCCACCTTTGAGAGCCGTGCGGAAGTCCTAGATTTAGAGTGTGCTTGAGGGGCAGTACTGAGGCTTTGGAGGGCTTAGTGAGAAGGCAGAGGAGAAGGACATCTCTCTGGACCCCGGCACTAGGACGGCTCCTGAAGCAGGCAGGTGGGACGCAGGGAGGAGAGAATGACATCAGGAGAGGAAGGCTGCAAGTCAGGGCAGAAAGCAGGAGTGAGGGTACGGGTTATATAGAAAGGCAGGGGAGGCCCCGATTTCTATCCCTTTTGTCCTTTTTAATCAAAGATGGAATTCCACAGGTTTTTTTCCTCATTTAAAGGATGCCTTCCTCCCTCTCAAAAGCCATTTCCCTGATGCCAAGCCAGGAAACAGAGGATCAGTTGTCTCTGAGGTCTGTGGTACCGAATAGCAGGGGTTCTGGGATATACCCCCACCTGGGTGCTCACCCTGCCCACTGTGAAGCGGCTGTGCGTGACTCCAAAGGTGACCTTGTCCCTCAACAGAGAGGGCGTTCCCTTGAGCTCCTAGCCAGGGGAAGAATCAGAGGTCAGAGTCTGGTGGGCCATGCAGTTCAAATCAGGAATGTCACCTCCAAGCCTTTGTATCCTCAGGTCAAGCAGGGACATTGGGAACTCAGGTGTGAACTGGAGTTGAGTCAATTCATACTTTAGGTAGGACCAGTGTGTATATATCAGGGGGGAGGCATTTTAGGCTGCTGCCGTGATAAGGATAATAGTAATGGCTGGGATGTGGGAAAATGTGGCCCTATTAAGGGGTGACCTAGTCTGTCTGATTCGTGGGGTACAAGGAAGGGGACCTATTCTATTTTCCAGACTGGATCTCAGAGTGCCTGTTTGAGGTACCAGACCTGGGTTCTGCACTTCCTCTTCCTCTGACTTCCTGCTGGGGTGCTGAGTGGACATGCTCAGATGGGGGTGACCGAATGGAAAGGGACTCCTGAGGCTGGGTCTACATCCCACACCCACAAATGACTGTGAATTCCAGAAATGCTTAGAAGATCAGAGGCTTTAACCCCAAACCTGGCTTTATCCTCGGACATGGAACCTTATTCTAGAAGGAGGAATAATACCTGAGCTGGTCTAATGGTCTCTCAGAGGAGCCAGGGGCTGCTGTAGTGGGTGCCATTTTTTCCAGCTTTGATGGAATTTTGAGTTCTCTGGGGTCTGAATGACCTTGACTTTGAGGTGTCTAGACCCAGGAAGGGAAGACATTAGGCTGACCTCATCTCTTTAGATGTGGTGTATAAGTGAGGTGTCTTGTTCTCCCCTCACAGACTTCCGGGGTCAGTACCAGAGAAGCTGCCCAGCCCCTGAAGCTCTAGGCTGGCAGTTAGGCCAAGACAGGAACCATGTGTGGGGAAGCACAGGTCCGGCCTGGGTGCTGTGAGAAGGTGGAAAGACAATGGTGGACTCTGGCTTTTGCTTGTAAGTAGGAGCCTGGGCATCTATGTTTTCCCATTGCCGGGTGGATGCTTTTCCTCCTACAGCCCAGGTTAGAGAAATACCTTTTTGTCTCTGCAGCTTTAGGGCCTTGCCTGGGGGCTGAGACGATGAGAATGAACGAGGCTGAAGAGGATTCATTGGGCAGTTTTGGGGTCACAGATAAGGTTGTATGGAAATCCTCATAGTCAGTACTCAGCAACCAAGTCTCAGGTCTTTGGAGACCTGTGTGACCGCTGTCAGTTTGAGCCACTGCTCCAGTTCCTCCTCTGTGATGATCCTGAGGTCACCAAGGCCATGCACCTTCTTCTCTTCATCCCTGCATTGTCCCAGTCAAGCTTGGGACAAGGTCATCAGTAGGGATTATTCCCAAGCTGAATAAACGGGAATGGGAGCTGGCTGAGCTCCAGGATTCATCTCTTTCTGGTCCCTGACTACCACTCAATCTAACTGGTCACTGTGGTACCCCCATCGTTTCTTCGAGTTACCATGGTACCCCCATCCTTTCTTCCCTTGAGGTGGACTGTGCTCTCAAACTATGAGCCAAAATAAACTCCTCCTTAAGGTGCTTTTATCAGAGCCACGAGAAAAACAAGTAACATATCTAACCATTTTGATCAGAGACTCTGGGTGATAGGCATTTCTTCAAGACCCCCCACTCCTTTCTCTTCCCGGGGCCCAGAGAGGACATGGGGGAGACTGAGCCTAACGTGGGGCATAAAGAGCAGTCAGCCTGAACTTCAGTTTGGCTGGATTGGAAAATGGAGGAGAAAGCACACCTCCTTCTGTACCTGTCAGAGTGGCACCAAAGGGAACCCATGTCATGTGTCCATGTGCCAAGACTGTCCTCATTTCCCTGCAGGCGAACCCTGTCAGTACCATGTCTGTACCATGTCTGCACCTCTGCAGATGTGCTCAATGCTGGAGAGGATGCCATGCATGGGATGCCTTGGTGGCTTCCTTGCCACAAACTTCCTGTCAGGTTGATCCCATGTGGACGAAGGCAGGATCCTGGAGGGTGAGGGGAGAGGGGGTGGCATTGGTCTGATGGGTCTCTTGGCTGAAGGCTTTAGTTCCCGTCAGGGCTCCCCTCCCTATGACTCCTCTGCCAGCCTTCTAGAAACTTGACTGTAGTTACTGCTTCCTCCTTAGCCACTTTCTGCCTCTTACTTTATTTTTTAAGTAATATGTTTCTATAGAACTTTTTTGTTTAATTTTTAAGTATGTGTGTGTAGGTATGTGCATGTGAGTGAGGGTAAATACCTGCAGAGGCCACAAGGGGGCATCCGATTGCCCCAGTGCTGGAATTACAGGCAATTCTGTGCTAACCAACAAGGGTGCCAGGAACCAAACTCTTGAGTTCTGTTTGAAACTCAGTCTTCTGCAAGAGCTGTGTGGACTCTTAGCCACCGAGCATCTCTCCAGCCCCTTCTTCCTGCCTCTTTATCAGGGACCAGACCTCAGGGCACCTTTTCTGATGTCACCATCTGCTCAGCTACTTTTCTCGACTGGACTATCTGTTTCGTGGTAAGCGGCATCGTCTCCTTAGCTGGTGGATCCGTGGGGTCCTATGTCTGGGTCTGGTGCTTACCTGGTGCACACGGGGTACCTGGTACATGTGTGTTAGGTGAAGAAACAAATCTATAACATGCATACAAGTACCCACCCAGCCACATGCAGACAGACTCATAGACAAGGCCATTGCTGCCTTCACCAGTGTGAACCAGTGGGCCTAGACTTCTTTTTTTAAATAATATTTTAAATTTATTCTGTAAGAAGTTCATTTATAACATATATAAGATATTTCATAGTTCATATATAACATATTTCAACTCCTCCTGTACCCTCTATGCCCCTCCCAACTTCTTGTTTTCTTCTCAGGTTTTTTTTTTTTTTTTTTAATAACCTGTGGAGTTCAGTTTTGCTGCCTGTATGTGAAGGCCGTGCCCTGGAGCATGGGTAACCTAGAGGGGTGGAAGAAAAATGATTCTCCCTTCCCCAGTAGCCAACAGTGGCTCCTCAGCTAAGGGTGGGGCCTTATGCATGCCTTCCCCTTGCTGGAACATTGACAGGCTTGATTGTATACAGTGAGTTCTTGCATGCACCCGCAGAGCCACGGGGCTAGTACGTTCTTGATTCCTTTCTCTTAGTGATCCGTTGCAGGAGTCACCAATTCTGTAGTCTAGCCTGAGGAAGCTTAGTGGCTCTGGGCTTTGCTTTTCTGCTGCAGGGAAAGAGAAATCCTCTGCGAGCGCCCCTCACTCAACCACCAGGAAATAAGGTAGGCTCAGGTCAGCTGTCACTGAAGCGGGAAGGTCATGGGAGCCTGGGGCTTGCCTGGGAGGCAGAGAGAAGGTCTTCCTCTGACCAAGCTTTTGCTCAGGTTGTTTTACATTGAGGGTATTCTCCAGGTACATTAAGTGGAGGCTCTGGGTTTATTGTGCCAAAGGGGAATGGGTGACCTGTGGAGGAAAGCAGCTGGGCCACTGGCACAAAAGGTGAGGCAGCTGCGCCCCCCACCCCCTTAGCTCAGCTCAGCTCAGCACAGCCACGGAGAGGCCAAGCGTAGATCCAGGGGTCTCCGCGCAGGGGTGGCTCCTAGCTTAGCTTCAGCTGAAGAGAGCAGGCACTGTCCCTCGGTTTTCCTCCTCTCTCTTCCTTCCTTCTTGCCCGCTTCCTTTCTCTCTTGGTCTGGTTTCTTGAGGAATCTGAAGGAAAGAGGCTCTCAAAGGAGGCCATAAAACCTCTCTGCATTCTGGCTCCTATCACACAGGAGAATGTGGAAGCTGATAATAGTCTATGAAAATTCAATAACCCTTGAAATGGGCGCCAGAGTTGCTCTCTATAAATTAAAATAATGGCTACCAAGGAATTGTCCCTCACCTCTGCTGTGGAGAATACGGTACCAAAGTGGCTTAATTAGATGCCCATTTTTTTTTCTAGGAAAAAAAAATCATTCATTGATCTCAATCAATGGCAAATGCAGGTGGCTGATGATTGTGTTTAATAACGCCCAGCCAACAAAGCCTCCTCGCCTCTTGCAGTTGGGGACGAGTAAACACAGAAACTCACACCCCGATGAGAGGTTGCAGAGACTGAACCTTGCTCTGACACCAGCCATTATGCCAATCTAGTGTGTTAAGCGGCCCCTGCAGGCCCCTGTGACTGTGGTGTTGTTAGCAGGTACAGAAGGGTCCCGGTGGCATCACCAGGTCTCTGCCCTATCTGATTGGACCTCTTCTCCCCACTAGTCTTCTTCTATGAATCGAAGCTTTGTGGGTACCTGGGAACTTGAGAGGGTGAGTTCCCACTCTTAGCTCCCCAGATGCCTGGGCATGGCTGTGTGGATTCTGGAGGGGTGTGTCTGTCTGCCTGTCTACCTGTGTATCTCTGTGCATGGATGTACCTATGTTGTGTCAGTGTATATGTGCATACGCTTGCATTTTTATCTATGTGTATATATCCTTGTGACTCTGTGTCTATGTTTATATATGTATGTGTGCGTCTGTATATCTCTGTATATATGTCTGAGTATGTGCTTGTGTGTATGTGTTTATGTAGTTCTGTATGTTTAAATAACTGTTTCTGTATATTTATATATGTAAATATATACATTGTATGTAAATACACACGCTTATATGCAAATACAATATATACATATATACATGCATGTAAAACTGTTTATGCGTGTATGCAGCACATGTGTGTACATGTATGTTCCTATGTACCTCTGCATATATACATGTATCTGTATGTCTCTGTGCATTTGTGTCTGTGTATTCTTTTGTATCTGTCTCTGTGTCTCTATGTGTGTGTTTGTGCCTACATATGTATATGGTACATATGTGTGTCTGTGCTTTAGTTCCAGTGTGTTTCTATGTATATCTGTGTCTGTGCCTTTCTGTGTACATTTGTCTGTGTGTCTATATCTGTGCCTATGCGTATATATTTTTGCATGTCTGTCTCTGTGTGTATTTGTGCTTTTGTATGTCTGTGTCTATATGTGTTTATTTGCATATCTGTCTCTCTGTTTCTGTGCCTGTGTGTGTCTCTGGTCTCTGTGTTTCTCTGTGTATCTCTCTCTCTCTCTCTCTCTCTCTCTCTCTCTCTGTATCTGCATAGACATGTCTCTAAGTGTGTCTGTGACTATCTCTCTGTCTAACCTCTGTGTGTGTGTATATATGAGAGAGGGGCCATGCTTCTTCCTGCTCAGTCACACATACTGTTCCCCTTTTGCAGAATTCCCATTTCAGAAACTCAGGATGTAGGCATCCGGTTCCGGCAAGTGACAAACTGGTGAAGCAGAAGACAGTCCGCCTGAGGGGGATTAATTAACTCCCTTTTTAGGACAGAGAACATTCTCTCTAGGATCTGCTACTCCTCCACAGTCCCTGTGTGGCTGTGGGTGGGAGGTAAGACACTGTACGGAGCCTAAGCCTATGGGTGATCTGGAACTGGAGGTTCCTCTGAGTCCCCAAATCTGAGCCATCCATTTCTTTGACCCCAACTGGTGATATGCCCAGTGCCAGGCTGTGTGCTCTTGAACTCTGTGGAGCACTAACACCCACTGTGGAGCACTCCACTTCTCTCAGCTGTGCGTGGTGATGGCTCCCAGGGAGATGCTACCCTACTAAGGACAAACTTCTGCTTGTCCTCACATGTGTCCCTTGTGTGCTGTGTGTGCTTCCCATGGGTCTCAGATGTGCGCAGAGACTCTCAGTGTGTGAGCCTCTGTCTCCATTTATGCATATGTGTGCACACATGCACACACCTAAATAGCAAGCCGAGTTCACTGTGCTGTGGCAGCCGGGGACACCCCACTGTTAGGAAACGGATCAAAGGATGCTAATGGATCAAATATTAAATGGCAGCTAAACACCGCACTGAATAATTCACCTTTCTTCATGTGAGCAGCTTTGCTCTGACTGGAATAGGAAGTGGTTTTCGTGCTGATAACGATGTTAGCAGGCAGTGCTGTTTGTTTTCCTGAAGTGTTGGGAAATGTGTGAGAACCCAAGTCTTCACTTATTAAATTCATTCCTGTGGGAAAACAGTGGCAAGATTTTCTCTCTCACCTCGGCTTTTACAGAATCAGGTGGCGGGCGGGTTGGGGGGTTGCTGGGAAACTTGGAGAGGGACTATGGGTGCGGGCAGTGGGCGCCTTAGAACCCAGGTGGAACTGGGATGCTTTGTCTGAAAAAAGGAAACCTCAGAGGGCCAGGTGGGGGACTTCAGTCTGATAGGTTAAAGCCGTAACTCCGCCTAGTCCCTGACCTGTGCCTCTCCGTCCTTGTGTGGCCAAGGGCTTCACAGAGGTGAGCTGCTAGAACTCTCGAAACAGGCAGTGTGTGCCGATCTCTCCAGCTGGGCCTTCGGAGGTCATAAGAGTCTTTTCAAGAGAGACAGGAGTGTCAGAGGCAGAGGGGAGATGGCAGCAGTAGGAGGGCTTTGGAGGGAAGTGACTGTGAGCTAGGAATGTGGGCTGACTCTAGGGGTTAGAAAAGGGAATGTCTCATATAGGAGGGATGCGGCTGGGTTCATGCTGTTACGTAGCCTGGTGTCATCCTCTTTGAACTGGTGACTTCCTAAGCGCTGAAGGGAATGCATTTGTATATTTCAAGAAACTAAATTTTTTGTCATTTGTGACGGTAACGTTAGGAGGCTGTCATAGTGGGTTCTGGATCTTTTTCCCTGCAGCTCTGTACTACTCCAAATGACACCATCAGGCTGGTGTTTCCCACTTGTGTACAGGTGTATTCCAATTACAGTTGTTGTAATTACTGTGGCACACCCTGTAGAGGGGCTCTGTCTGTATTACCCTATGTAGTCCTCATAAGGTCTTCATCGTCAGGCACTGTTACTAGCTACACTGTGTTAGTTAGCTACTACTGCGTAACAAATAGTGTCGAACGGTCCAAGCTCCAAAGCATCATATGCTTTGGATTCATGGGGGTGCAGATCTTGAAGGCAGATGTCACCTCAGATAGTCTCAGGACCTGCCTACCTTCTTGTGATTGTTAATCTTTTTTTTAAAATATTTATTATACAATATTCTGTCTGTGTGTATGCCTACAGGCCAGAAGAGGACACCAGACCTTATTACAGATGGTTGTGAGCCACCATGTGGTTGCTGAGAGTTGAACTCAGGACCTTTGGAAGAGCAGACAATGCTCTTAACCTCTGAGCCATCTCTCCAGCCCCCTGTGATTGTTAATCTTGACTGTCATCTTGTTGGGACTTAGACTCACTAAGGAGACACATCTCTGGGCATGTGTGAGGGTTTTCCAGAGAGATGTAACTGGGCGGGAGGACCCACCATGACCATGTGCTCAGGCTGTTCTATGGGCTGGGGACCTGGACTCAAAAGGAGAAAATGAGCTGAGCTACAGCGCTCATCTCTCTGCTTCCTGAGTGTGGATCCAACGTGACCGCTTGTGTCACACTCCTCACTCCTGCCTTCCCTGCCACTGTGGACTGTGTCCTTTGAACCACGGGCTAAAACAAGCCCTTCCTTCCTTGACTTGGTTTTTGTCAGATATGTTATTACAGTCATGAGAAGTATACTCCCTTCTGGATAATAGAACCAGAGAGGTTGAGCTGGTTCAGTCCAGCATTCAACTCTGGGAGCTCAGCAGCCACATTTTCTGTCTTATTTGATGAAGTCTATGATCTACACTAGCCACCCTTGAGTCTTATTTGAACGCCTCATAGATGTCCCCGTGACCCCTGTGGGCCCCTTTTTCCTGGCACGGACCACTTAGCATGACTGTGTTTGGTTTAGTGTTAGTCTTACTAAGTTGACGCGGTGAGACAACCAAGGCAGACAGTGGAAGAAAGAAGGGATGATTGACGTGTTGCTGGGGAGAGCGAGCTGCCCAGGTGACATGGGGCTGCAGAATGAGGAGCCGTGGGACAGAGAAGACCGCATGGACAGATGTCTGCTTCCTGTGTTTAGTTAACTTTGTGCGGCTTCCCCAGGGCTGCAGAAACTCGGCAGCTTGGCTGCTGTCCTGACAGCCCTTCGTCTCCTGGATACCGGCTCTTTGGTTACAGGGTACAGTGTGAGAAAAAGCAGTGTCTAAGGCCCAAGGTCAATTGCTTCATATAGGGGAAAATAAGGGCATGATGTCCCCTGGATGTAAGTTAGGGGAGCACTGTCCACTGTCCTGAGACCTGTCCCTTGTGGGGGACAGAGGGGTCTCCAGGTCAAGGTCTCTCCACAGTGGTGACACAAATTTCCCCTTTCTGAGTTCATTATACTACTGTGCCTTGCTCCTAAACACCATCAGCTAGAAGCCACCAAGTAGTAGCATTCAAAGGCTGGGTACCTTAAACTGCTAACCCCATCTGGGTCTCCTTAAGCTGGCACATTCCCAGCTGCTACCCTCAGACCTACTGAATTGGAAACTCTGGTGTGTGGCCCCCCAATTCTTAGTGTTCGAATATTCTCCAAGTAACTTTGATTCAGTCAAAATAATTTAGATTTCTTGATTTTTTTCCTTTATGTCCCAATAAACCTTTGACATCCCCCCCAAAAAAATCACATATTATGTGTATAGACTTAGGACTATCCAGAATGTTTGAGAAAATTGAGAGATTTTTGCTTTAACGATTGGCTTGGATGTTGATTTTTTTTTTAAAGGCAGGGTTTCGCTCCATAGCTCAGCCTGGCTTGGAACTCATTATGTAGCACAGGCTGGCCTCAAACTCAAAGCAATCCTCTTGCTTCAGTTTCCTGAGTGCTGGAATTACGGGGTGAGCTATCACACCAACTTTGTTTATTTGTCGAGCACTTCTCTGGGCCGTAAACACTGTGTGACAGCTGCACAGTTTATCCAAGGCTGTGTGGTCATTGGGATGCACTGTCACCAGCCAGTCCCTGTGACTGATGGATGTAGTCTTCAGAGAGGGCGCTGATCTTGAACTCGCAGACACGGTCATAGTGTGAACATATGGTGACCAGAGCTAATTACCCTCTTTGACCTGTGTGGGATTGGAGCCTGGACTAGTGAGGAGCCTTATGAGAGTTCAGGGTTGGGTTTGGATGCTTCTGCAAGGCTAGGAGAATAGCCCATGCAGGGACACTTTGAGGAGACACCCCAAGACCAGTGACACCCAAAAGTCACTTTCAGCAGGGAGGAAAGTCATGGGATTGACTCCTCTTTAACAGGATACGATATAAAAAGTATACATTCTGATTCCATTTCTTTGCACAAGGAAGAAAAACCCATGAAAACAAAAAACTTGTCTTTCTATGCATAGAGAAATGCGTGGAGGGCTATAAACTAAGGTGCTAATGCGATTTGGAAACAGTGATGTTACGAGGTATTTTCATTTTCTTCTTTATTGCTTATCTGTATTTTTTGAATTTTCTATAATGAGCATCCATTACTTTTGTAATAAAGAACACGAAAAAGAAGACCAGGGAAATCAGGAAGAGCTGCCGTTTTGGGTGGAAGCTGCTAGAAAGTGTATTCCTCACTTGTGTTGCAGGCTAGCAGATTAGGGTTCAAGGAGAGAATTTCTGGAACTTATTCCTGAGGTCCTGAGCCAGGCTGAGCACTCTGAGGCTGGAGAGGTCATTGGGAGCTGCATGTTGTTGATGGAAGGACCTTGGAGGCTCTGTAGCCTGGTCTCCCTAAGTTGTGTGTATGTGTGTCTGTCTGTGTGTGTCTGTGTGTGTGTGTGTGTGTGTGTGTGTGTGAGTGTGTGTGCATGTGTGCATGTGTGTGTGTCTTTTCCCAGCCTGATCAACACATGAGATGACTTTGAAGGCTGGAACTGGCTTTGAGCAGTGCAGACCTGGGGTTTGGGTATGGTAGGCATTGTCCTGATAAGCAGAAAGAGAGAGAGAGAGAGAGAGAGAGAGAGAGAGAGAGAGAGAGAGCTAGCGAGCAATCCCTCTACTTCTCCTGGGCTTCCCACACATCACAATGCCCTAAAGGAACAAAACTTGAAAGACAGTGCTCAAATGAGTTTCCATGACATCTGGTCCGATGCTGAAGGGGCTTTGCTGTTTTTTTTTTTCCTCTTTTCTTTTTATTAAAGTTCATTACTTCCAATTATAAAAGAGGGGGTTTGGTGGATTTATCTCGTAAATCTAATTGAACCATTTCCCCCACGCTTCTCCCCAGTGTAAAACATTCTTGCCCTTTGGTGCAGAGAAAGAACCGAGACGAGCCTTTCTTAATTTGAAAAAACATATTTATCCTTGAAAGCCATAGAGAATTGAAGGAAATTCATCCTTGAAAGGGCTTAGAACGGAAGCAAAGGAAATGGACTTGGTCTGCAGGTGATGGAGGTGGGCCTGCCATGTAGGGAGCTAGCCATCCTCGGGTCCCCTAAAATTTCTCCCAAGTGGGGGGTGTTGATAACGCAAACACTGAGGATTCCTGGGACGTCGGTGGAATTCAGCCAGTTAGTCTGTGTGTGGAAGCCTGGAGACCGCTCTCCTGTGGACGTGCACAGGCTGATAGAAGTCAGCCGGCCTGGAGCAACCATGGATGACGGTCGAGACTGGCAGATCTCTTTCCCTCTTTTCTGTTATTCTTTCAACAAGATTCGTGGCCTGGAAAAAGACACCTTTGGCAAGAAGTGCTTGAGATGCCCCGAGTTTCGTCAAGAGTACGTAGAGGTTGGAGGCCAGGGCATGTGGGGTGGATCACGAGTCAGCAAAGCTGGTAGGCGTCTCGTACCCAGAGCTTACTGCTGGGCCTCTAGCCTTAGTCTTTCATCTCTTCATCGCTTCCTTTCCCTGTAGTACAAATAATAAAAACCCAGGCACAGATATTGGTGTTCAACCTGAAGATCAGAAAAGCAAAGCAGCCAAGCCACTTACCTCTAAGAAATCCTCAGACTGAAAAAGAACATGTTCCTGTCATCCCATTTTATATTCCTTTCTAGTGCTGGGATTAAAGGCATGCACCACCACCGCCTGGCCTCTATGGCTAATTAGTGTGGTTGCTGGGATTAAAGGTGGGTGCCACCACTGCCTGGCTTGTATGGCTGACTATTGTGACTGCTTTGCACCGACCTTCAGGCAAGCTTTATTTATTAAAACAGAAATAACATACCACCACTATGACTTCCCTTCTTTCTCAACCTCCTTCTCCTCCTGCTCCTCCTCCTTCTTCTTCCTCTTTTTTGCTTCCTAGGTTGGCTTTGAACTTCTGGTTTTCCAGCCTTCACCTCTCAAGTGCTGGGATTATAGGAGTACACATGCTCACACCTGATTTATGCGGAACTGGGAACTGAACCCAGGGCCTCGTGCATAGCACTCTAGGTAAGCCTTCCCCTGGAGGAGCCGCATCTCCAGCCCGCCAGCTTGTTCCATAGTGAGTTTTCTAGGACTTTCTAGAAGTCCCAAATTGAGATGGGTATGACTCAGAGCATGCTGAGAGGTGCACTTGGTGATTAGGACCTAGGAATCTTGAGGCTTATTGTGTGACAGCGGAATTGGAAGATTCTACCGCACTACATGGACAAGGACCTCGCTTAGCGTGTTCCTGGTGTAAGTACAACCACATTGTCCGTCGTCTTCCCAGAGAAGAGTCAACATGGTGGCGTTAGGATCAGGACAGGTGAAGCGAATCCTGGGCTTCTCATTCTTTTGTTTCCCTATCCCATGAAGGGAGATGGGTACAGGGCCCTGGGAGAGGGGACAGCTGTTGGAGAGTGGGGGAGCTGGGCTGCTCTCAAGCTTGGTCTAGGATCTGCCTGTTTCTAGCAGGAGGTTCTTGAACCCTTCTCCTGGAATCTGGTTCCCGACAAGCTATCTATTCTGACCTCCCTGTCAAATGGCAGTGCTGTCTTTTATTGTTGGGCAGTGTGGGACTGGCTTGGGGGGGGTGACAGAATGATGTAGATGCTGTTCTTAGTGATTGTGAATAGTTAGCAAAGAGAATGCCACGTGGCCACCACTGACTGTGCTCATAGCAGGGGGCGATGAGGGTTCCTGAAGAGGGACTTACGGTAACATCCAGAGGGCTTTAGGGGGCTAAGAAACTGTTCTTTGGACCTCTGCAGGATTTCTTAAGGGGACTTTTAAGAAGAGGGTGTTTTAGTTGAGTCTGGCAAGGAGAAGGGAGGCAGGGAAGGAGAACTAATAAGGAGCTTGGACCATGAGACCGGAAGAGGGGAGTCTGGGGATGCTGCCAGTTTGGGCGTGACTTTTTAGTTTAGTTTCTGTTGCTGCGATAAAACATCCTGACATAAAACCAGCCTAGGGGAGGAACGGTGCATCTGGGATCGTAGTTCTAGGTTATACTGAGTCATAGGAACTTTAAACTGCTAGTCCCGTCAGAGTCCAGAGCAGAGAGAAATGAATGTGCTCATGTTCACTGACTTAGTGTGTTCATTTCCATTTTTCTACTCTTGACCGTGCAGTTCAGGACCCTCTGCCTAGGGATTGATGCTGCCCATGACGGGCTGAGGTCTTACCACATCAATGAACTTAATTAGGACAATCGCTCACAGGCCGGCTCCGTGTAGACAGATCCTCGCTGAGACACCCTTTTCTAGGTGAGTCTAGGTTGTGTCAAGTCAGCAGTTAAACTAACTACACTTGGTTAGTTCTTTTATTTATTATGTATACAATATTCTTTCTGTGTGTATGCCCGCAGGCTTGAAGAGGGCACCAGACCCTATTACAGATGGTTGTGAGCCACCATGTGGTTGCTGGGAATTGAACTCAGGACCTTTGGAAGAGCAGGCAATGCTCTTAACCTCTGAGCCATCTCTCCAGCCCCACTTGGTTAGTTCTTATATTGAAAAAACAAAAAAAGGATTCTAGAGCCTGCCTGCTGAGTCTGAGACTGGCTTGCAGGCTAGGAAGAGAAGGCTACTCTGGAAGCTTCGGAAAGAAATAGTGGGATTGTCTTCCCCAGCAACCTGCCTATCACCATGGAATGATGGCCAAACAGTGAATAGGCCAGAAATGTCCCAGGCACTCTGACTCTCTGTAGTCTGGGGCCTTTGCTAGGAAACCTGGGGGGTCCCAGTTCTTAACCCTGGTGTTGGAACTAGTTCTTCCAGCCGACAGAGTCTTCCCAGGAAGAGCCCACAATGACAACTTCCTGGCTTAGAGGACCAGAAGTCCCGTGTTAATTTCTGGGTCGTGCCTAGTCTGTGTCCTCCCAGCGTCCTATCTGCGGAAGCATCTATGCTCTCCTGGCTCCCTTCTCCCCCTTCTCCCACCCAGGGTTCTGAGTTTGAGATGCTGACACCCCAAGGAACCCTTATAAATGGGAGGTCCTATCAGCCAGAAGGCTCTTGGGACGCTCGTGATGGAGGGGTAGCAGGGATGGGGAGCCCAGGGCTGGCACTTGCAATGTGGAATTGTTTTTTTTTTTTATTAAAGTTTAAAATTTAATAAAATGAGATCCATGGGAGGGGGGAGTTCCATGTACATCATTCCACTTCCTGCTGATGAAGCAGGTTGTCTGTACAGCCAGGCTTCTCAACCTCTGGACGTCAAAAGTAGAGTAGACTTGGTGGCAGTTGATGGCTTGTGGGGCTGGAGATGGGCTGGAGATGGGCTGGTGTCATGGCCATACTCCTTTACTAAGGCTGAGGTGAGATGAGGCTGGGCCGCGGTCATGTCCTTGGTGCTGCTGCAGAGGTCCCTGGACTAGTCAGTGTCAAACCCCGGCTGCTATTCAGGCCACGCCCACCTGTGGCCTCCTCTTTCTTACAGATGAAGGAAATGGTGGACTCCCAAATAAAATGTGAATCTCTAGTCTGTCACAGACAAACTCACTGCCTCAGGGAAGTTTCTAGGCCTAGGCTGCCAGGCTCTGGCACATCACGTGGCAGCCAGTGTTTTGGGTGCAACTCTATGCCCTCCCCTCATACTTCATCCTCTTATTTGCCCGTTCTCTCCCGGCAATACAGGAAGCTCCTCCCCTTCCCCTGCCTCGGGCCAGGGAATCAGAAACAGCCCCACCATGTAAAGCATCGCCTTTCCTCTGTGAACCATAAGATGGGAACCTCCGCTCTGCCTCGTGGGCTGGAACTCTCCCCGTTCCTGACCGTGCGGGCATCTGCCTGTCTGCCTATGGTATCAATAACTCTGTTAGTAAATCTCCACCCGAGAGGACAACCCACCTCGGTGTCCCCCTTGAGCCTCAAGCCTTTATAACAGAAGTCTGCTCTGGATTCTGTCACTCACCCCACCTCACCTTTCTGTCTTCGTGGTAATAGCGCATCCTTGAGCCAGTCAGGGAGGGTGAAGGGCAGAAGCTTAACTACCTCTGCAACAAAGGAAGGGGCTGCTTCCCCCCCCTCCCCCATCACCTCCTAGCCAATAGGATGGTGGTCACAAGGGATCTGCCCGTCCTGGGTTCTAGCCAGGTAATGCCTGAGGCTCTCGGCAGGTGCCAAGCGTTCAGTGAGCACTAGGTAAGAAGTCACTGTATATTATGGGATAGATGCTGAGTGTGAAGTCCGGGCCCTCAAGTGGGGAGATGAGTGAGTGTAGATTCACAGCCACGTGACGTACTTGGAGACACGTCTCAAGTACTGAGAACTCTTGTAACCCAGGGAGGTCACTAAAAGGAGCATTTTTTTTTTTTTAAATTAAGCCTGGGGTCTGGAGAGAGGCTAAGTAGTTAAGATAACTGACTGCTCTTCCAGAGGACCAGGGTTCAGTACCCTAACTCCAAGATCTGACACCCTCACACAGACATACATGGAGGCAAAACACCAAGGCACACAAAATAAAAGTAAATTATTTTTTAAAAAGGTCCGTTGACGTGACTGACTCAGGGGGTAACTCTGAGTCATGTTGACGTGACTCTCTCTCTCTAAGTAGTAAGTTCAGTTCCTCTGAAAAAGGGCAGGGGTTGAAAAATCTAACCCAGAAAGTTTCAAGGGACTATTGATTGGCTGGTGATTAAAGGCCAACACTCTAACCATTACTGAATCCGGAGATGATGATGAAGATGAAGAAAATGGGTCATTGGGGCTGCAGTGGATGCAGCCCAGGGTCAGAGTGCATGCCTAGTATGTGGGACGCTCTAGTTTCAGTCTTCAGCCCCACAAACAGCAGTAGGGTGGAATGAGGGCTGGTGAGCATGCGCATGGGCCTTCACAGCGAACTGGTTCTGGGATGCCCTCTGGCGTCAGTACTGGGGACCTGCCGTGTGCATCCTACCTCGGACCCTCAGCTCCATCAGAGACTGAGCCCAACCCAATCCAAAGCAGCCGGATGCCAACATTTTTTTTTAAATATCAGAGAAATGATTACAATTTGTCTCAGATTTTTGGAGTCAAGAGAGCAGCAAGACATTTGCATGAAGGCCTCGGAGGGTCTGGAACTGTTTTCGGTCAATTATGGCTTTCCTTTTAATCGCTATTTATTTTTAAATATCTATCTAATATATAATAGTATACACTGAGGTTTTGGAGTCCATCGCCTCTGCCTTTCAGCAGTACTGAAAATCCCATTTACAGAGGACAAATAGCTTTTGGGTAAAGAGTCTTCAAAGCAGCAGTTAGCTGCTCTGCTTTCTCTAGGGGGTGCCTATCCGGGGTTGAGGCACTGTGGTGAGATTATTTTAATTCCATTAGGACTCTCTAGGTGGTCTGGCTGTCTGGCTGTCTGTCAGGGAGGCAGCTGCTGTCTTCACTGGCTTCCCTTCCCCTGAGAAGGCTGTATAAGTTCCTTGGGGTATTTTGGGAGGGGTAGGGCAGGATGGTCCGTCTATACTTGTGGGGGGTCTGTCTCCAACCCTGCCCCCCCATAAGGCTGGAGGGATATGCCCATCTTTTCTTTGAACTTCAAAGGCTGTGTGAGCAGGTTCCTCCTGTTGTGACTCAGGAGGGTGTTACCAGTGTTTGCGTCTGTGGGTATGAATGCCTTGGGCCATGTGGATTTAGGAAGCCAGTGTGAATATTCTATAAGCCAGAACTTACTGAGCTCCAGTTGTATCGAACTTACTGGTCGTTCCCAGATGCCAGGGCCCTTCCCAGTTTGGTGGGATGGTAAATCCTGCTGAGGGAGGAGGTGTAGAATGCTGGGGTGTGGAGAAGAGGGGCACCCACTTCAGTTAAATGAAGGCTTTAGAAGACCGTATCTGAGAACCGCAGGATGAACAGATAGAGTCCTTTCCGCTGCACTGACTGGGTCTGTCTCAGATGGGCCTGGAGGTTTGGGATGGGATGTGTGGGGTGAGGACATGGCCAGACCCAAGTAGCTCAGAAGGCTGTGGAGGTGGCAGGGACAGAGAGCTGGCTTCAGAGTCCAGTTGGCATGATGAGGTGGTTTGGGGTGGGGGCTGGAGACAGGGTGTTCCTTGTCCTCAGACGCTTGGAACAGTTAGGGGACAACATGGGGTGGGAAAAATGACTGTCATGTCTCCCAGAGAGGAGGACTTGGCTGAGAAGTGGTGCTTTCTGGGAAGGAAGGCAATCAATTATTTTACTAACGGCAACCGCCAAGAAGTGTTAGTGAGTAATTTATATCAAGGGTGATACTGGGACCCTTAAGTGGCCTCTCCTGCTGAACCCTCCTCTCCCTCGGGGGTCACTGGGAAATGGCCTGGACATCAGGTACTCTTCTTTTCCTATGTGGTATACAAGGGCCCAGAGGTTCTTTTTGCTGTTGTTGTACGTGGACTGACTCTTCCAGGGCTTGCGGGCCGGGGTGGGGGTATGTATTCCTGACTGGTGGTGAGTGGGGTAGCCTGAGGTATCTTTTTCAGGAACATGGAGGCAGGCAGGGTCTGATGACCACTGATGACTTTTAACTCAGGCTCTGTGGGAGCCTTGAGAGTGACAAAACACTTGGCCTTGAAGCTGGAGGAGTCTGGGTTCCAGATCAGGATTCCTACCCTCTCAGCAAGCTGCATCCCGAGGCTACAGAGTGGGATCCCCAGAGGCTGGGCCAGCTTGGTGCCCCTTTAGTGCCTCAAGGGGAGCCAGGGATGGTAGCGGCTCACCTGTTATCTGGTGGTATGGTGGCCTCCCAGGAGGAGCGGCTTTCTGACAACTCGGGCCCTGGACGGCATCTGCTGGTTCTGCTGTCAGGCCACCTAGTCTTGCTTGACACCCCCAGCTGCTGCTTCCTCCTCCTTCTCGTCTTTGTCCTCCTCCTCTTCATGCTCAGTTCTGCGATCTGTAAAGTGTGGGGAGCTTATGTTAAATGTGTCATTCACAGGATACGTGGCAAGCCTTCTGTCCCCACCTGCTCCTGTGTTCCTCAGAGTTCCTTCTCCCCGCTCGCTGCTGGGTCTCTGGGACCCAGCGAGCAGCCAGAATGGAAAACGCCTACCGGGATCCACCTCTCTGGTGACTCAGCTCTGGAGTGCATCACAGGAAAAAGTCAGAGCATCAGATGGGGAGAGGAACTCAACGGGGCTCAGAATAGCCGGGCCGACAGCTTGGGATGGGTGGGCGGCACTAATTTTATCTGCCTGCAGTTCCTCGAGTCACAGTACAGCAAAGTGCCCTTCCCAGATGGCTTGGGCAGCTTTGGAGGGGGATCGCCCCTCCATAGGCTCTGTGTGAACATGGACTCCCATTCTCGCAAGGTTGGGCATCACTGACGGGGAGGCCGTTTCTGTCCTGCTGAAGTCTCTTAGAGTCCTACACGCCCACAACAGCCTTTCCCAGATTCAGGGTCTAGTGGTAGGCAGGCATTGCTGTCTCCAGTTTGCAGACAGAAAGAGTAAGGACCAATGTTTTGCTAACCCTTTAGGTGATGCCATTTGGGGAGATTGTGGGACCCTCGCGAAAACACCTACATGTGTGCTCCTGTCACCATGGAGATGTATACCACCGTGATAGACTGTATCCCTTCAGACACTGAGCTGAAATGAACTGTTTCCTTCATGTGCCTCTTGCCAGGGCCATAGCAATGAGAAAATAACTAATACAATGTCGCATATTGAGTCTGAGGCAGGGCTCAGGTAGAATCTAGTTTCTTTCTGTATTGTCCAAAGGTGGGCTAATCTCTCCCCTCATCATCTTTCTCTTTCTTCCCATTCTCTATTCATTAGAAGTGACTCACTGACCATCTGTATCAGTCACATTCTCAGTATTGTGACCGGAAACGTAAAGGGCTTATTTTTGGGTTATAGTTTGAGGATGCAGTCCGTCACGATGGATGCAGGAGACTGATGCAGATGGTAACGTTGCATCTACAGTCAGGAAACAGAAAGAGTTGGATGCTGGCGCTCAGATCGCTCTCTCCTGTTTCTTCAGTCTAGAACTTAACTCCTGGTGCTGCCCACACTCAGGGCGGCTCTTCGCCTCGGAAACCTCTCTAGAAACATCCTCACAGGCACACCCAGTGATGTGTCTCTGATGCGATTCTAAAGTCCAGGTAAGTGGAGCATGGTTCACCTGTCACACTAACTCACGGGGAAGCGGAGTTAGGTCTCACCTCTCTAATGGGAGGGTACGGAGTAAGCTGCAGACTTACTACTCAATGGCAGAAGACAAGCAGGGGAGGTGGAGAAGGCATGCTGAAGAAGAGAAGGTGGGCAGGGCCTTCCAACTGCAGGGGTCTGGAGGATAAAGGCTCGGAAGGGTCAAGGGCCCTGGGTGATGAGTACGAGGCTTCCTGTGTAGACTTGGGGATCAGTGGTAGAGCTGGGATATACCAGACTAGACATTGTCTGGGCCTATGTTTGAATTCTCATGGACTCATTTCCGTACAGTTCAGGTCCTTAAAGACTAAAAGCAACAAGTTTCTGTCACTCCCTGGGCTTTCAGAGCCCTTTGACAGCAGCTGACAGGAGCCTGAGCTTCTTCCTCAAAGCCCTGGGGACAGTCTCGCTGGGAAGTTTGCTAAGCTGGTTTGGGATCTGAAGTCCAGGGAGCCTGTATGTCCTCACCATTCCCCAGTGCTTTGGGACTAGCCGTCTCCCTTACTGACATCTTTATGGAGACCTGCTCCCGAGAATCTGGGACGAGGCAAGGACATGGCCCATGGTTGGTGGGATTTGTAGCTCCTCTGTCATCCTGGAAGAATATAGAGGGAGTGGGAACTCTTTTGAGCAGGCCTGAGAGGTCTGAGGAAGGACTTCCTTCTGCCTGAATGTGGATCATTGTTACTCAAACGAAGAAGCTGCATGGGGAAATGTCTCAGCCACACTGAGCTCCCGGGTGACAGATTGCCCGTGTGCCCCTCACAATGACAGCTCTCCCAGTTCTCGGATCTGCCCTGGGCTGGGGAGCAGCTGGTGGACCCTCTAGGTTCTTCTCTGGTGTGGGACAAGAGGACTGGATTTAGATTTAAGGTTCAGCTACGAAGAAGCAGTGCAGAGGGACAGGTGAAGGAGTGACAGGCAGTGCTCACTGGACATGAGGGACAAAACTGCCGAGAGGGTCCGCTGCTGGCTTTGAATACGTAAGCTGCTATGGTGATAAGAGGTCCGAGGGCAGCCATGGAGCTGAAAGTGAACCCCACTTATTGGCAGCCAACAGGGTGGGACTCAAGCAACTGAATTTGCAAAACAGTGTGAGCAAGCCCAGAGTGGATGTTTCTGTTGAGTCTCCAACTGAGAACCCAGCACCCAGTCACCTTGGTCTGCGGTCTCTCATGTCTGCGGCCTTCCATGTCTGTAGTCTATAGTGCTCTGGAGCAGAGACTCCAGGAAGCTACAAAACCGTGAGATAACTCACACAGGTGACTTCCCACTGCTGGGTTTGTGCCATTTGTTAGTTGGAACAGGCATTGACTACAGCGGTGGTCACACTTGTCAGCCTAGATGATACGTGGACTTATAGCAGTTGGGAACTGTAGGGGTGGTGGCCAGGACGCGACTTGCCTTATGGCCTTGGTGCCTCAGTTCCCTGTGGTCTTGTGGCTTACCTTTCATGGAGCTCCTGGGAGCCCCACGACAGCTCACTTTTTATGTCCAGCGTGGCCACATTTTATTGTTGAATTAGCAGGACTAACAGCGGCATTTTAGTGGCTGATTGGGAACCGTATATTAGCAGCCGGATTAATAAGCACACGGTGACAGGAGACCGGCGAGAGTGAGAAAACGAGACATGGTATTTATCCCCAGTGCAAAATCTTTTTTATTATTAAAGACACTGTGTTAACTGAGGATAGATTTAAGGCCTGCTGGTAATTTTATTGAATAATCAGCAGCCCTGGGTCCCCACAGCAGTCTGAGCCCAAACCCCCTCACCTGGGGTTCCTGGAAAAGCTATTAGCTGTGGCACTTCCTTGGGACACCCCTCCCTCCCTGCCCCGGCATGTTCCCTGTGGGTGGACCCTGGGCAGCACACAGGGAGAGTCCTTGTTCACCTAGATGGGAGGGGGAGGTTGGTAAAGTCAGTGGCAGTCCTGGGGTGTCTGAGAGAGGGTTTGTGGGGAGCCATTGTTAGAAGCACAGTGATGGCTTAGGACTCGCTCACATGTGTGTCTAACCCATAGCCTGTGGGATGCACATGCTTGAATAGGATCGCTTGAATGCAGCCAACACAAAGTCATCAACTTGTGTGTGTGTGTGTGTGTGTGTGTGTGTGTGTGTGTGTGTGTGTGTGTTTGGGGGGACAGTCAGAGAAATCTCTGGCTTGTTGCCTTGATTTTTTGAGGCAGGATCTCTCGCTGAACCTGTTTAGGCTGACTGGCTAATGACAGCCATGGGCTGGGGTTAAAGATTCATGCCACTGTGCCTGGATTTTTACACCAATCCTGGGATCCGAACTCAGGTCCTTATGCTGTGTAGTGGGTGCTTTCTTTCTCATGATCCCATTACAAGATTTTCTTTGCTTTTTTTTTCTTTTCCTTTTGGTAACTCAATTGTGTGGTTCTCTAGTGTGAGCTTTGTGGATGGCGATATGGCGTCACAATGTCAGAAGGCCTGACAGGCCTACAGATACTTTGTTTCTCTAAGGAGACCAGATAACTAGAGGATCCTTATACTATGGCCACAGCCAGTCCGAACCCTTCATCTGGCCTTTTCCAGGGTCTGACTGACTCTGGACCCAAGGTTCCCAGCTTTGCTGAGGGATGGGTGCACCTGGCATTGACTGGAGGAGCCCTGGAGTGAAGGGCACCTGGATGGGAGGGGCCCCTGAGTAGGAGGGGCCTCGGGTGCTAGAGTTTTCATTGACTTTCTGGAGTGAAGCAGGCTCTGGCAAGGGGACGATAGTTAGATCCCAGCAGGCTGTTAGTCCTCTGAACGATTTCGAGGCTAGATTACGGGACAGGAAGGAGGGCTGACGATGTATGTAGCTCAGAGGTGGAGAACTTGCCTGTCTGTACGGTAGAGTTTGATCCCTAGCACCATGACGGACATGCCAGGAAGGCTGGCAGCCAGCGGTGCGAGCCAGGCCTGCTTCTGGACAGAACAGACCATTTGAGCAGCATTTATTCTGCTCTGATGCAACTTCTTTCCCTGTTTCTGTGAGGTTCTACTCAGCATCCTGCTTAGTCCTGTCTTGCTCTGATCTTTCCATGGATTTGGGGGTGACCTCTTTGTACCTCTAGCTCCCTCTCAGCAGACTCAGTAAAACATTCTAGGAGGAGAGGAAGTTCTGGGACACAGGTCATGAAGAGAAAAAAATGAGAGCTTTAGAACATGACTAGCCTGGGCTCACCATTTCCAGGGTCGGTCTGCAGCACACTTCTGACTTGGCAGCCTGCTGCCTTGGAGAGCCACCTTTAGAAGCAGTCAGTAAAATAAAGACTGACCCTCTGGCCTGCTACCCTGCTGTTTAAGAAAGCAGATGTAAAAGGGAATGGCGACAGATGCCTCTGTGGATGCCCTATGGATGCCCCACAGAGGGCATCTCAAGGACCCAGAAGTTGGCAGCCTTTGGGGACCCTAAGTCTGTCATCTTCATAGATTAATTTATCAGAGACTATCAAGGATCTGGGGCCCTGAGATGACTCAACCATTCTGGGGCTGAACACCGGAAAATCCGGGTGATTGTTTATTGCCTCTATTTTTTATTATCAGCAAAACTTTAATTACAGCTCTCACTAAACCTGCTACCTTCTGCCAGCATTTACAAGGCAATAAATTTCCCTTTCTCTCCTTTCACAGTCTGAACCTGCAATAGGGCAGTGCGTATGCATGGGAAGATATTGATTCCCCAAAGAAATTATAACGGCATTTGTTCTCAAGTAAACACACGGAGCGGCTATTATAGCACGGGGAAGAGTCGATTGTCTTTGCTTTATTAAACAACACAGTGCTCAATGGGAAAGCCCATCCAAATTATCAAGAGATCGGTAGAGCAGACAGGCAGCAGGGCCTACAGTGAGGCTTCGAGTGGGGAGCTGAGAAGGGGGGCTCTGTCTCTCACTCCTTGTTTCTCACTCCTTCATCAAATCACCTGACTCCTCCCATCCCTTCCCCTGCAGCCCCTTTAACACCAGAGGGGCATTGATCGTGGCTTTCAGCATGGGGTGGGCAGCCCACTGCAAGCTGGCAGACATGAAGCACATACGAGGCCTGCCAACTGGCTAATGGCCCCATGGGTATTGGCAGACAGTAAACAAAAGCCTTTTAAAAAACTTCCTGTTGTGTTACTGGCAGGTAGAGAAGGCTGATGCATCCATCAGTCTAATTTGGAAAGTGGAACCTGGCCCAGCGTTGCTTTGGAAGACTCAGGAACGCACCCTGCTCAGCAAGAGAGGGTGGTGGGCCGTGACCTAGTGCCCAGAAGGCAATTTGAAGAGGAATGCTTTATTGTACACAATTCAATGTGTAATCCCACAAGAGCTGAGGACGTCTGTGCCGTGTTAGAGTGCCCTGTACATTTTTCACAGAGTGAGACCTGGCATCCAGGTAAGAAAAAGTTTGGGCCCACTTTCCACGATGAAGTAAGTTTATAAAACATGAAAGAAAGCTAAAGATTTTCTGTAGTGGGGCTTTCAGGGTCTTTAAGATAATATGAATTATAAATCTAGAAAAAGAGAAAGAATATATAAAATTACCAGGAAAAAATAAATCTAAGTTTTACGTTTATGTAGTGAGGGAGGGGTATGGAAGTTAGAGGATGGTTTGTAGGAGTTGGTTCTCTCCTGCCATATGGGTCCCGGGGATCAAACTCAGGTGGTAAGTGCCTCACCTGCTGAGCCATCCCATAATAGAAGTTCACATCTTGTGTAGGACCAAGGAGTTGACGCACTCTGCTTTGTGAGTACTAGCTTTTGAAATGGAACAAGGATGGACTAGAGTGAGGAATGGGTTTCCCTTGCTGTGGGGCGGCTAGAACCAGCTGCTGAGTGGTCTGGGGAGGTGCGTAGTAGGTGCTTTTCATATTGCTGGGACAGAATATCTGATGGAGCCAACTTAAGGAGGAAAGAATTTATTTTGGGTTGCAGGCAAGGGTGCAGTCTATCACGCTAGGAAGACAGGGTAGCAGGAGCTTGAGGCAGCTGGTCTCAATGCAGGCAGGGAAGTAGGCGGAGCCAAAGGCTAGTGCTCTCTTTACAAGCACCAATGAAAGACAGACAGATAGACCACGAGGAGCAGTGAGCAGTTAAAGGTTAGAAGCAGTTCCAGAGATAAGGGAACTGAGGTTAAGGTTATCATTTCACGACACCAAATGGGCCAAGGTCCCATGATAACAAGACCTTAGGTGGGGAGAGGGAGGGAGGGGAGCTCCAGGGAAGAAATGTGCCACTCAGGAAGTGGGAGGGGGAGGGACACATTTAGGTAAGGTCTACCCACTATACAGGTACAGATGTGTTACCGTTGTTTTCCCTCCTACGTCCCAGAGTCTGGCCACCTGAAGTCTGGTAACTTCCTTGGAGAGGTTAGAATGATGCCTGTCATTCTCTGGAACCCAGGCATCGGGAAACTGTGTTATAGGTTTGGAGACTCATAGATGGTCTCTTGATTGGGGTCTTGCAGCTGTAAGAAAGATGCCTCTGCAGCTGGCTGAGGGACAACCACATCTGGATTCCAACAATCAGTGCCATACCGAGTCCCAAGCCTTCATTTCTGTGTCTTCCAGAGCCCGGTTCTCTCTACTGCTTAATGTTTTATATCATAGTACAACCGAGACTCATGCCAGAGATGTGTGCTGAAGGGTGTGGGCTGTGAGAGGCTCCCCAGCTCCCGGAGCATCAGGATCAAGACCCTTGACAGAGAGAGAGAGAGAGAGAGAGAGAGAGAGAGAGAGAGAGAGAGAGAGTCAGTCCAGGGTGTGCCCTTAATGTCTTGAATGTCCTGGGCTCCCAGTGTTCTTGGTGGCCTGCCTGTGGTCTGTCGCTCCAAACTCGCAGGGAGGCTCCATTCCTCAATATGGCTGTGTTAGGAAGTGGGTGTTTTGAGATAATTACATCAGAGATGCCCCCTCATAAATGGGCTAATGCTAAGTAGTTGGCGGTTCTGCTGCCATAGTTACTCTTGAACGCAGGAGGTTATTAGCTTCTGACTCTTTCCTCCCTTCTCTTTCTCTACATGCCACTCATTCTGTTCGCTGAGTGTCCACCGTGATGTCATCTCTCTCTGTTGCTATGCCTTTGGGGGACCTTACCAGAAACAGCACCATGCTGTTCAGACTTCCAGCCACCGGAATGTGAACAAACAGATTTCTTTTTCTCTGTGAAGTGTTCAGCCTTTGGTATTTTGCTATAGCCACATAAAATGAACCATGGTACTGTTTTTCCAGTCAGTAATGATAGAAACTAGGACCATGAAGGTTGTTGTATGTATGTGTAAGGAATTGGTCTAGGTGATTTAGTTCTGGGAACAAACATACTTGAATAGCTGAATTTTTTTCTCAATTTATTTCATTTTTTAAAAATTTCAAAAGTTATGTTTGGCGCTGAACACTCCAAAGAAAGAAACCAGGAAGAAGAGATGAATCACCCACGATCTTTTTATTTTCTTTTTACATGCCAACCACAGTTCCCTCTCCCTTCCTTCTCCCACTCCCCTCTCCCCCACATTCCTCCCCAAACTCTCATCCACTCCTCCAAAAGGGTGAGGCCTCCCATGGGGAGTCAACAAAGTCTGGCATGTGAAGCTGAGGCAGAACCAAGCCCCTCCCCACCTGAGCAAGGTATTCCTCCATAGGGAATGAACTCCAGAAAGCCAGTTCATGCACTAGGGATAAATCCTGGTCCCACTGCCAGTGGTGGCACAGACTGCCCAAGCCACAGAACTGTCAGCCACACTCAGAGGGCCTAGTTTGGTCCTATACAGGTTTTCCTTCAGTCAGTCCAGAGTCAGTGAGCTCCCACTAGCTCAGGTCAGCTGTTTCTGTGGGTATCCCCATCATGGTCTTGACACCTTTGCTCATATTATAGCTTCTCCCTCTCTTCAACTGGACTCTGGGAGCATGACCCAGTGCTTAGCTGTGGATCTCTGCACCTGCTTCCATCAGTTCCTGGATGAAGGTTCTATGATGACAATTAGGGGAATTACCCATGATCTTAACCCTGAGATAGAACTACATTCCTTTCGGCCTTCTCAGTGTCTAAAACAGATTCTAAATACCTATTATTTACTAGCTTTTTTGGTTTTTCAGCTAAAATATTGAAAATGTGCCACTCAGGGTATGCAGAGGGAAGGAAATATTTAGTTAAGGTTATCCATTATATAGATGGAGACTATAATTAAGTAAATGTTAAGGATAAACTACACCCTTAACTGTATTAGGGGTATATTTAAAACCAGCAAAAATGTATTTATAATTGAAAATATTTTTCGTTTATTTTATGGGTATGAGTGTTTGGCTTGCGTGTTTCACCATGTCCATGTAGTGCCTGCAGAGGCTAGAAGAGGGTGTTACATCTCCTGGACCTGGAGTTAAAGATGGTTGTGAGCTGCCATACGGGTGCTGGGAATCAGACCTGGGTCCTCCGAAAGAACAGCCAGTGCTCTTAGCCATTGAACCATCTCTCCAGTCCCAACTTAGACTCTTTAAATTTTTGGTGCTGTTTTCTGTTTTATTTTTTCAAATTCTCCAATAGCATGAAAAATGTAAAAGATGTAGCATTCAGAAAATTAGCATCTCTCAAGATGACCCCTTCTGTTTGTGGCAAACAGTTCCCAGATTCTTTGACACATAGAGGTATTTTTTACTTTTCATTAGGCCGTGCCCACACAGGACAGCGTTTTAGTGGCTGACAGTGTGGAGCTGTGTCCAACTGCCGTCTTTTATTTATGTAGCTTCTCGTGTCAGGTCATTTGCTGTTTCTAATTTTCTTTTTTTGTCGTTGGGAACAGAGTTTCACCCATCATTTGTGTCTCTGTATATGTGCTGCAAATTCGCGTTTTCTTTTCTTAAGAAAAAAATGTCGAGGCAATAGAAGTGCCAGCTGAAGGGTATGATGGTCACTCTTGATAGCTACCTTGATTGGCCTGAGAATCAGCCAGGAGATGGGTAAAGCACACCCGTGCACGCATCTGTGATGGCATTCCCAGGAAGGACTACCCAGGGTGGCATTTTCTCACCGCAATGGAAAAACTAGCCAAAAAAGAAAAAAAAAAAAAAAAGAAAAACTAGCCAAAGGATGAGCCTATGTTTGTGGCTTTCAGTTCACATCATACATTATGTTCTGGAGGAGCCGTAGTGACTTCCTTTCCCATGGGCATGGGGTTTTTCATTTTCACCCACACAGGGCATGGCTCACTTTACAAGTCTTTGCTAAGCAAGCAGATACAAAAGAACTTCAAGCTTCGAGTCTTCATCTCTAGCTCTGGCTGCGCATCTTTGGCATGTCCCTGGTATGCCTGTCTTCCTGCTTTCATTAGCTTCATGGTCTCGGTCAGTTCTGTGGGACGGAGTGAGGCTGTTCCTGACTTCAGGTGAAGAAGGTTCCTGGACAAACTAGAGTGAGATGTGTGAAGATCCTTTCTGGTTTTTGTAGTCAAATCCAGAAGTGTTTATTTAAAATTAACCCCTAGAAATTGCTCCTGGACTCAGAACAACTTATCAAGAAGAGCTTGTGGAGGCCATCTGGGAACCCACAGACGTGAGTCCTGTTCCACCTTGACTAAAGGTCAGAGAGTGTCAGCTTATTTTTACTCTGTCAAAACTGTTGACAGCAGATGTGGCTACAAACAAAATATCCTGACCTAGGGTGTTTATATTAAGATGGCCCATAGAGGTGTATCTGCTTCACCTTGACCAAAGGTCAGAGAATTCAAGCCTATTCCTGCCCCTTCATTTGAAAACAGGAGGTTTGAGTGACTGCCTACAGGACACTTGGTCTAAGGTGTATTTGCTGCGTAGCCTGCCCCAAAACATCAGAATACTTAACTCAGGACAGAGTGGCTTGATGCCTCAAGTATTGAAGCGAGTGATTGTTCTGGTTGTCCTTTGTGTCCTGTTAAAGCAGTCTTTTGCCTCCCCCCTTTTTGTATTGGGATATATAAGTATATGGAAAATAAATGCGGGTGGATTCAGGATTCACTGAGTCACCCTCCCGGTACTATCCTGCGTCTCTGTATCTCTTTTGTATCCGTCTATTCTGTCTAACATTTCTATTCCACATGCCCCTACCTTGGACCGTACGAACTCATCAAGGCTGAACCCCAACAGGTGTCACCCCAACGTGTGGCTTATGATAATTTAAACTGAGACCCAGAAAGATCCAGGGTCCTGCCCGAAGTCCAAGGTTGTACTTTCCTGTTTCCATTGGACCCTTGCTTTCTCTTAAATGTATCATTAAAGTGTGGTGTTGGGCTAGGGAGATGGCTCAGTGGGTGCAGTGCTTGTGCACAAGTGTGCGAGCTGGAGTTCGGATCTCCAGCACATTCACAAATAGACATCAGGCGAGGGTAGTGGCTGCCGGTAACCTCAGCACCCAGGCAGAGACAAGATAATTCCTGGAGCAAGCTGGCTAGCTACACTAGCTGAGGGCCTGAGAGGCCCTGCCTCTACATACAAAATGGAAAGCAACTGAGGAAGATATCCCCTACCAACCTCTGACCTCCACATGCATGTTCACACATGCCTTCACTCACAAGTGCACCTACAAACTTAGGAACACACACAGCACACACATACACATGCAAAAGCAGATGCAGCATGGGGAATGACTCATGTTATCTGGAAATATCTTGGTTTCCTACTCCTGTATGGAGAGATCAGGGCTGAACCTGGAGTCCCCCTCCTCCCCTGCGACTCTGCCCGCTGCTGGGGCATGTTGGGAGAGAGGTCAGAGAGGTCAGTCTAAAGGAGACCGTCTTTGGAAAAGCTATGCAGAGTCACGATTGGTAAGACCCAGAAATCAGCCCTTTGTGATGCTAAGCAGACTTGAGGGATGTTGTCATGTTTTTGCATATTAAGGATTTGCTTTATTTGCTTTAATGAACAGATTAGATCACTTGTGCATAATTTATGACTCTATTGAAAATGGGGCTATAAAAGGTGTTTAAAAAATCATTTCTTTCCTTAACACACCTTTAATAATGCTTTTTTAGCTTATTCCATTAATACTCTTAGAGAAATACTTCCCCAGCTAATGACTCTCCATGCCGGTTAGTTTATGTCACCCTGACACAAACCAGAATCATTTAGGACGAGGGAATTGTTTTCTTCAGATAGGCCTGTAGGCAAGTCTCTGGGGGCATTTTCTTGCTCAATGATTGATGTGGGAGGACCCAGCCCACTGCGGTGGTGAGGCCTGTGGTCCTTCCTGTGTTGTATAAATATATAAGAAAGCTGACTTAGCAAGCCAGTAAACAATGTTCCGCTTAGCTCCAGTTGCTGCCTCCAGGTTCCTGCTTGAGTTCCTCCCTTGGATTCTCAGTGATGAACTGTGATCTGGAAGGGCTAAAATGAAACGAATCATTTCTTCCCCAAGTGACTTTGGTCAGTGTTTTATCACAGGAATGGCAAAGCAAGCTGGTAGGACACCTCCACCCCGAGGCCTCAGAGGTTTATATTTCTCCGTGTGACCAATGAAGCATGGTAGGGTCTTTTACAATTTGGCTGTAGAATGTCCCCCACAGGTTCAACGTTTACACACTTGGTCCCCAACTGATGGTGCTGTTTGGTGAGGCCGTGGGACCTACCTGAAGGTGCTGGGGATAGAATCCAGGGTTGTGTGCGTATGAGAAAAGTACTCTACTACCTAGGCTTGAACATAGGATTTTCACACTTAGGTTTCAATTGCCACAAGTCCCATGTCCTTGGGTGGGTTTAAAAGAGGTACAGAAATGAAGCAGGGGAACAGGAGCTGTCTGGTGTGGAACTGTAATAGTTGACTGGTTTGTCTCACCAGGGCATGGAACACAGGGCCCCACACATGCTAGGCAAGCACTCTACCTGTGAGATGGAGCCCCAGCCCAAGGTCTCACCCATTCATAATTGAATCTGAGTTAATGATGATTTACCATGAATGATTCTCAAAAGCGCCCACGCAGGCCTGGCCCTTCCTCAGAATGATGCAATCGATCTGCAATTTTGCTCATAACTGCAATTTACAACTTGATAAGAACATCTGGTGAAATTTATAAGCAACTCAATGAGCAGTTTGAGAGAAAAAAAATCAATTCCAGTTTTCCAGTGTGTAAGGGGACATTTAATACTGTAAATCGCCTGAGCTCAGCTAGGAAAAAAAAAAAAAGAAAGAAAAAGCAACAAAACAAAAGCAAAGATAAAAGCATTACTTACTTTGTTATTCACAGTCTCCCTTAGACAGGTGCTTTTTTATTTAATCAATGTTTTATGTGTATGATTTTTTGCCTGTACGTATATATGTCCATGGTGTCCAGAGAGGCCAGAAGAAGGTGTCAGATCCCCTGCATCTAGAATTATAGAAAGTTATGAGCCACTATGTGGGTGCTGGGACCCACACCTAGGTGCTGGGGACTGAACCCAGGTCCCCTGAAAAGAGCAGCCAGTGCTCTTTACTGCAGAGCCGTCTCTCCAGCCCCACAATAGGTGCCTTTGAGCATCGGCAGAGAAGTTTTCAGGTAATTGTCAATTAAGAATTAAGTTTTTAAAAACAACTCAGAGGAAGAGGTGTGAGGCTCTGAGACACTCTGAGACAGGGTAAAGGGCCTCCCAGCAGTCGCTGCTTAAAACCTCTTGCTACTTAAATCAGCGAGTCTTCATCCAGGGTTCGGAGCCCCTCATGAGATGAGACCCATGTTTGGCTTTTCTTCCTGGTACCCACAGCCACTGATAGTGTGTGTTTCTTGCCATGCAGCAGCAGCTTTTGTGTGCCCTGCCTCTGTCCTAGGTGTTAGGTTTCAAACCTGGGACAAAGGGCTGAGGTGCTTATTTAATATATCAAAGCAGATCTGACAGGTTCTCCCGGTATCCCTCAGTCCCTACTTGTTGTAAGGTCCTCCTGACTGGCTCCCCCTCCCCAAACTTCTCCAGCCCAGGGGGATTAGGGTGCCCTTCCTTAAACAATTCATCCATTTGGTTTCTTGACCTTTGTACCTTTGGGCCTCCTGGCTGCTGCATCTGAACTCCCTCTCTCCTCTCTCCCTCTCCCCACATGGCCCAGCTCAGCCTGGTCATGTCCACTCTGGACTCTCCCAGATGTCCCCGCCTCTGCCTATGCTCTCCCGCATATCTATAATAAACTTTCTCCTCCACCATACCTTCATTTCATGCTGAAACCCAGGACCATTCATATCTTTCCTTTTTATTTCTTTTTTTTTTTTTTTTTTATTCACTGGGTAGGAATGCAGATAGACACCTTCCCTTGGGCTATCAGGCTATTGAAACAATGGTCCTCCAGAAAACTGGAATTTTCCTAGGAATCTCATGCTGGGAGAAGGGAAAGGCTGACACCTGGGGCCAGCAGAGGTAGACTTCACATATTTCTAACACCTTGTCAGCTCACCTCACGGGAGAGACAGGAGCCCGCACAGTGGACAAGCACACCTTGTCCACAGCTGCTTAATTATGCACACCTCTTACCTTCCTTTGGCTTGACTTTAATCAGCTGGTCAGGATTTGGATGATGGATAGGGGAGGGGGAGACGGGACCACTGACCTCTTTTGTTCCCCTTTCCAAAGTGGCCACATTGAATAAACCCTTCTCTGCTTTTGCTATTTGCTAGTGTCTTTGGCCTATTGAGGATGGTGAGTGAGCCTAGGCTGTGAGGGAGGACTGCCAGGCCCAGCCTCTGACCCTAATTGACACTGGCGCTTTCTGCCTCTTGGATACACAGACCCAAGAGGGTGAGCCTGGGACTCACGCCCAGGGTTCCGCCGTGCCAGCCCACTCGGCTGGCGGTGCCTGAGATCTGGTCAGTGCTTGCTCTTACAAATTACAACTTCTTTCTTTCTAAGAATCTCCAGACAGTTCTGGTACTGTGGCAAACCACAATCATTTGTAATGAATCATCCCCAGAGGGCATGTCTTCATGAAGTCTCTCCTCCTTCCTTCTGCTCTGGCAGCTGAGCAATCAGAGGATATAAGAGCCCTTGTTGCTGCTATAAAGGCAATTTATAGAGATATAATTAGCAGAAGTATTATCTTCATTTGGACTTAGCTGTGCTAAATGTCCTATAAGAGTTGTTTACGAGACCATATGAATGGTTATGGTATTAATAACACGATTAGCCAGCAGTATCAATATTTCCCAACACTTACGCCTCCTAATGAGCTTGTGTGTAGAATTTGGGGATATGGATGAGCCGGTGGATTTGTAGAAAGTTGTAAGGAAGCAATCAGGATTCATTTAAAAGAATATGGCGATGCCAAAATTTATGGCCCTTATCCATCTGTCGATAGCCCGGAGGTGTCCTAGTGGCCCAGGACCCACTGTGCTCTTGAGGTATCCGTCTCACCTAGATGTATCTTTCTTTGATGCCTAGCACTCATGTAGAAAAGCCTTTGGAAAGCCTCGTTCCTAGTGGTTTGGGAAATTCTGAGCTGTAAGGACCCTTGCATGCCTGGGCAGAGATAGACTATGTGTGCTTTCTTGAGCCCCTGGCCCTGTTCTGTGCTTTCTAGTCCTCCCCACCCCCAACAGGTACCTAGAGGTCCTAAGGCTTGTAGAGAACAGGGCTGGAGCTGTAGGTGCTGTCTAGGTTAGCTGGCCAGTTTTATATGGGAAAAGGCTGAGGTAGTGTGTTTTGCTAGAGTTGGTTGTGTATGGGGCAGGATCCCTCATTTGGCCTTAAACTTCATGAAGTAGCTGAATAATAAACTTCCAAGGACCCTCCTGTCTGCTTTCAACTCACCAACACTGAGATTGCAAACACCTGCCATGGTGCATTTTACATAGTTTTTTTTTTTTTTAAATTGTTTAAACATGGGTTCTGGGGCTCCAAACTTAGGTTATCAAACTTATGGATCAAGCCATCTCTCCCGTCTATATTTGGCTTTTAGGTGGATAGATGGGAAGACGTTTGTTTCAAAGCCAGGAAATAGTGCACTAGACCATTAACCCCCCATCCAGAGTCTTAGATGTATCTCCTAGCCACTGTTCTCTCTCTTTTCCCTTTGACATCCCTTGACAGCTTCCTGTCCTGAGCATTTGCAACTGTTTCCTCTCTACTCAGTGTGGTGAATACATGCAAGGGGCTCAGTAAAGAACCCGCCAATGAGACCAGACCGCTTCATAAGATGGTCAAGGTTTAAACTGTAGACATGAGCGGGAACTGCCAGAGGCAGCTGGAAGAATCTGGAGCAGAAAGAAAAAGAATCAGACTGAACGTGGTCAGCGAGCTGGACAGGGCAGAGCGAGAGAGAATAGTGTAGATAGCGAGATAGCAAGACAGAGAGAAAGGAGAGAGAAAGAGAGAGAGAGAGAGAGAGAGAGAGAGAGAGAGAGAGAGAGAGAGAAAGGGAGGGGGAATAGCAGAGGGTAGTAGCATGTTATAAGGAGGTGAGCTGCGGGCAGGAAGGGCCAGGAGACTGGTGTGGGAGCTTTGAAATATATAACAAATACTTGTGAATAGGAACCCAGGGAGCCTGGAGGCTAGCATGGGCTTTGATACATAGCTGCAGGTATATGTCAGTGGAGAGCCATGTGTCCCTTCTGCCAGAGGTAAGGGAAATGGCTCCTTTCACAAGTTCTTGAGGAATGTTGGCTTTTTATCCAACCTCCAAGAAATCCTATAGTTCAGCTGGAGCTCATTTCTGGAGATTTGGACAGTCTGAGACCTAATCATGGACACTGCAGGCACTTGGTTATATAGTTGGTGCTCAATAAATGAACGAGCAGGGAAGTACATGGAAGAAAGGCCTATTTGACTTGACTTTTGACACCGGAGCAGTCAAGAAATGTCTGGGTCTTCCTGGAAGGAAAGGATTGCTCTGACTATTCTGGGATGGGGTAGAGTCTTTGGGAAGTCTCAGAGGAGAGAGGTGGGAGACACACATGTTGTTCGGGGGATGCCAGGCAATGTCTGGCCACTTTTTGGCAGCAAGACTACCCGTCTGCAGTTTTGTGGTTTCTCTCAGCCCACTCAGATCCTACTCCACGAGCGTAAATTGAGTTACAGCGTCAGAATCTTTGTTTAGCGAACCAGGCACTCTGTGTTAGCGATTATATCTGTATCAGTCTTGTTACTTTACATCGTCTTTGCTGAGCCTGCCAGCGTATCCTGGAGGGAAAAGCTGTAAAACCTAAGTGATTGATGAAATCTGTTTTGTTGGTTTGGTTACTTTTAAGTGGGATGAATGGAGGAGCTGGGGTTCTAGCATTTGTGTGGGGGGCAGGGATGATGTTCCCAGTGGTCCTGGAGGGTCACCGTGCCTGAAACTCTGGATACACTCCTGATTAGGGATGCAGATAACTTCCTCTATTATCAAAACTATTGTTAATAAAAAAAAATTAATAAAAAAAAAACAAAAAAAAACAAAAAAAAACTATTGTTAATAATGAACATGTAGGGCATAGGCTCCTACACAGTGGGTACAGGGACATTATAGTAGGTGGCCATCTTACCAAAATGTTCCTAAAAATACTGTAAGTGCTAAAACTATCTTGGGTAAAACTAGTCTCTGGTCACTTAGATCAGCCATAAATTCCTAAGGTAGATTGGTCCTTGGACCAGACCTAAATTCTATACAGTGCGACCCTGAGCTAAAGGTTAACTGCCTGGCCATTTAACTGTTAATATCTCCACTTCTGTAAACAACGCCTGCCTGCCCACCGTACAAATCCAGAGCTACCTTTCTGTGTAGTCACAATTTTGTCTTTTGCCGTTAAAACCCAACTGGTGGTGGCGCATGCCTTTAATACCAGCGCTTGGGAAGCAGAGACAGGTGGATCTCTGTGAGTTCAAGGCCAGCCTGGTCTACTGAGTGAGTTCCAGAGCAGCCAGGACTGTTACACAGAGAAACCCTGTCTCGAAAAAAATCAACCAACTAACCAACCAACCAAACAAACAAACAAAAAATTCAACTGGGGACTAAGACTGCTTCCTGCTAATTTGATTGAGACAGTTCCATCGGTGGTTAATAAGACTTCATTCAACTTATTCAGGGCCCTCAGGAGATTTTCTTCTTTAGGTACCCCATAGCAATATGAATATTAGAGAGATGGCCAATTTGTAAATCTTAAGAAGAACTCTTTCCTTCATTGATAAGAGTAATATGGTATATGTTAAGTTTTGAATCCCCAGTTAATGGGAGTCCGCCACCACAGCAAATCAAACTGAATGAATAAAGCCAGGTTTAATCTGAGCAAAGCACTCCTGGGTGACATGCAGGAAGGTACTAGAGGTATCACATGGCAAATATAGCTACTAGGTCTTAAGTAGCCTATAGGTGTGGTCTTGAGCAGTTCCAAAGAGGGGCTGACTTTTGGCGGGCTTTCTCAGGGGCGGGGTTTGAAGGGGGGCAGCTCCAGTGGGATGATGCTACTTGGGGTGCCGAGGGCAGGGTCTGGAATGGGACCCTGAGGTAGAGATTCCGAACAGTATATATTGCAGAACATGTGTAAAATCCAGACAAAACATGGCCAACAATAAATCCCAACCTTGGGACTTAGGCTGGAACAGTACTGACACCTTGCAATGCTACCTTTTTGATTCTTCTAGGTGTGAGATTCCTCAGGGCTGGAGTTACAGGTGACTGACTGTGAGCCACCATGTGGGCGCTGGGGACTGAATTCAGGTCCTCTGCAAGAACAGCAAGTGCTCTTAGCTTCTGAGCCCCTGGTACTAGGGAAAAGGACTAAAGGTGTACTTGCCTCTCTCCCACATAACCATGGGGTTTCTGGTTTCCCAGGAAACTGCCTGGTGCGTCTGCTCACCCAGGGCCTCTGTGCACCCTGGCCACTGCCCTCTCCTGAGGAATCATTTCAGCTTTGCTGCACCAGGGCAACCTAAGACTGACTGCTGGTGTGTCACCAGTGCCCACAGCTCTGTGTCTTTTGGGCTGTGTCCTGGCACAAGGTACAGCGGTAGGGATGCTCTGTTCTCTAGCTTTCTTCCACCGTTCAGCCGCTCCGGAAATACTAGGCTGCTGGGAGTCCTTGGTGGTAGTTTCCCGTTCCTAGGGAAGAGCCAGCTCTGGATATAAAATAGCTGACCTGTTTGCCTCTCAGGTTTAGGTGAATTGTCATGCTTGGTCCCTTTGTGCCCATGCCTCTTGCACTGTCCTTGATCCTACCTAGGTTAGGGACCATGCCACTTCCCTGCTTGTGTTTGGCTTTGGGGAGGTATGTGGCAAGCCTTGTGTAGAATGCAGCATTTGGGGTGGAATGGTATTGGGGAACCCATGACTGTGTAGGCCTTTTCAGCTTGGGGGAGAAAACAATATGAGAGGGGTCTGCACCCATATTGTTTTCTCTCTGGCCTTAGGAAAAGCTCACTTTCAAGGGAAGTTGAGGGTCTCCGTTTCGGTGTTGATACGGTGTCTACTGTCCGTTTTCCCAGGGAGCAATCCTTCTGTCGGCTGCTGTCCTGAGACCGCGTCTGCATAGAAATCGGTCAAACACAGGGTCACAGGAGTGGAGGGGGGGGGTGATCTGGCCCTGGGGCATGAGTCCCTCGTCAATACTCCCTGACCTCTGAGCTCTCCCTGTCTTTGTTCAGCCAATTTTTTTTTTTTTTCCGTCCTTGAGCATGACTGAGCGAGTCATTACTTGTCTGGGCGACCAGGCGTATCTGCACATGGCAAGCTGGGGGCTCACTTAGATATTCTGGTAATTAAAAACAAACAAAGACTAGATGGAGATGAATTGATGGTATGGGGGGTGCTGAGATAGAATCAAGAGGGAAGAGAAGCCAGGTACCAGGGCCAAGAAAGTCTTGGCTTGGGGAGATAACTGTCAGAGTGCTGATCCCCTGGAGTGGGGGAACTGGTTGTACTTTATTTAAAATAATTTAAAAAATATATTTTTTGAGACAGGGTTTTATATAGTCCAGAATGGCTTCAAACTCAGTGTGTAGCTGAGGATGACCTTGAACTCCTGGTTCTCCTGTCTCCATCTTATGGATGCTAGGATGAAAGCCATTCACCACCACCCATAGTCGATGGGTTTGTGCATTCTAACCAAGCAGTTTATCAACTGAACTACATCCCCAGACCATTCCATTCCAAAGGTCATATCTTTGGGCCCACAAAGTTGCTGCTTCCCTTTGGGTCTGGCATGAGCCTGTCTCTGAGCCAGTTTGGCCCTGTGGAGTGAGAGAGATGGGAATACTAGCCTGTGCTTAGATCGCTGCCCTGCCAATTCCCGTACTGGAATGAAACTGTGTGTTGATAGCATCCTAAGAACAAACTGAAGCCAGGTGTTGGTGGTGTTCACCTTTAATCCCAGCACTTGAATGGCAGAGGCAGACTCTGTGAGTCTGAAGCCAGCCTGGTCTATAGACTGAGTTCCAGGACAGTCAGGTTATACAGAGAAACTCTGTCTTGGAAAGAAACACAAAAAACAAAGCAATAAAAGAAAAGAACAATCCAAATCTCAGTAATTAAGGAACTGGCAAAGCTGAGGCTCAAGGCAAGAGCCTGACCCCAAACTGTGCTGTTACCCTTTCATCCAGTCTGGGCACAGGGTGTGTGTGTGTGTGTGTGTGTGTGTGTGTGTGTGTGTGTGTGTGTGCAGCCCTCTGTGGCTTGAACCTGAAATGTCTACCACAGGCTGACTATGACTTGAATCTGAAATGTCTCCCATATGTTCTGAATACTTCTTTCCCAGATGTCAGTGATGTTTTGTGAGACTGTAGAAATTTTGAGAGTCAGAGCCTTGATTGGTGAGGGTGTACCTTTGCAGGTCATAAACGGTCCTGGGTCTGCTGTTGTCTCTCTGTTGGCTGTAGCTACAAATGCCGGTTACCATGATGGTTTGCCTAAACACACGGGGCCAAGCACCATAGGCCGAATCTTGTGATGTTGGTGATTCAAATCAACCCTTCCGCTGTTTCTGTGAGGTGTTTTGGTCATAGTAATAGAAGAGTAACTACTACCAAACACTCCAAAAAGCCATCTCTGGATGCTTAATCTCCCATGAGGATTAGCTTATTTGGAACAAGGGTCTTTGAAGGAGAAGCTAAAGGTCTTATGACTGAATGACCATCCCGATCAAGCTGGGCTGGGGAGGCGCTCAGTGTAGAAAGCACTTGCTGTTCAAGCCTGATGACTTGGGTTCAGATCCCCAGCACCCCTGGAAAAAGCCAGGTGTGGCAGTGTAAGCCTGTAATCTTGGTATTGGAAGATGAAAACAGGAAGAGCCCCACGGCTCACTGGCCCTCGCACGCAGGCATGCACAAATGTGCGCGCACCTGGTCAAGGAAGATTTGAGGCAGAAGAGAAGAGATAGACAAAACAGGCATTGGCGTGACCACAGAAGGAGCGGTGGAGTGTTGTGGCCATAGCAAGGGAAACTGACTGCCTCTATCAAGCAGTTATCAACCCCTTGGGGTTTTACACCAGACATCCTAACACATCACATATTGACATTAAGATTCATAACAGTAACAAAATACAGTTATGGAGTATCAGTGAAACAATTTTATGGTTGGGGATCACCACACCACAAGGGTCACAGCATTAAGAAGGCAGAGAACCACTGCTTTAGAGGCTAGGATAAGTCGGTAAGGATTGTCCCTGAGCGTCCCTGCTGTGGCCTGTGGGATTTAAGACTCCTGAGTTCTGGAATTGTGAGAGCGTAGCTTCCTGCTGTTATAGACTCCTTAGCTTGCTGCCGTTTGTTATCTCAGCCCCAGGGAACAAACACTAGTGGGTCAGCATGCGCCAGGAGCTGGGGATTTGGGGGCCCCTTTCAACCAGGGCATCATCATTTTGAGTATTAGAGGTGGCCTTGGTGGCAGTGGCCTGGATTGCAGAGCGGTGGAACACTCCCTAAATCTGCCTCCCTGGGCCTCTGGCGACACGTCTAGCACCATAGTGTCTGTGTCCTTCCCGAGCACCCTGGGGTCTCCAACTGTGGAGCCAAGTGAAAGCTGACCTGATGTTCCATGTATTTTTTATGAATGAATCTTGCTCAGCATGGAGGTTGCCTTTTTCTTGCCTGGGGAGATTGGCAGGAACTTGGTGCCATTTTGGACTGCCTTACCGGTCACTGACCTCACAGGAGGGTTATAAATAGCAACCAGGGATGGGTTCTGAGTGCCTCAGAGTAGAAGCGCAGTCGTCGGATGACAGCTAAGCACAGGGGAGACAGGGCAATGCTGGGGGCCCTGGCATCGCCTCTGCTCTGATGGTAATCAGAAGAGGCAGATGTCTGCAACAGCTGGGGCTAATGGGCTGTCAGACAGGGCTGGACCAGCCTGGGACATCTGAATGCTCCCTGACGCAGATCCGGGCCAGACGGAGGGCAGGGCGCTCAAGCATGGACCAGTTGGAAGGGAGGTATTGATGCCTACCTGAGAAAGCCATATCCTGCTGGACCCAGCCAAGCCTCAGGAAGAGGGACTCTGCATCACCCACCCTGAATGGTTGCATTTTTCCGTTTGTGGGAAATGGTCATTTGAATTATTGATGGGAGATTAAAAGTAAGCTAATTCAGCTCAATTTCCCCGATAGACAAAACTATTTATAATTAACCTGGGAGCAAAGGTCGGTGCAGGGGCAAATGGCTGCCGAGGGAGGGAGAGGAATGAAATGAAGGTGCAAGTTATTGGAGCCCCTTCATCACCGAGAAGCGCAATCAATGCGACTTTGGGAAGTTTGATGCCGTGTGAGAGACCTCAGGTTGGAGAGGTCTGTCTGTGGAGCCCAGGCTGCGCTGAAACCCATGATCCTCTTGTCTTAGCCACTCGCGTGCTCGGATTACGTGAGAGCTCACTACGCTTCAGCCTCTTGGAAGCTGATTTTTAAAATTCCATGATTTTGTCATGTTTATTTTGTGCATCTGGGTGTTTTATCTATATGCATTTTCACGTACCATGTGTGTGCAGTGCCCAAAGAGGCCAGAGGAGGGTGTTAGATCCCTTGGGATTAGAGTTACAAACAGTTGGGAACCAACCATATTTGGAATTTAAGGGAGGTCTTTTGGAACAGCTTTCAGTGCTATTAACTGCTGAACTATTTCTCTGGCCCCTGTAGGCTGTGGCAGTCATTGTCGTCTTCCTTCCTTCCTTCCTTCCTTCCTTCCTTCCTTCCTTCCTTCCTTCCTTCCTTCCTTCCTCCCTCCCTCCCTCCCTCCCTCCCTCCCTCCCCCCTCCCTTCTTCCCTCCCTCCCTCCTTTTCCTTTCCTCCCCTTTCCCCTTCCTCTTTCTCCTCCTCCTTCTTCATGTGTACACACTTGGGTGAAGCATCAATGTGCTGGCCCTTGAGACAAGGTCTCACGTAGACCAGTTGTCCTTAAGGTCACTGTGTAGCTGAGGCTAGCCTTGAGCTCCTGATCCTCCTGCTTCAACCTCCCAAGTGCTAGGATTACACTGTGCTCTAATGTGTGTGTCTTTCAGGTGTGTGACCGGGAAAGAGCACTGTGAAGAAGGCCAGGCTGGGTCACACAGAGCCTAGGAGCCAGGGGGCAGCAGGGAGTTGCTGAGAATTCTTGAGTAGGATAGTCACAAAGATGGAAGATGCACAGAGAGTAGGAAGTGAGGTGCTCATGGTGAGGAGGCTGTGTAGGAATTCTGGTGCTTGGAGCCTGGGGGTGCAGGCGGAGAACCACAAAAGTCTGGGATCCCAGATACCAAGCGTCTTACTGGAGAATAGAGGGTGTTCAGCGAGAAGGGAAGATTGAAGACGGGTGACCACCAGGCCAGGCGGGTGCACGTCTCTAAGTCAAGCCTGCTGGGGTTCTGATTGACAGCAATGATTTTCCTTCAAGATGAGGCATAGAAAGAAACAGAAAAGCTGATATGACAAAATGCTAAGAATTATGTCTTTGATGTATGAATTCTTCCCACCCCTTTGGACCCTTATAAACAGAGTTCACTCCAGGGTCACTAGATGGGTCTAAGGGGAACAATTTCAATATCAAGAGGTTCCTCAAGGTAGATTTACTCTGGTAATTGCGGGGTGATTTACATTTTGAGGGGTTTGGTGTTGCCTCTGATTAATTGTTAAGTTAGCCTTCTGAGACCTCAATTTCTATGCAGCATTGACCGGCGCCTGCAGATAATCTGAGCAGAGCCCAGAAGAGGTCCTTAGGATATTAATGTAATAGTTTTGGCTCATTACAGAAGAGTGTGTTCTCAGAGAACTTGGGTACCTCAGTTATGCCCTACCATTGTTCTTTCTCCAGACTGTATGCTTGGTTCAAGCCTATCCTTCATGACTTCCACCCTGGAAGCTTTTTAAGTGACATGTGAGCTTCTAAGTTGAGGTTATGAGGCTACCTGCTAGGGCCTTTTTGTTTTTTCACGGCTTGGTGCTTATAAATTGGTAATTGCCAGTAGGTGATGGAGCCTGGATTGGAGGGCAGGGTCTCCAACAGGGTTGGTCCTAACTCTAGTATCAGCAACGGGTCTACATGCATAATGTCACTCAGTTGTGAATGCTTGTGTAATACATAGTATCTCTTCCATGTGTGCATGTGATGTAGACGTGTGTGCGTGCATGGGTGCATGCTCACGTGTGGCCACATGCATGAGGGGGTCATGTGGGTGTTGGTGTCCTTCTCTGCTTGCTCTCCATTGTATTTTTTGAGACAAGCTCTCACTGAATCTGGAGCTCACCAATTTTCAAATACTACCTGGCCGGCAATTTCTGGGGATCCCGCTGTCTCTGCCTCCCCAGTGCCAGGATTACAGGTGTGCCCCACTGTACTTGGCTTTTTATTGTGGGTGTTGGGGTCTGAACTTGGCTCTTCATGCTCACACAGTAAGCAGTTCGCCAGCTGAGTTCTCAACACACTTGCGTTCTTTTTATCTTCCTGAATCTTCCTCTCCTCAAAATGTCCGTCTTTAAAAGCAGAGCCTGTTTCTTCCCATGTGTAGTTGAGAATGCCTGATACGAACTTTCCGGCTTCCCTTGTGACTGGGTTGCAGGAAGGGACCATCTGGACTCCAGACTGGCGTGGACGGCAGCAGTAGTGTGAGCAGTGATCTCATGGCTGTGCCCTAAGGTGGTGCTGGCGGCAGCTCCAGCTGAGGTGCCTGCACTCATTGCCATGACACTGCTGGTGGCTTCTGGGGACCAGTTCTGGAATGCTGTGGAGATCTGTCCTTGGCGAGGTGACTCTAGGGCTCTTCTCTCACTTCCACGTGACACTGGAAAGGACTTGGTTAGATTCGAGTTTAACTGTCTGAGCAAGACTGTTTCGTGGTGGTGTCATGGTCTTAGTCTGTGCAGTATCTGGAGTCACATTATGTCTGTGTCCCAACTCTTAAGGCTACAATGAGTGATCAGTGGGTTCATTTTGTTACAGCCTGAATATTGCATTAAAAAAATGGATTTCCCTCTTATAACAGCAAGTAACTTGTGAATGCTAATTTTTCACCCCACACTTCCCTACAATTTTCATTGAATTTACTATTCACTGGCCATTTGGTCAACATATATATATATTATGGAGGAGGGCAGGCTATGAATTAGGGTCTCATATTGTAGCCCAGGCTGGTTTTGAATATACTATGCTCCTTGGGCTGATCCTGACCTCACAGTAATCCTATTGCTTTAACCTTCTAAAAGCTGGGATTACAAGTAGTGGCCCCCAGGCCAGGCCTTATCAGTGTCTTTTAATAGATTTATTTTCTCCTTCACTCTACCACTGTGAATGTTATGTATTTCTATTTGGGGCAGGATTTCAAGAAAGAAAACCTCTTGGTGCTTTCTCTTTTATTTTCAGTTATTGCAAGTCTTTTAAAGGAGGATTTAAAAATTTATGTGTATGTGTGTGTGCACATGTGCACATAGCACATGAGTGCAGTGCCTGCATAGGCCAGAAGAGGGTGTTGGCTCCCCTGGAGCTAGAGTTATAGACTGTTGTAACTTGATGGGGGTCCTGGGAACTAAATTGGGATCCTCTGGAAGAACAGCAAGAGCTCCTAAGAACTGAGCAACAACCCCCCACTCGTGTGTGTGTGCATGCATGTGTGCATGTGTGTGTGTGTTCATGTGTATTCAGTTCATGTGTATTCATATGTGTATATGTATAGAAGCATCATCTTCAGGATCTGAAGTCTTCTGTGTGGCATGTGCTTCCAGTCCAAAGGGAAGAGAAGCCACGTAGTGACTAGGAACACCGCTCTGCTGTTTGGCGGTGCTGTTATAGCATAAACAATGACAAGTTTCATAAGCATCACCAGTGGTGAAATTTGCCTTGAAGTTTCTTCTGGGATCGAATTTAAAGGTGCGTCGTGATGAAACCGAGGTCAGGAGGGAGGCCGGCATCGTGGAGAAAAATGCAGAGTGACAGCTGCTCCCCCAGCCTGCAGGGTACAGGGCTGGTCCAGGGAAGGAAAGAGCTGCTGGGGAGTGACCCTGGACTCACCCTGCAGGACTGCTAAGCCCAGGTGCTCCGAGACCCTGGTGGCTGTATAGTGCTGCAAAGATGAAAGGGGATCCAGAGCTCAGTGAGCCAGGTTTGAGTCTCCCATCTGCCATTTATGATAGCTGAGCGATCTGTGCCTGTGAGTCACTAACCACCGGACAGATGGAGCTGGAGTTAATAAGGCTGCTGGGGGCATCGGAGACAAGCACGTGCCCGAGCACAGAGAGGGGGCTATCACACTGCCGTCTGAGTGACAGAGAAGGCCTGGCTGGGCACAGTTCGTGCTGGATTCCCCACCCTAAAAATTTCTTCATGTTTATGATCTTACAGTTCTGGGGAAAACGGTTTTTTTCTTCTGTCAAATCAGAGCTGGGAAGCAGAAGTTGGAAGCTATCTCAGGTGTCATCTGGCTTTCAGAAGGATGTGCGTGCGTGGGCAGCTGACTTTCCTCTTGATCTGTGAGGTGTTGTGAATTCCTCAGGTCACCTAAACCTGCCTGTAGCTCCAACAAGGCAGGAGGCAAACAAATGCCGAGCGCAGCCAGACACGTAAATTAGAGCTTGCGATTCAAGGAGACCCTCAGGCTGAGCATCACTCTGCAGCCTGGGGCCACCCATGCCTCTACCAGAGTGAAGCGCGCGGAGTTGCTCTGAGCTCAGCAGACACACACCTGTACTTTCTAGTAGGGAGCCGAGGCCTGCCGTTCTCAGGGGTCATCAAGACCCGTTCTCTGTCAGAAGTTTCTTCTCACATGTTTTACACGACAAGCTTTCTCTCTCCCCATACAGCTGGGGGACAGTCAGAGTATCTGATTGTTTTCAAAATGAGGTTGACTTTCCCTTCTGTTCTAGATGGTTCTTATTTTAGAGCCCCCTTGCGCTGACACTTCCCAGGTGTGTGCTGTACATATGGGAAGGGGACACAGGTACACAAGTTCAGGCTGAGGTACTTACTGCTACAGGATTGGAGGAACTGTGTCTGTGGGGTGAGCATATGGGTGGAGGGCTGGGGCAGGTCTGTTAGGTTCTAAATTCTTACTGAGGAATGGGGAGAGGGTCAGTCAGTAAAGGTTTTACTGTATGTAATGAGCATAGTAAAAATGCCTTTTTAGACACGTAAAAATACCTTAGTTAGGAACCCCACCATACCCAAGGCTGCACCTGATAAACAGAACCCAGTGACGTCACTCACTCAAGCTAAGCAGACACAGGACTAGAACTCCATAACATGCACTGGACAGCATATAAGTAGAGACCAAGAGCAACGCTGTGCTTTGAACATCTTCAAGACTGCTGGGGACACTGGAGAGACCCCACCTTGATCTGTCCTACCACTGGATTCTCCCCTGGAATCCTGACCCTGGAACTGGAGACTCCAGTTAGGGACCGGACCCGACTTTGGCTAATGTATGTCACACAGGTGCGCAGCGTTGGGGAGATAAGCTTAGGACATGTCTTAGTTAGGGCTTCATCGTCGTGAAAGGACACCATGACCACAGCTACTCTTAGGAAGAAAACATTCCATTGGGCTGGCTTACAGTTTCAGAGGTTCAGTCCATTATCATCATGGTGGGACATGGCGGCATGCAGGCAGACGTGGTGCTTGAGAAGGAGCTGAGAGTTCTACATCCTGACCTGCAGGCAGCAGGAGTTTATGCCTACACTGGGCATGACTTGAGTATTAGAAAACCTCAAAGCTCATCCCCACGGTGACACATTTCACATATATATATATATATATATATATATATATATATATATATATATATATTTTCCCACTCAAAAATTTCTACTTCCTCCCCTCCTCTCATTCCCTCCCGCTCCCCCATTCACCCTCCTGACACACTTCTTCCAACAAGATTGCACCTACTCCAACAAGGCCACATCTCCTAATATTGCCACTCCCTGTGAGCTTAAGAGGTCAATTACGTTCAAACTACCACAGGACAGTAGTTAGGAACTTAGAGTGTGAACTCCATGTGACTACCCTCAGCATAATAAAATAAAACTTTTGTTATACCAGTTATGTGTATCTACCTTCTTTTTTGGTTTTCTAAGATAGGGTTTCTCTGTGTAGCTTTGGAGCCTGTCCTGGAACTAGCTCTTGTAGACCAGGCTGGCCTCGAACTCACAGAGATCCACCTGCCTCTGCCTCTCAAGTGCTGGAATTAAAGGCGTGCGCCACCACTGCCTGACTGCGTACCTCCCTTCTTGCTCACAGTACTGCACAAGTGTAGACCTGAGTTTGAGCCTTAGTACCCACATAGGAAGCCAGGTGTGGCGGTGTGTGCTTGCAATCCTTTCGCTGGGGGGCACTGAGACAAAGTGATTTCTGGGATTTGCTGGGCAGCCAGCATAGTTCCACAGGAGAATTTCCAGCCCATGAGGAGTGTGTCTCAGATAACAAGACTGGGAACTGGAGAGATGGCTCAACAGTTCAGAGCACTTGCTGCTCTTCCAGAGGCTCCGAGTTTGATGCCCAGCCCCCATGCCAGGCAGTTCACAACTGCCTGTAACTCCAGTTGACCACTGTGGGCACCCACAGACACATGCACACACTTACAGAGACGTGTACAAATGCTAAGAAAATAAATCGTAAAATCAGTATCACCCTTGGCTTTCACCTGAGTGTGTACACATGTAAAAAGGCATACCTATGTGTGTGAACAAGTGTGTGTGCATGTGTGCTTGTGTACATGCACATGCACACATACACATACATCTTGGAAATATTATATACTCATATCCTTTGTCCTCAGATCTATCTCTCCTTGAGATTTGTTAGAGAAAAGGGCTGGGGTGCGGGCGGCAGTAAGTCATGTGTCTTTCTGAGGTGAGTTCTTTTTGCGTACACGATTTTGGTAATGCTCTCTCCCCAGAGGCATCTGAGAGAGTGAGATTTGGTGCGGTGCTGTGGGAAGTGGATTGCCACGCAGATCTGTTTATTAAGGCAGCTTAGACAGGAGCTTCCCCTGGAATCAGCGGGAACCGTCTACAGCCTTCTGTGGTTCGGAAGCTTATGCAGCCATCACAATGCATTCTGCGCGCAGGCGGCGGGAGCCGGCTTTAATTTTCTGTCCGCTGGGAGATCCCAGCAGTGTTTCCGTGGTGCGGAATCGTTATTTACAATGAAGCACTTACAGAGAAGTAGTAAAGTTAATGGAGGTTTCAGTGGAATTAGCCTTGTTAAGTTCCCTAGTGACACAGCGGGCTCCTTTCACTAGCAATCGCGTCCAACAAGGGGAGAGGGAGCTGAGGGAGGGAACAGTTTGGGATGCGGGTGAAGTGGGGAAGGACCCAAAGCACCAAGCCACAGGCTCTCTGATCTTGACCTGAGGCTGGGATCTGTGGCAAGGCTGCCTTCTTGCTGTGAGTGCCAGGTCCCGACAGTGTCTGCAGAGTGGAGGTATGGATTCTATGGCTTGCTCTTGGCTCTGGTTATCACTGTCAGGAAGGCGGAGAACTACAGAGTAGACCTGCAGGGAGATGCAGGTCGCCCTGTGTGTGCATTCTTCGAAGGGACTACGATGTGGACAATGACTCACCAGTGGGGCACGTGGCATAAGAGAGTCTTGGATCCAAGTTCCCCAAACAAGACTTCTATGTGTATATGTATATCCAATTTCCTGGGTGGAAGAGTCAGACAGATGTGTGTTTAAATCCGGATTCTCCCAGATGACCTTGGAATGTTATGTAGGCTGTCTTCCTTTTCTCTGTCCCTAAAATAAGGTCTGTGGCCACACCAGTGACAGAAGCCATTGGGAAGACTTGGCTGTGGTACTCCTTTGGTTCCCCCTAGCTTCTGTTCCCTGTCTACATACCGTGATGGTGACCAGAACGTCCAAACTACATTTCCCATGAGCCATTTCCCAGCTACTTCCTGTTAGGTGGTTCTGCCCTAAGGAGACCAGAAAAAAGCTTTCTCAGGTAGTGTCTCCAGAGCAGGCAGCAGTGGAGGTTGGGCAGCAATTGATACATTCAGCTCCTTCCCCTTACACTCCATGTTTGGTGACACCATCTCCCCGCTTGGCGATTCCCCACTTCTGGGAAAGCTTCTTGTACTTTCTACTCTCTGGGCCTTTTCTTTTTCTGTCTGTGTAAGCAGCCGGTTGTGCCAAGCATCTATTTAAAGGACCTTGCACATTTGTTACCTGCCTGGCCTCTCCTGGGTCCAGTCCATCAGACACAACAAGAGCCAGGGGCAGAGTCTATGTATCCTGACTCTGCCCCTTGCTTGCCGTGTGACTTGAGGATCCATGTCTGCATCTGGCAATGGGGACAGTTATGGTCTCCGCTCTGTAGGGTTCTGACTGGGATAGATGGCGACAAGGGCAGAAACTAGAAAAGTTAGCCCAGCATTCTTCTGAACAGCAACACAACACAAGGACGTGCTTCTAGAAGGATCTGCTGCTTTTTTGGATTAACCAAGGATACCCTTGGTCAGGACAGGTGAGGTGCTAGGCTTGGGCTGGGGTTTCTGTGGACAGCAGAGGGCTGGTCTCCTGGGCTGAGATAGTTTGGAATAATCTTTGTGTTCCTCTTCCCTCCCCGCCTCCCAGTATAGCTCAGAGCTCCAGCTAAGCACCAGGGACTAATCCCTCCCTGGGGTCATCTGGTAGGAGAGCATTTTGTGAGTGTTGTTGGCCTCTTCTCTCAGTCCCCAGAGCTCAAACAAATGAGGACAGGTCAATGCCTGAGTCTGAGGAGGCACCGATAACATGGCTTTTAGAAGCTACTTAGTCATTCATTTTACCTAATTACCCAATGACCCAACACAACCTGTAATGTCATTTTCCACTCAGAATGACACTCACGGGACTTAGAGAGCTAGAATATTTTATCTGCCTCTTGATGGCCCACTTGCTCACTCAGACCCCCAGTGGAGATTAGTGGCATTGGCCTTGTCTGGCCCTATCTGACAGTTGCAGGGTTTGAGAGTCAATCAATGGACCATCTTTCAGGTTTCAGTGCGGTACCAGGTCAGCATCCTTACTGCAAATGGCTCTTCCTGGGTGTTTTATCTCTAGAGGGGAGAGCCGTGCCGAACAGAGGGTGGCGAACCTCGGAAGGACCTGAATCAGCAGAGACGATTTGCATCTTAAGCAGATACCCTGGGCAGGTTAGAGCTGTCTGTCCACTTGGCTACAATCTGTAAGACTGTGACTTTCCTTTAGGCTCCTGGGGAGCCAGGGCCAGTGCTCAGGGTTGCTGCGTCAGTATGCTGTGTCCTCCACCCCTGCTGGAAGCCCACCCGTCTCATGCCAGCCTCTGTCAGGAAGGCCAGATTCTAGGTTGCATGCTCCTGTCCACTTTTCTCACTTTGGTGGGAACGCCCACTTCTCTCCGAGAGCCCAGATTGAATTTACTCCTCCAGATGCTGAGGGAACCTCTGTGGCTGTCCATGCCTCCCTTTCTTCGTGCCTGTCTTTGTATCGTGTGACAGATGTTTCTGCATCTGGCCTGCAGTCCCTCCATTGGCTACAGTGAGGCATGCCTGGTGGTTCCTTTTCTCATTGCGCTGACCAAGTATGAGACATGAAGCAGCTTAAGGAGAAAGGGTTTATTTTGGTTGATTTATTCTGTGGTTTTTGTCATCGCCCTCTTCTGTCTGATGCATCTTCTGGGCTGGGTGGTGCCAGTTCCTCCAAGGAGTGTGAAGGAATTCACCTTTTATCTATCTATCTATCTATCTATCTATCTATCTATCTATCTATCTATCTATCTATCTATCTATCTATCTATCATCTCTATATCTATTATCTATCTATCTATCTATCTATCTATCTATCATCTCTATATCTATTATCTATCTATCTATCTATCTATCATCTATCTATCTATCTATCTATCTATCTATCTATCTATCTATCATCTCTATATCTATCTATTATCTATCTATCATCTATCTATCTATTATCTATCTATCATCTCTATATCTATCTATTATCTATCTATCATCTATCTATCTATCTATCTATCTATCTATCTATCTATCTATCTATCTATCATCTCTATATCTATCTATTATCTATCTATCTATCTATCTATCTATCTGTCTATCTATCTATCATCTATCTATCTATCTATCTATCTATCTATCTATCTATCTATCTATCTATCCATCTATCTAACCCCACTATCCAGGCATGCTGCCTGACTTGACTTCTGAAAGAGGACTGTGTCCTTTACATAAAAAAACAGAGACAGTCTTCCCCTTCTAAACCAAGCATAACTCCTTTATAATCTCTAAATAGAGATGGCGCATCTTGCTTTTTCCCTCTTCCTCCTCCTGCCCTGAACCTCGCGCCTAAGCCCCAGCTGGCTCTCAGGAAGCACTCCTGTATTAACTGCTGTTGAAACTCTCACCCTCCACGCTGGGCCCTCTCTTGGAAGCAGCTATGAGGAATATTAGTGCCAGGTTGTGGGTTCTCACTTCAGCAGGCTGTCACTGTCCTTGCTGGTGACACGCCATGGTTTTGCAGCCCCTGCTGCTCTCAGGTGTTTGCCCCAGGACAATAAGCTTGTCGAAGGGTGGGATTTGTTAATACGAAGTGTGTTATTGGAGCTCACTGGTGCATTTCAAAATACATACCTTGTCTCCTCGAGACGGAATTGCTTTCACCTCATGCGACCAGTGTATAGGATTCATCAATTCTTTTAGAAACACATCTGTATTAAGGCCAGTCACTAAACTCTGACGGTATCTGTGTGTACCTGACACTAGGAACGTCTGGAGCCTTGCAACTGCACCGCTTCTGTCTCTTGTTGCCAGGCTGGTTCCTATCGCCCGCACAGGCAACAAGTTCAAGGCACAATGGAGTTGGTTGTGATGCAGAGAAAAAGTGTATGTATGCTTGGGGTGTGTGTGACCAGCATAGCTCTGTGTTTTTAATCTTAAGGCATTGCACAGAAAGGTTAAATATGAAAACCAAATGTATCCTAGCTGTGATATTATGCTCTTCTTGGGCCTGTCACACATAATGCTTGTTTATTCATGGCCTTGAGGCCCATATAACAGTCTCTAGCCATATGTGGTTATTGGGCCCTTGAAAGGTAACCCACTCACGTTGAAACGTTTAAGTACGAAATACACACACCACAGCTCAAATACTTGGCAGAGAAGAACAAAACAGATAGACAAACAAACAAAAAATCCAAGTAAAATATACAGTTGGTGCTTTATATTGACTGCAATGTCACGCGGCACGCTGAGCTAAGTAAAACATGCTCCTGAAATTATTTGCGTATTTCTTTTTTCCTTTTTAAAACTGAAAATATGACATTGTTGTTTGTGTTTGTGCTTATGCTCCACCTCTGCAGGACAGCATGGAGAGTGGACTGCCCACTGCTGGACAAGAGTCTGCTGACTTCACCTAGAGATGAAAAAGCCTTGCTGTGTCCAGAGCTTGCCATTCCTGGGAAACCAAGCAGTAGAAAGTTAATGCTGTAGCCCAGAGGGCCCACTATCCAGTGACGTTTCCAGTGGTTTTTATTATTATTATTATTATTATTATTATTATTATTATTATTATTATTATTCTCCTTCTTTCTTGTTTTTGAGACAGAGTCTCACTATGTAGCCCTAGCTGACTTGGAACTTACTATGTAGACCAGGCTAGCCTTGAACTCACAGAGACCCACCTGCCTCTGCCTCTTGAGTGCTAGTGTTAAAGGTATGTGGCATTATGTCTGGCTATAGAGACAAAGACTCCTACAATTGACTTTAAAAAATTATTTTATGTGTATGAATGTTTTGTCTGCATGTACATCTGCACACCAGAAGGGGGGCATTGTATCCTATAGGACCATTGTATTCTATAACCTATAGTTATAGACGGTTGTAAATTGTGTTGGTGCTGGGAATTGAACTCAGGACCTCTGGAAGAGCAGCCAATGCTCTTAACCACTGAGACATCTGACTTTATTTTTTTTTAATGTGTGTTCTGGGACTTGAATTAGATCCTTGTGCTCACAACAAGTGTTTTACCCACTGAGCTATTTCCACAGCCCTTACTCTTGTTCAGACCATGACCTGGACCAGCCACGTATCCAGAGTTTAGGAAAAATCCAATGAACATTTACTAATCATCTACTAAGTGTCAGGTGCCCTCTCGGGCACTAAGAGGCAGCAGTGGGCATTGTGATAGGTTCATACAGTGTGCAGATTACATTCCAGGGATGAAGACAGGCTATAGGGAAAGGCATCTATAAATAAACAAGATGCCTTTGGCCAGGAAGAGTCATAAGAATGTAAAAGAGAACAAGCACATTGAAAATGGTGGGGTTTCTTGTAGGAGGGGGATGGGATTTGCTAATAAGAAGCTGTGTGATTTGAATATTATCTAGAGTTTCCAAGGATGCATATTGTCTCTTTGAAGTGAAATTGCAACTAGGGGATAGGGAAAGGCCTGAAAAGGTCTGGGAAGAACTCCAGGAGGAGAGGACACTTGGGCTGAGATCTGAATGACAAGAGGAGTCATCACATGGACATGCAAAGGCCAAATGCTCCAGGTAGGCAGAGGGATCAACTCGTGCCAAGGTGTATTAGGACTAGAAGCAAGAGCCATAGGAAGGGGCACCACAGGAGATGTGTTAAGAAGGTGTCTATCACCAGGGGCCTGGCAGCAGCAGTGATGAGTTCTGATGTTAGTCTGGGAACCCTGCTCGGTTTCCAAGATCACCATGGACCTCAGCGAGACCCATGTCGAGCAGGGCAACAAGTGCAGGCAGCCTCTCTGGCAAGGGCTGTGGCAAGTTAGCCAGAACTCCACTGTGGGAAGGGAGCGAGGTACTGAAGTCTAGATTTCCTCTGTTGATAGGGTTGTCTCCAGCGACTGATTGTGTGGCTGTGAGGTATAAGACCAAGAGACAAGAATTCCAGCTGGGATTTTATCCTAAGCCTAAGGAGGGCTGGATGGCTGAGAGCTTTGCTTAGGCGGATAGGCCAGGTAGAGGGCTGGACCTTCCAGCAGGAGGGAAGTAAGGACGTTAGCAAGAGGATGATTTCAGACATTCATTTAGACCTTCAAGGGAAGACACGAAGGAAGATCTGGGGCCTGGGGTCCCATACAGAGTGCAGGGCAAAAGCTGCTGGGGTGTAAATATGGAATTCACTGTCCTTCCCAAGTGACATTAGAGTTCCATCTTTAGATGCACCTTGGGTGGGAGGGTGGATGGGTACTGTGGGAGTACCTTCCGCTCCTTCAGCCAATAGCCGCTGAAAATACCAGCCCATTGGGGCGTGGTATATTTCTCTTTTAAAAGAGCCGCAAGTCTCGGCTCAGCCTCTCTTGGTGCTGACGCTTGTTTCCGGCTCCTGCTCCAGCGACTAGGCTCCTTTCCTGACAGTTTGTGTGTATGTAAGTTTTACCCCCCAAAATAAATACCCCTTTAAAACCTAACTGGTGTGGGATTGATTCGCCATTATCTGGCACCTGAATGTGTGGGTTTTTCCCCCCTCGTGGCATGGGTCAAGCAACCAGAGCCGCACACCGCTACTGGCTCCCGACTGGTCCCGACCTCGGGCAGATCGGGGAGGGAACTTTTTGGCTTCTGCTACCCCTATCGGGCACTGTCTTCCCCGCTGGCCGGCTGAGTCCAGTGCTCAACCTGCGCCGGAGCACACGATCTGTGAATTTAACCTCTGGATTTGAGTGTATATATTTTAGAGTTTACTTCCTGGATTGATGCCATTGACACGTGGATTCAGGTGTGCCCCCGCCACCTACTGGCAGGCAATGGTCATTACAGGTAAGATTTTTCTTTTTGGTTGAAAATAAATACATACATACATACAAGTACAATTTCTTTTGATTGAAAATGTCAGAAAATATTACTATCCAAAAGTTCAATGATTTTTTAAATTGCGCTGTGGCGGATATTCTGAAGGATGTCTCTGATATTCCTCTTACTTGGTTATTTCTGGGATCTGTCCCTTTTCTGGTGTTTGGCTATTTTATAAGGATGGTACAGTCCTTACAGATTGAATCCACAATGCTGAGGGCAGAGATTAAAACCTTAAGGACAATTCAGACTGACACCAGGTTCCTCAAAAAAGAGTTTGGAGTTTTCAAGGAGGAGACTAGATCAGAGTTTGGAGTTTTCAAGGAGGAGACTAGATCAGAGTTTGGAGTTCTCAAGGAGGAGACTAGATCTTTGTCTGATAGGACTCAGTCGACTGACCAAACTATCAAGAAGGTACAGTCTGATATTGCTTCTTTAGAAGGGAGCTTCACTGCTCTGGAGGAAGGGACAACCAAAATGACTCATAACTTCCAGTCCATGACTGTAAGTGCTGAAACATTAGCTGAGAGGATTATAACCATTGAATGTGAAAATCGGACTTTATCAAAAGGGTATGATAGATTAATTGACAGGATTTCCATACAAGAAGGCACAGTACATGCCATGAGGATTATGTCCAAGGAGGATATGGTATCTCTAACGGACAAGCTCCATGCCTTAGAATTATCAATGAAGGTGATTGTGTCCAAGGAGGAAATGGTTTCTCTGACAGACAAGCTCCATGCCTTAGAATCGTTAATGAAGGCTTTGGAGCATAATACTGGACAGGAGATTCAGGACTTACAGAAGGCAATGGTGAGCAGATTTAATAAGATTGAGGAAATCATAGACTCTGATGAACAGGAGCAAAAGGTAGAAAGGCAACATTCACCTCAAAAAACTCTCAGTCTACATAGAGTTATACCTGCCTTTCCAGTAATAACATCAGAAAAGATAACCGGCTCCAAAAACCCTAAAATCATTAAAGAACATACATGGGAGCCTATACGTATGAGTGATCTGAAAGAATTTAAACAAGCAATTGTGAATTATGGACTACATTCATCCTTTGTTAGGGAGATGTTAAAATCCTGGGCTCTGAGCAGCAGGGCCGCCCCTCAAGATTGGAATCAATTAACGTCAGCTGTCCTTGAGAATGGACCTTTATGGCATTTCAAATGCCTATTCAAACAAGAGGCCAGACTTTTACAACAACAAGAATCAGCGAAAGGAATTGAGGTTTCTCTAGATCAAATTCTAGGGGAAGGACTTTACTCTGATCCTTAGGAACAAGCTCTTTATGATGAAAACATTTTATCCATATGTGCTACAGCAGCTCTAAGGGCCTGGGACAGGGTTCAAGACTCAGGTCAGAGAGTAGAATCATATATCAGGGTCAAACAGGGTCAGAGAGAACCCTTTAGTGACTTTTTACAAAGACTAACTAAGGCTGAACAAATAAGGATACCTGATCCAGAAGCAAGAAATATAGTAATTGAGTCTTTGGCTTATGAGAATGCCAATGTAGAATGCAAAAGGATCCTGGGGCCTTTAAAGATCAGATCAGTGCCTTTGGATGAATGGGTATTACATACAATGAATGTTGATACATTTGATTATGGCAATGAAACATGGGTACAAGAAACAATTTCCAAAGGTAAAAGGAGACATCAGATTACAAAATGCTTTCATTGTGGCAAAATGGGACACATGAAAAGGGACTGCAATGGAATTCCAGAAATAATGCCTCTTCTAGGAATAACAGGAATAGGAGGAATCAGCCTTCAGGTTTATGTAGGAGATGTGGAAAGGGCAGGCATTGGACGAATGAGTGTAGGTCAACAAGAGATAAACAAGGCAACTCGTTGACATCGGGAAACGCAATGAAAGGCCTCTCGCAGGCTCCCATGGTGAATGTGGTCCAGTCATTTCTGGTCACTGCAGAGAACATGCCTCTTCAGGGAAATTAGAATACCCCATGCCTGCTGTTAAAAGCAATAATGGCATGAAGGATGAGTTAAATGTGGTGAATGAATCAAGAAATCTAAGAGGACAAAGTAAACGAATATTCTGGCAGACTTTTATAAATGAACAAAGACCACAGCTAAGAGTGTGTGTAAATGGCAAATTTATTACTGGCTTACTGGACACAGGTGTGGATGTAAGTATCATTACTCCAGAATTTTGGCATCTGCATTGGCCTCTTCAGGAGGTAGATATTCAGTTCCTAGGAATTGGAACCCTATCTCAAGTAAGACTAAGCACAAGGTGGGTCAATTGTATAGGTCCAGACGGACAAATAGGAAAACTAAGGCCATATGTAGCCAATATTGCAGTGAATTCATGGGGCCGTGACCTATTGCAGCAATGGAATACCCAAATTAACATTTCTGCTTCTTCCAGAGCCTATATTTCTGAGGACAATATTACAAGATATTACAGATGGCGGAAATCAGCCATTAGAGCTATACAGGAACACAACACAATTGATGGCCCTTCAGAGGTACCAACAGCCATGCCTCTACAATGGTTGACTGAGAAACCAATATGGACTAAACAGTGGCCTTTAGCTGAGGAAAAGTTACAGGCTTTAGAACAGCTGGTACAAGAGCAATTAGATGCTGGACATATAGAAGAATCTACCAGCCCTTGGAACTCTCCTGTATTTGTTGTTAAGAAAAATCTGGTAAATGGAGAATGGTAACAGATCTTAGAGCTATCAACAAGGTTATTCAACCTATGGGCTCTCTGCAATCTGGAATTCCTCTGCCCTCCCTGTTACCAAAGGGATGGCCTCTTATAGTTATTGATCTGACAGATTGTTTCTTCACTATACCATTACAAGAAAAAGTTAGAGAAAAGTTTGTCTTCACAGTGCCTACTTATAATAACTCTCAGCCTGCAAGGAGGTACCAATGGACCGTCCTCCCACAGGGAATGTTAAACTCTTCCACCCTGTGCCAATATTTTGTAAGCCAACCATTGAAAATTATACGCAAACAATTTCCTAAGTCCATAATATACCACTATATGGATGATATCCTGATATCTGATCAAAACAAAGACACCTTAGAAAGGCTGTTTGAAGAAGTAAAAGTAGTATTACCTAAATGGGGATTGCAAATTGTTCCTGAAAAAATTCAGAGAGGAGATTCTGTTAATTATTTAGGTTATAAAATAGGTTTACAAAGAATTAAGACTCAAAAGGCACAAATCAGGAGAGACCGGTTACGAACTCTTAATGACTTTCAAAGATTATTAGGAGACATCTCCAGCCTAAGACCAGCTGTTGGGATAACACCTGATCTAATAATTCATTTAAACAAGACCTTGGATGGTGATAAAGACTTAAACAGTCCCAGAGGATTAACAGCCAAAGCAGAAAAAGAGCTAACAATGGTTGAGGAAAAATTACAGGAGGCTCATGTGGACAGGGTAAATCCATATTTATAATATGGATTTATAATAATATATATAATATATAATAATCCAATCATCATATTGTCTTCCAGAATTTCTCCTACAGGAATATTGATGCAAAGAGATGATATTATCTTGGAATGGATCTTTTTACCACACAAACCAAGTAAAAAATTAAAAACTTATGTGGAAAAAGTCTCTGAATTGATTATAAAAGGAAAATTGAGACTTTGTCAATTAACAGGTATAGACCCAGCAGAAATTATAGTGCCTTTCACTGCTGATGAGATAAAAAAGTTGTGGGAAGACAATGAACCATGGCAAAGAGCTTGTGCTAATTTTTTGGGAGAAATCAATAACAATTACCCAAAAAGCAAAAGACTTAACTTTATAAAGAGAACTTCTTGGATCCTTCCTCGAATTGTTCGTGATGCTCCAATAACCAGAGCCCGTACATTTTATACTGATGCTAATAAATCAGGGAAAGCAGGTTACAGATCAGAAGAATTGAGTAAAGTGGATCAAAGTCCTTATGATTCTGTCCAGAAGGCAGAATTATATGCCATCCTTATGGTGCTTAGGGATTTTAAAGAACCTCTTAATATAATTACTGACTCACAATATGCAGAAAGAGTTATTTTGCGTATTGAAACTGCTGAATTTATACCTGAACTGACCTCAGTTATACAGAACTGACCTCATTGTTTATTCAGGTACAAGACATGATCAGGAACAGGCTCTGCCCTATGTATATAACACATATCCGATCCCATACGGGTCTGCCAGGTCCTCTAGCACAAGGTAATGCAGATATTGATCACTTATTGATTGGTAGTGTGCTGCAGGCATCTGAATTTCATAAAAAACATCATGTCAATAGCAAAGGCTTGAAAAAAGAGTTTTCTATTACATGGCAACAAGCTAAGGAGATTGTAAAGAAATGCCCTACTTGCTCTTTTTATAACCAAACACCATTGCCTGCAGGGACTAATCCAAAGGGTATTAAAAGGAATGAAATTTGGCAGATGGATGTGTTCCACTTTGCAGAATTTGGAAAATTAAAATATGTACATCACACCATTGACACTTATTCAGGCTTTCAGTGGGCAACTGCTTTAAGCTCAGAAAAAGCTGACTCAGTAATCACACATTTATTAGAAGTTATGGCTAATATGGGTATACCTGCACAAATAAAAACAGATAATGGCCCAGCTTATGTATCTAGAAAAATGAAATGGTTTTTTGCTTATTATAACATTAAGCATGTTACAGGTATACCATACAATCCTACAGGTCAAGCAGTCATAGAAAGATCAAATCGAACTATAAAGGATATGTTAAATAAACAGAAAAGGGTGGAAAATGCCCCCAGAAATAGATTACATAATGCCCTATTAACCTTGAATTTTCTTAACGCTAATGAAAAGGGAACAACAGCGGCAGAAAGACATTGGATAATGGAAAAGTCTGCTGAACTAAATCAACTGGTTTATATCAAGGATGTGCTGACCTCTCAATGGAAGCCAGGAGATGTGCTACATTGGGGAAGGGGTTTTGCTTTTGTTTCCACAGGAGAAGAAAAATTGTGGATACCATCAAAATTAATAAAGGTTAGATTTGAAGAGAAGAAACCTCTTGGAAAGGAGAAATGACAGTATCTACGATGATGATGACCATACAGGTGGTAAGAAAAACATATAATGGAGGGAGGGTTCTGTTCTTGTCTCCACAGGAAAACACTCATCTTTGAAAAATTCAAGGGACCCTGGATGTTTGAATACTGACAGATGGAAAAATAACTACCCAATATGGATTATCAAGAAAACTGAATAGCTTCTGTGAGTATGAAGCTCTGGAATATACTAAATCATATTTCTGAATTTATAGAGCTGGTTTTTGAGTTGGACTCTTGGCTCGGTCCCTCTCTAATTCCAAGCCTGTTGTTAGGAGAAAAACAGAAATAAGAGTTTCTGTCTTATGTCAAGAGCCATGATATGAGACAGAAAGAAATATGAGTTTAGAAAACATCTTTGCTTTTCTTCATATCTATCATACTTTTCATTGAATATGTCTATCATACCTTTCATTGAATATATGTTTGTATATGTCTATATAATTAATGTTTAAGTTTTCCACAATGAACAATGAGTTTTTCATGCACTGACTTTTGAAGTTTCCAGGAAGAAGATGGGACCCCCATAACAACAACTCCACTCGGTTGATATGACGTCATGATACTGATAGTGCTACTACAAGTCCTGTTTCAGGTATCAGCTGCACAGATAATTCCAACTTGGTTAGCTGAAATGGTGCACATCTTGTACAACATTCTGGCCAGACCTCCACAAAATACTCAGAGACTGTTTGCAATTTTAAAAGACATTGACCTTGAAATTTAACCATCATTTTACTTTCACAGGATCTTCCAGAAAGAATCTTACCCCCATGACAGCTGGAAATAATTCTAGAGGACGATGTCCCCTCTCTCAGCAAAGTTTGTCCTCAGGTTTAGGAACAATATTTAGGGATTGATTATAATTAGTATACAGTTGAGAGTTGGGAAAGGAATTTTATAAGCTCAGGGATATTTTGGAAAAAAAAGGGATAATTGGATAGATAATAATGGTATTTGTGAGTTATTGTTTATATATAATTACATCGGCATATATTGAATATTGTATGTATGCATGCTTCTACCTGTTTAAAACATTTTTTATGTATTGATATATATTGTATTAATATATGTATACCATATTGCAGTGTACATTTCTACCTCTGATTAAGATACTTATATATTGTTTATGTATTGATATTTATTGTTTACATTTGGAGGTCATTGTCCTCATTTATTGCACAGTTGTTTATTCTCTTAGTCTTTAAGTTAGATATGTGTTAAGATTGTAGATCAATATTCATCTATGTCTGTCATATTTATGGTTAGACCAATCAGGTTCTTTAGATACATAGAGATTATATTCTGTATAAATAGTCTTCAACCTATTCGAAGAGCTGTAGAAAATGGCATTTAATTTAATCTTAGAGTTCTGTGTAGTGAGACACAATCACTCCTGGCAACACGGACCTATTCCCGAGAGATTGTTGAGCACCAAAGACACTCCACTTGGAGCTTGTCTTCTTGACAAAACCGGCCTCTAGGCAAGGAACTGCCCATACCTCAACTACTGACAAATACATGGTATCCAGAAATGGATAAGCAGAGCTGTCCAATCTTACCAAGACAGGGTAAGATGGTTTTGAAAAATCTCTTGCCTGTTAAAATCTGGAAATGGATAAAATCCGGAAATGGATAGACAGAACTGTTAAATCTTGCCAAGACAGAGTAAGATGGTTTTGAAAAATCTCTTGCCTGTTAAAAATAATCTGTCAGTTATTCTAGGCCTTAGTCAAAGTTGGTTGCTCCAACGCTGCAAACAGGTGTTTGATGATTGCCAATATAGCCAGTTGTCTCTGTGATTTGTTGCATGTTTTGGAAGTTCTTTTATTGCACTTCCTAATTACTTAGGTAACATTATTTCCCTTCTCGGATCTTCTATGAGGTTGAAGACTAGATAAATGTAGCTACTTTCCTCTCATGACTTGGCCAAGTTATTTATTATACAAGACTTAAGCTAGTTAGAATAGGATATTTGTACTTATCGTATATAATTTTGTAGGTTTGTACTTACTGTATATAATTTCATAGTAGGCTTAGAACTCTCTTACTTAAACAAAAGGGGGAGATGCTGCGAGAGTACCTTCCGCTCCTTCAGCCAATAGTCGCTTAAGTACGAGCCCACAGTGCTGCAGGAGTGCCTTCCGCTCCTTCAGCCAATAGCCGCTGAAAATACCAGCCCACTGGGGCGTGGTATATTTCTCTTTTAAAAGAGCCGCAAGTCTCGGCTCAGCCTCTCTTGGTTCCGGTGCTTGTTTCCGGCTCCTGCTCCAGCGACTAGGCTCCTTTCCTGACAGTTTGTGTGTATGTAAGTTTTACCCCCCAAAATAAATACCCCTTTAAAACCTAACTGGTGTGGGATTGATTCGCCATTAGATGGGGGTGTGTGTGAAAGAACCCTGAGGATGGTTTAGATGGTGAGCAGCTGGGGGAAGCTTGGAAAGGCAAGGTGCACTGATGGCTTAGGAACGGAATCCTTGAGCGTGCCCACCCAATGCACCTGGATGACTGTAGTTCCGAGCCCTTGGATGGTTCATGTCTGAGGAGCTCCCTGGTGTGTGTGTGGGGAAATCTGTGGTGGAGGGGAGGCCTAGTGCGGAAATGAAATAACTTGCCCAGTGTCTTTAGCAGAATTCAGTGACATTTTTAAAGTAGGAAATTTGCATGGCCCTGAATGGGGATGCAGGGACAGGTTCACGGGTACCCGCTTAGAGGAGCATAGGCTGTTGGAGGAGCAGAATAATAATATAGGAATCTTGGGGCTGGCTCACCTGGTGGGGGGTTCTGGAAAAGGCCAATGTTATATCTCTCATCTCTGTGGGGGGAGGGGTCAGTGGGGCTCGAGCCAGAGCCTTCAGAAGGCCAGGTCCTATGAACTGGAGGACTGTGATGGCCTGGAGGCTCTGGACCAGCATTTTGAGAAGCAGCACCCCAGCAATGGCAGCTCAGGCCTCAGAGTCTCGGTAGCCAGAAGCCCATCCAGGAGAGCAGAGGGTTCCTGAGTGTGGCTCCCGAGCCATCTGTGTCTTCAACAATGGGAGGGGTCTGTTGACTCACCTGTCCCACCTGTATGTGTGCTGTTTCTATCTGTGGGGCGATTTATCACACACGTGTCACACACCAACTCAGTGCAATGACATTAGGTCTATTTGGTCTTGTCTCTGGTCACTTGGTATTCCCAAACCCCAGCACTGGGCCTGGCAAGCTACAAAGTTTGGAAGCCAAGATGATCTCTATGCCGGTTGTCAGGATGTGGCTCTCACAAAATTGTGTCTCACAGTAAGGCTGATGGGGGTCACACTGCAGGTAGAGATCCTCCTGACCCCCTCTTGTGACTGGTCCCATCTAAACACAAGATCATCTGGGATTTATTTTTAAACAGTGTTCTTTTTTTCTTCTCCTTTCTCGTACCACCTTGGCATGGGATGGGTGTATTTCACTGAGTTCGTGAAACTCCAGGTTTTACATTTAGCCTTTAGTGGTCACTTTGACATAGCCTAGAGTCTCAGCCGGAGGACCACCCAGATCAGATTGGCCTGTTAAACATATTTGTGGAGGATTGTCTTGTTTATTAATTGATATAGGTGGGCCCAGCCCAGAGTGGGAGATACCATTCCCTAGGCTGATAAGCATGCTGGCTAAGCATGAGTCTGTGAGTGAGTCAGTAAGCAGTGTTCCTCACTTGAAGCAGTACCTTCAGGTTACTGCCCTGACTTCCCTCAGTGAGGGATTGCAGCCCAGAAGTATCACCTAAATAAACCCTTTTCTCCCCTAAGTTACTCTTGGCCATAGTGCTTTTTTGTTTGTTTGTTTTGGTTTTGTTTTTAAATCATAGGAGCAGAATGAATCTACAACGTGCAGCGACCATTATGTTAGTTCTATCCAAGGTGGCACACAGGCCCAACAGGGACATGCCACACAGAATACTTGGGAGTGGCAAAATATATTTGGACCCCTTTGCCACCCCCATATCGGCTCCATACCTCTGTTACCACCTGAGGTCATCTTAGTGGCTGCTAAGATTCAAGGGCCAAAGAGTCATTCAGAACAACTGCCGTTGGCATGAACAAGCGAGCTGCTGGGGGCTGCACACTGGGGACCGTCCTTCCTGGGGTTTCACTGCCTCCATCATTTTCCTGCTTTCTTTCTGTGTCTGACTAAGTTCTATTCAGTTTGTCCCTTGCGGTGTTTGGGCTGTCACACAATTCCCTGGGTCTCCCCAACTTCTCTTCTAGCATGGGAAGGACAGCCAAGTGGGATCCTATTTTTTTTTCTTAATGTCAATGACTCTGAGAGAAGCATCAGGGTAAAAAAAATCCAGAAGTCTCAGTTTCATCACCAGGCTTTCAAAGTCATTCTGAAGGATACAAGCCAAGACAGCATACTTAGCTTTTCTCTCTAATTTTTTTGATTTTATTTTTAATACTGTGAAGTTCACACAGAAGTCCCTTAACATCTGGGCTTCCAGCTGCAAATGTTCTCGTTAGTTCCCACCCCGCACTGGCCCTCAAGCCTGGATGGGTTTTAGGACAAGGATGACGAGAATCGTGTCTGGTCGTAGTTAATTGGCTTGGACCATCAGGACCCGAGACCGAGCTTTGCCAGATGTACTCCTGATTGAGAGATATGTTCTATCTGCACCTACCTTGCCTAAGGCTGCGCCCTGCCTCTGTCTGTTTTCCCTGCATCCTTCCCTGGAGGCTCTATCCTGACTCTTTGGAGAAGCCACGGGTCCTGTCATGTTGGAGATGGGATGAGCCTACAGTGGCAACAACATTTATAGAAGTTGGATTCCTGTGGGGTGGGGGATACATTGTTGACTTTGTTAAGAAATCAAACCTTAGTAAAGAGGTCATATTTACACCGTAAAAAATCAGATGTAGGGGGATGGTTCAGTTGGTAAAGGACCTGCCTCACAAGAACAGAGATTGGAGTTTAGTTCCTTAGCACTGTATAAAAAGCCAGGCACCATGGTGCACTCCTGTGATCCCAATGCTGGGTGGCAGAGATAGAGATAGGAGGCTCCCTGGGACTGGGCAGCCTAGCTGAATCGAAGAACTGCATATTCAGTAAGAGACTGTCTCAAAAAAATCAGGGGGGCAATGATAGAAGAAGAGTCCAATATTGACTTCTGTCCTACACACACACACACGCACACACACACAAACACACACGCACACGCACGTGCGCGCACGCAGGTGTGTGCACTGAGAGGTCAGTGTATAACCTAGCAAGGGTTGGTTTTGCTACTGTGTGGTAGGGAAGCCGTTTTGGTCAAGGAATTTGTCGTGTCTGGTGGGCAGAGACAAAGATGGGAACTTTGGCGTCCTGCTTGCTGTGAATAAATGCTCCATCAAAAGCAACTGAAGAGAGAAAGCACCATTTGTCTTGGTGTTCCAGGCTAGAGTCCATCACTGCGGGGGAGTCAAAGCAGCAGGAACTTGAAGCAGAGAGCCGGGGATCAATGCACGCACGCTAGCGTTCAGATTGTCCCCTCCACTTTCTACAGTCCAGGATGCCCTGCTCAGGGAGTAGTCTTGCCCATAATTAAGATGGATCTTCTTAGCATCAATCAACTCAATCAGGATAGTCCATCACAGACCTCCGCAGAGGCCAATCTTAATCTAGAAAAGCCCTTCCTTACAAATGTGGCTGGAGGCCTGCTTCCTAGACATCAAGTTGACAGTTAATATTTGGCTGGGCAGGGCAGGTAGGTGTTGAGTGCTGAGAACTAAGGACAGAAAACCTGAGGACCAGAGGGCTTCAAGGTGGAGATGGAGACAGTGTGTCAGGTAACACCTGAGCACGAGAAAAATCGTAATCTGAACTAGGAGACTTTGTCTCTGGTGTCTCAGCTTGTGACTTGGGTCTCCCTCGGTTGCATTTGGTGTGCCGCGTTGGGTCCTGACCCTCAGTGAACTGAAACTTCAAGAGGTAGCCGCTGGACTCCATTCCCTTGACTTGTTTACCGGGTTTCACATGTAGCCTCAAAGACCCACTCTTCACTGGTACAGACCATAATTATTGACACCTAGGGGCAAAATCCAGCTAGGGGTGAGAGCCACAACCAAGTTTCAAGGGGGAGAAGGTCTGCCAAGGCTCTTTAAATGTTGAGCATCCTCCGGTAGCGTTTAGTCTTTATTATCTACAGACCAATAGTAAGGAGCCTCCTGACTACACATAGGCTTGCCGAAGATGGTTGGGCTAAGAAGAAACTCTGAAAAAGAATGTTGTTTACAGAAATATAGTTGGATGCCCCTCTCACGTCCACAGTTGGGTAAGCTGAATGGAACTCTCAGGGTCATGCTTTTACTTTTAAGGACTTAAAAAAAGCCTTGCTTTTTACTTATTATTATTTAAAAATATTTATTTTCATTTAAAATTATTTGCATGCGTGTATGTCTCAATGTGAGCATGTGTACATGGATGTGACTGCCTTCGAATCCAGACAAGGAAGTCAGATCCCTGGAGCTAGAGTTGTGGGTGGTTGTGTGAGCCACCTGATGTGGGTGCTGGAGGCTGAACTCAGGTCCTCTGCAAGAGCAGTAAATACTCTTCACTGCTGAGCCATCTCTCCAGTCCTACATATTGTGTGTGCGTGCATGCGTGTAGGTGTGTGTGAGTGCGTGTGTGCGTATGTGTGTGCTTGCATGTGTATGCATGTGTGCGTGCATGTGTGTGTGCGTGTGTGCATGTGTGTGTGTGTGTGTGTAATGTGTAGTGTGATGTGTGGAGGGCAGAGGACAATTCTGCAGTCTACTCTCGACTTCCATCTTCATATCTGTTCCAGGAGTTGAACTCAGGTCGTTAGGTGTCTGCAGCAAGTACCTTCACCCGCTGGGTCATCTCACCAGCCCGCTGGCTTAGATTTTGAAAGCAGCTGCTCCAGCCCCCATATCCCAGAGCATATTCACTGTAACAACGAAATATTCGTCTGGGTTTGCTGTTGGAGAGAGAAACAGAGAAATACTTCTACTCTTGTAAGGACATACTTCCAGGCTGATGGGATGCTCATGAATATTCATGAAACTTAGCTCTCATAGGTATGATGTGGATGTGATTAAGGGGGCCAGACCTGAGATGTTTCCAGGAGACCTGGGAAGCCTCCCAGCCTGGTGGGCAGGAAAGATGGGGTTTGTTCAGGTGAGACTTGTCTGCAGGCTTACCTGAGATATTTGTCATCTCTTCTGTGCTCAGCAGGTGACTCCAAGTCCTGCCTGACTCCTTGGCCTTGAGGTGGCTGGCGCCCCTGAACTCAGAAGCTCCAGCTCCCACTGCCTTCACTCAGCAGCACCTAGGGATCCCTGAGGAATAAGAGCACATCATGTCCTCCATCTGTCCTCACCACTGAAGGTCGAGTTCAGGAATAGTTTCCTCCTGTTGTTTCTTGTCACTGTCCCCATCTGGGCTGCATTCCGAAGACAAATATCCCCAAGTGGGGGGTCGGTTCTCTGAATGAGTCGCAAAGCTTTCGAGGGGTGGAAGAACAAACAATCAGGACAAAATATACCATGATAAGGAAGCCTGCCCTTTTGTTTACTGACATGCATCTCTGCTTCAAGCTATTTTTAAAATGACTATTTCATTTGCAAGGTGATAAAAGAATGAATAGAAATTTACCTATGAGCGCCTCTATAATTGTATGCCTATCTGCAGTATGAATAGTGGAAACAAATTACCCACAATGGGCCAACTCTCTGCTTCTCTAGGACTGTGTGTTCTATTCTTCCCGTTCAATAGAGAATGTTGTCTACTCTACCAAATTAGCCAAACACAGATAATGTTGTCAAAGAACAGCTCCATTAGGTTTCACAGAAGCCTGACACCAATATAAAAAGCCTCTCCCCTTGCAGTGTTTCAACTTCAATTTTTTTTTCTACATGACTCAAAAAATAAATTTGTTTTGTGGGCCAGAGATGATGAGTTTGACAGGTTTTCAGAACAGAAGATAAAAGAAAAGTTAGCCCTGTCGTCTGGGGGTGATTCCAGCAAATTCCACCGGACTGCGTACCATATGTGGGGAGGCAGGCCTTTTAGCCAATCAGAAAGGGCCTTCCAAGTGTGTCAGGGCCTGAGCCCCAGCATGGCTCTGAGGTTGGCTCAGCTTGCACATTCAGTCACACAGAGATAAATCAAGGCAGTGAGTTTTGGAAGGAAATACATTAAGGAGGAAACTGAGGCCTGGGGAAAACTTCAGGTCTCGGTAGTACTCAAATACCAGTTACAAGGTGGTGCCCAGTTTCCACTGATCAAGTAGCTCTCCAGGAGAGAGCAGGCTGGGAAAGTACTTCTTCCATAGTGTAGTATGGGCAGTTTCAACACTCACCCAAACCTAAGAAATCCAAGGGAGTGAGAATCTTTTACGTCTGCTTATTTTCATGCAAGACATGACAGAAAATCTTTAAAAATATTGCCATAACCTCACCTCTCTGATAGAACAGCAGAAACCCCATTCACAAAGTTTCTCTTATTCCTTAAAAAATATAAATGCTGGTGTGTCCACAGCCGCTAGTCCAGGCAGAGACAGCTAGAGCAGTGCAGATTCCCCGTGGCGAGCGACAGAGCAGTGGCTCATCCCGGACAGGCTGGTGCTGCCATGCGGCCGGGACAGTCACCCAAGCGGGTGGGTGGAGTTGGCGGATAAAAGGCTTATAAGACATAGTAAATAGACATAAGGCTGAACATAAAGATGAACATTTATTACTTAAAGGAGATGGAGAGAAAGAAAGAAAGAAAGAAAGAGAGAGAGACAGGGAAAAAGAGAGAGAGAGAGAGAGATGGAAAAACACATGTGCACATGCCAAGAGAGGGAACAGAAAGAAAAGAAGGATGACGAGAGGTCAGAAGTTGCTGGGAGTGGGCGTGGCTTGCCCCTTAAAGGGACCAGAGATCAAAAGAATAACAGTTTCAGTGGGCACAGAGATTCCGCCAGTAACGGGATGGGACCAGTGGTGTGACAGGTTGACAAGGGACTGGCTGGGTTCTGCCTGTGTCCTGAGAGCTGGAGTGAAGCTGAGTTTAAAGGCCATGGGCCAGTTCCCTTGGCAGAGGAAGTTCCCATGAGAGGTGATGTGTGTGCTGTAGGTGCCTTCTTAGAGCCCAGCAAATCCTATTGTAAGCCTCAGATGCTGGATACGGAGCTGGAGGGTTTGATGTTTCCCTTGATGGGTTTTGGTCTTGCTTTGGTTTGATCACTCTGTTATGGTTAACTGTCACTTTAAGAGACAAACCATGCCCACTCCTGGCGACCCCTGCCCTCCTCTGGCCATCTTGATTCTCATCATTCCTTTTGGAGTCTTTTGGCGTGCATGCGTGCACACTCCCTCTCTCCCACTCCCTTTTTCTCTGTCTCTCTCTTCCTCTTCTCCTTCTCCCCCCTCCTCTAAGTAATAAATATCCAATTCTATTCTGTACGATGTGTCTGTCCTTGTGCCTTCTACCCGCTGCCTGCTCACACCCCTGGGCTCGCTGGGACCAGCCCGCTCGCCATGTGTCTCCCCGCCTGGGACCAGTAGCCATCTCTGTCTGGGATTAGCTGCTCTGTGGGCCCCACTGCCTACTGCTGCCGGGGATCTTGCAGCATTTTTAACACACTTCTTGTCATGTCTTTAGCTTTCCCTTTGAATGGGAATGCTTACTCTGTGATACTGGTTGTTGCAAGTATGTGCCTTTTTTTTTTTTAATTGTATGGGGGCTCTTCGTTAAGAGGTTGCCCGAGTCTCAGAACAGACTTATCACATACTTTAGAACAGTCTTTGGACTGGTAAAGACCATGAGTACTTTTGAAGTTGGACTGAAGGCATTTTGTATTGTGTGTATTATGAGATGGTCCTAAGCCTACAGGGACAATGGGCAGAAGGTTATGGATTGAAGTTGATGTGTTTAGGTGTCAAGTTGACAAGGAGTGTGCTTGCGATGGTGTCTCTTGTCAACCTGACAGAATCTAGAATCACCTGAAGACTAATATCCAGGCAAATGTGTGAGAGATTTTAGAGATTTGCTTAACTGAGCTGGGAAGAGCCACCCGAAATTCAGGAAGCAACGTTCTGTGGGTTAAGATTCTGAACTGCTTAGAAAGGAGAGAGCCAGGCAAGGACCAGCTTCCATCTCTGCCTACTTCCTAAATGCAGACACGATCTGACCAGTGTCTCAAGCCCTGGTTGCCGTGACTATCCACCATGATGAACGATATACCTGTAAGCTGTGAGTCAGAATAGATCCTGCCTTTCCAAAGTTGCTTTGGTGAGGTATTTTGTCACAGCAAGGAGACAAGTCACTAATACACCACGAGGCTCTTCTATAGAGTTCTAGGATGGAGCCAACTTTTCTTCTAGGTCACTTTGGAGGAGACCTGGCTTTGTTGATCTTGCTCACTCAGCGTTCTGGTCAGGTCCTTTAGAAAAATGGACCCGAGAAGCACTTGAGGCCTCCTGTAAAGAATGTGATGGGGGTTGAGTGATGGAGAAGCTTACCCAAGGGCTTGAGGTGGGGCAGGGGGAAGCAGAGATGAGAAAGGCTGTAATTAGAGAACCCGGAAGTGTCGGAACCTCCAGGGAGGCTGCAGCGGATGGTGTCAATGGCCTAAGACATTGACGTGGGAAGCCCTCAGTGAAAACCAGAGAGCTCTTGGCAAAGCCCCTAACCACCCGCTAGAATGTCTGCCTGAAAATCGGGGCTGATTTTCTGTCTTCCACATTTCACAAGAGTGCTCCTCATCGGCAGAACCTCTCCGGCACTCCCTGGCTGACTACTTGGCCAAATTGATGGAACATGCTGATGTAAAGAATGATGAAGTATGGGAAGGAACACCCTGAGAGGGGCACCCCCATTCACATTCACCCTAAAAGTCTATCTTTCCACACTCACACTGGAGTGGGTTGTTGGCCTGTGAGGAATGCATTCCTATTTAGAAGGATATCCCACCTCCCCCTAGGCCTGGGGAACAGGAAACTATGTAATTTGTGTGAGGAGCGTCCTGATTCCAGAATAGAGACCTCTCAGGATGAAGTGCCTTCTGGGAGGGTGGGTTGGGGTACAGAGACTGATCACAATGGTGACTGCCTTTCTTTTCCCTTCATGTGCCTCTGCAGGTTGCATGTACAGGTCTTGTCTCAGTTTCTTTTCTAGTTGCTGTGAAAAAAAATGCCCTGATGCAGAGGAAAGCAACTTCTGCAACTTCTGCATCATGATGTAGAAGTCAAAACAGCAGGAACTGGAGGCAGCTGGTCACATTGCATCCACGGTCAGGGAACAGAGCAGTGGATGCTTTCTAGTGCTCAGCTCATTTTCTTCTCCATGTTCAATCCAGGGTCCCAGTCTATGGAGTGGGACCACTCATGTGGGTGGGTTTTCCTACCTCCGTTAACCTAATCAAGACAACCCCTCCCAGTGTACCCAGAGGTTAGACCACCCCTCCCAGGTGTGCCCAGAGGCTAGACCGCCCCTCCCAGGTGTGCCCAGAGGCTAGACCGCCCCTCCCAGGTGTGCCTGAATGTTTGTCTCCTCAGTGATTCCAGATTTTGTCCAGTTGACATCCAACACTAGCAGTCACAGGCTCTAAGATAATTGGTTCAGGGATTGAAGAGGCAAGTTCATTCATAGACACCTGGTTGCTTTGGGTAACTTCTATGGAGAAAAGCTGTATTCCCCTGATTCATGCTTTTAAAGAGCAGGCAAGTTCAGGTGCTTCCTTCAGGCAAGGATGGATCCAGAAACACAAATAATGCCTTTTCTCTCTTTCTCTCCCCATTTTTCTGTGTACTCTCCGCTCATTCAGGTGGGGTCCTGTCCTATCGCACTGACAATGGCTACCCACTTGCAGCTCAGCACAGCAGTGGGATGCAGTTCTTCCTGTACATATGTGAACTGAGGAACCTGGAAACGGTTGGCCTTGCTCTGTTTTAGCCAACTAGATCCATTGCTGTGAAGATTTGTTTCATCATTGTTTCAGCTTGGAACTCCCACCCACCTCTGTGGTCAGAGGCTGGGACTGACTGACAGTTCTACAAGATCATAAGGTGGCTTGGGGCTTGGGACTAAAGGAGAAAGCCAGCTGGATACCGGAACTCTTCTTTTTCTCTTTCCTGACTGGGAACACAATGTGCCCAACTCCTCAGACTCCCACGTCTGTGCCTGCCCTGCCATGCTGGATATAGCTCTTCCGTTTGTTTTTCCCACCTTCTACAGCTCAGGAATCTCCTGCCTGGGCCTTGTAGACTCAGACACTTCTTTAGCCAACACTTCTGAGAAACACTGTGTTTTCTTCCAGAGGAGTAGCCTCAAACCAAATACAAGAAGTCCTCGAGCAGCGTGAAAGACCAGCGGGGGAGTCAGACAGGACTGAAACAAAGATGTCACTCAAATGGCTGAGTCGACTCAGCATCAGGGGGGTTAGGCTTCCGGTCACTTTTCTCATTGCTGTGACAAAATGACCAACAAAAGCAATTGAAGGAAGGAAGATTTACCCTGGGTGGTGGTGCATGTCTTTAATCCCAGAGCCCGGGAGGCAGAGACAGAGGTAGGCGGATCTCTGATTTCTTCGAGACCAGCTTGGCCTACAAAAGAAGGAAGATTTCATTCTGGCTCCTAGTTTGAGGTTCGTTCTGTCACAGAGCGGGGAGTCGTCACAGGAGGAACGCAAGGCTGCTAGTCACACTGCACCCTCAGTCACGAAGCAGGCAGAGGCCAGCGCTGGTGCTCAGCAGTCCTCTTTCTCCTGTTTAGCCAGCCTGGGACCCAGACCAGCCTGTGCTGCCCACACAGAAGGCAGGCACTTTGCTTGGAGAGTAATCATCCTGCTTCCTAAGGGGGAAGTACAGAGTGTTTAGATAATTCAGGGCTGACCTGTCCAGGGTGTGTTGAACTGAGAGCAGAGGGATGGGGAGGGCTGGGATAACGAGGCGAAAGGGCTGGGAAAGGAGGGAGGAAAGAGAGGAGGTCCGAGTGGGGACACAGGGTTTCTGCCTGGCTGGACGTGTTGTGGAGGGGCTGTCTGAGGGTCCCACCCGCCGCTTCAGTCCTCCCTAGTGCAGGGATACAGGCTTACAGGGAGGAAGGGGCTCCTTTTGCTATGTATTGGGCTGTATGTGCAGGTGGGAGGTGGGGTGAGGACACTGCTGTGGTCCAGCTGGGACAGGGCCGCCATGAGTTAGACATGGCAGGGCTCAGTGTGACAGAGGTGGGGTATGGGAGGTGCTGTGCCCGAATAGCCAAGCAGACCCTGGCTGGAGTTGGATAGCATGGAGGTAGGACAATGGCACAGCTTTACCATCTGAGGGGATGCCAGGGTAGTGGTCTGGCGGTGGCTTGGTACTTGGTGAGATGCAGAACTGGGAAAAGGTGACTTGAGAAAAGCAGTTTCTTTATGTGCGTTCTCGGAAATTCTGAGTTCAGGAGACCCCAGGGAAGCAGTTGCACATATGGGGGGCGGGGTTGGACTGGGAATGCAGAATGGTCGTGGTTTGGATGCCTGTGTGTTAGGGTTAGGAGAGACCAGGCCTGCCCCCCACTCCCCCGGCACGAACACTTTTGGAGGTCAGTGAGAGGAGAAGCAGCTACTGAACTGATAAGCCCAACTGTAGGAGGTGCCAACCTGCTTATGATAAATCATGCCAGCACTACACCGGCTGCAGATGTGTGTTCAGAGGACCCCTGGGCACCCGGGACCTGTCGCGGGGTGATGGATGACGCTGTTCCCCACCTACCCACCTTCCTCCTGCGCCTGCTTCCTGCTGCCACAGCGGCAGACCCCTGGGAGTAGAGGAAAAGAGCTGAGCAGGCTCGACACCGTGACAGCCTTTTAAAAGTGACTTTTCAAACTTCTTATAATTGTTGATTAAAAGGCCCATCGCCCCAAAGGCTCTGTTTGCGGCAGAAGAAGTAAAACCATTTGAGGAGAAATTTCTGGGGAGGCGAAGTGTTCCGGTAAATTGGCCAGGCGGCATTTGCAACGCCAGGTTTGTATTTCAAAAGCCATTAGAAGCCCTTAAGAAAGGACTTTTCTGAGGAAAGAAAAAACCTTTTGGGGGAGGTGGTAATGCGAGCTTTGGGGTCTGCAGGGTCACAGGATGGAGTGGTTGGTTCCCACCTACCTCGATCTTGGGACAGGGCTTTTCACCCTTTGTCTTGGCCAGGAAAGCAGTTCCTACCTGCCCCTGCCTTGGTGAGTTCCTTTCTGGTCCCCACTCCCTCCACAGCCCCCTTGGTCTGGAAAGATTGCTTTGCATAGTATGCTATTTCCTGGAACCAATTAATTTGGTAAATGGATGCCTTTCCCTCTGGCTTCCTGTTCTTCAGCAAGACTCCCAGGATCCTTCCGTAACGAATTCTTCTGTGCTGTGTGTCACTGTCCCCTGAGCCTCTGTGACCCATGGCAACCTCATGGGCTTATTTATGTCTGGGGACCTTCATGTTGTGATAGCATACAAGTCTCCAGTTTAGCCCCAGTGAGGTGAGACACATACAGAGAGAGAGAGAAGGAACCTCAGGGTACTGGCATGTGATTCATGTTTAGCCACCACAATGTTGCTGTTTTTTTTTCTTGCCTAGTGGCCAAGGTGCTGTAGTGAAACTGGTCCTTGGCACCACAAACTCTGTCCTGGGCTTTGTTACGTGGTCTTAGCAATACGAGCAAGAAGAATGAGTCTCATGGTTTTGTGTGTGTGTGTGTGTGTGTGTGTGTGTGTGGTCTTTGACTTGCTCTGACTGTCAAAGTGGAGTCAACCAGGATACCTGGGCCCCTGGAAGCCCCCTCAGACTGAGAGACAGATGATACCATGGAAGGTTGCGGATCACATAACCTCGCAGGCTGAAGTGGGCAGGACTCTACATCCCTAGCCCCCAGTAGCGAACACAGATCATCTTCGTGTTCACCTTGGCTCTTAGGGTCATGTGGAGTGGCAGACATGGGGCATAACTGCTTTCCTGCCAGGAGTCAGGAGGTGTGCAGACTGGGCCCACGACTGTGGCTGACTGTGGCTGACTGTGGCTGAACAGTCACTGACTATGACTCTTGTTGAGTCTCTCTGAATTCCCATTCAAGCAGTGGGGGAGGAGACAGCTCTGGTGACCTGAGATGCCTCTCCGCTCAAACCAGCTTGGCATGGGGAGTATGGGTCATTCCTGGGTTGTGCCTCTGAGCCTCACTGGAGGAAGGAGAGTTGTCCAGCCCCCTGTAGAGCCTTGATTCCTGTGAATGTTTCTGTTGTTGGGGCTTTTTGAGCCTGAATTTCTTAAAGTCCATTTGGTCCTATAAGATGCTTTGGGGAGAGTCAGCTGTGACAACTAAGCAATACTGGGAACAGCCTGTTCTGTCTTTTTTTTTCTGGGAGATTCTAAAAATCACAAATGTTTCAAAGAAGAATAAACCTGTTAGACTTTCCTTAATCCTACATTTGCTACAAAAGAGTTTTTTGACCACAGATTCTGTGTGTGTGTGTGTGTGTGTGTGTGTGTGTGTGTGTGTGTGTGTGTGTGTATGCATGTGTGGCGGTAGCTGGGGCGGAGGGGGGATAGGGTTGATACAGGGTCCCTCTGTGTGGCCTTTGATATCTTGGAACTCACTGTGTAGACCAGGCTGGCCTCAAACTCCCAGAAATCTCCCTGTCTCTGCCTTCTGAGTGCTGGGATTAAAGACATGCAGCACCACACCTAGCACTGGCTCCAGGTTCTTTCTGTTTTAGAAAGTCTAAGGAAATCCTCAGGGAGTCACCTGTGTACACACTTTGCTTTACTATCTCATGCTAAGCTACCATGCAGCTCACCCAGCCGCTCCCACAGTGACACTTAGGCAAGACAGTACCATCTGGCCTGCAGAGGCTTCTTCTGAGCTTTGGGCAGGCCTGCCTGAGCCACAGACGCCTCAACTCACAGAGTGTTACTTCAAGGTTCCTTTGTGGGTCTTATCAGGGACCTGGGATTGCAGGCAGGTTTCTTCCTGGCTCAGTGGGAGCTCCGGGCTGGCCAGCCAGTCTATACATTCACCTTCACGGCCAAACGGAGCTCACCTGGGGCCAGGAGACCCTCGGAGGACAGGATGTGAGCAGAAGCACTCCATCTGTCTCATCCCCATTCCCCTGAAGCGGCTTAGGCCCCCGGGCTGTTGACTGCCTTGTTTTGCATATACTGATAAAATATTAAAGGAATTCCTTCCAGTTTGGAAAATCTTTCTGTCACGGTATGAGGTGGCAGCTTGAACATGGGTCAGAAATCTCTGGACCCAGATATAGGAGCTGAGGTATAAGAGGGGCAGCAGGGCCAGGGATGTCTTAGAGGCCACCATCGTACATTTTTCCTCGAAGATGGGTCCGGTTGATCCAGAGTCTGGGAGATCAGCATTCTGGTGAGCGCTTGGCAAGAGCATGGATTGGGAGCCTTATAGTAAGTTCTCCTTGGGCAGGATTTGTTTCTTTCAGGGCTTCGGTTTTCCTGACTGACGCAGACAGGTGACTGCATGTTCTCTGAAGTGTGTCCTGATTGCAAAATAGAATTCTGTGTAGATGATTCCTCTTCACACGGTTTCTTTTTTTTTTTTTTTCCATGACTGCCTTTTCTCCCAGGGAGAGAAATTGAACCCATTGACCATCTTGGAAGAAGAAACTGAGTTCAAAGGACCCACTTGAGTGGGGCCTACTGCAGCTAGGATAAACCTCAGTTTTGTAGTTCACAGAGACGCTGCAGTCATAGCTAAAGGCAGTGTGTTACTGGCCAGCCACACTTCCAAGCTGACTTCCTGGGGTTGACTTCATGACTCAACCGGTGATGGATGTATTTACAGTGCTGTATCTGCACCCTTTGGCGGGGATGGGATCTCACCTGGGCACCGTACATAAGCCCCTCCGGGGTCTCTCTGGCTTTGGCCTTGTTCATGTCTCTGACTAGAACAGACCTGAATTGATCCAAATCAGGAGTGATTCCAGAACGGTTAGAGCATCTGCAAGATCTGAATGTATGTCTCCCTGGTGAAGCAGTCACCATGTTCAAGGGCATACGCACCCAAGTCTCCCTGAGAATGAATGAGCGTTCCCCTTTGGATGATTGATGAGAACCCGTGTTTCAGTTTGCCAGGGTAGCTCTGAAGCACAAGGACAGATGGCGTCTTAGAAACTCCTCCAGGGAACCAAGCTTCTAAAATCCACACCACGTGGAAATCCAATAAGCAAATGAGACAGGAAATCAGGAAAGGAAACGGATTGTATTTCTCTCTCCAAGTTCAAGCCTGGATACAGAGCCGGTCAGAGGCAGGCCTCCAAAAATCCTGTGGTTTTCTCCCAAGCAGAGGGAGAATAAGACTAGGTGTGGTGGTTGGAGCCTGTGATCTCAACCCTTGGGGAGATGAAACAGGAAGGTCACCAGTTCAAGGCCAGCCTGGGTGACATAAGAAGGTGCCATTTCAAAAGAAGAGGAAGAGGGAGACCACATGTGGGGCCCTGAGTAATATAGGTGAGTGACCTGAGAGGCTGCAGTGAGGAGATGTGAGCCCGAGGGAGAGGGCTTCAATTCAATGCCATAGCTTTGCTGAAGCAGCTAGATGTACGAGTTGGCATACACATGTGTGTGCCTTCTACCCACTCTCCCTCCACAAAGCAGGACTTCTTAGAGTATCTGAGTTCCGGCACTGGTCTGACATGCTGGACCGTGACAGCCTGTACCACAGCCTTCTACTCTCAGAGCCTCAGGTACCCTGATCTGAAACCCACACCATTTGGTTGCTGAGAAGACAAATGAACAGTACATTTCAGAGTTCGAGTGGCGCCTGGTTTCTACTGCAGACTCCTGAGCACATGATGCGATGTTTTGTACCTGTGCCCTGCCCCCTCAGCAGGCATCTGGGACTTACCCCGTGTGGACAGGACAAAGTGGAGAGTGACAGAGGCAGGATGAGTCTTCTGGAAGTTGCTAGTGTCATCAGTGACAGGCAGAGCCTGGGGATGGGTCCTCTGAGTTCCCTTAGGAGTCCTGCCTTCACTCCAGCAGATCTGAGCATGTCTGAGGTTCTTCTGAGTGGGTCCCTGTGGCCATTGTTCCCATTTATCTGGATTTACTTTTTCTTTAGTTTTCTTTTCTGCTTCAGGAAGAGTGCTTCTAGAATCTGGAGGAACAGGAAAACCTATCTAGAGCCATGCCTGGAAGTCACCTGTGAGAGAAGGTTCTCCCTCTCCAGCGCTCCAACATTCCCCCTCCCACTTGGAGTCCATGTTTTATGGTGTGTGCTCCATGGCATTTAGCTTTGCCTGTTTCTTTCCCTGAGGTTTGGCCCCATTAATGTTTATGAGAAAATAAAACCTGGATTGCTGCTTTGGGCTATGGGACCACTGCTGACCGGGGAAGCAATGCCTAAATGAACCTGTTCCTTGGACAGACTCTTCTTCTTCTTCTTCTTCTTCTTCTTCTTCTTCTTCTTCTTCTTCTTCTTCTTCTTCTTCTTCTTCTTCTTCTTCTTCTTCTTCTTCTTCTTCTTCTTCTTCTTATTTTCTGTGACTTCCACTATGTTCTCCAGGAGGATAGTATATAGGGGAGATGTGAGAGCAACGGAAGCTTGGCCTTCCTCAGGACTCTGTCCCTGGCTTAGAGTGGGCATTAGAGCCGGCGAGTTCTGGGGCTGCTGGAAGTACTGAAACTGGTTGTTATGTCCAGTCTCAGCATGGACATGCCTAGATGAGACAACCTTTGGGAACACACCAACCCTAGAGTTTTACAGGTCAGATGTCACTTGTTTTCTTGAAGGGCAGAGCTGGCAGAAATGAGTGGCAAAACCTCATTTCTGTTTGGGAGACCAATAGATTCATCAACATAACTCATAGCAGCAAGGATACAAACATGTGGAATCTCTCTCTGTGTGTGGTGCCATGTCTTATCATTGGTGTAATGGGTCTTATGGCTAGGCCTGACCCTTTATGTGGGTGCTGGGGATTTGAACTTGGGTCTGCTTGCTTTCACAGCAGGTGTTCTTACCCACAGAGCCATCTCCCTAGCCTCCTGCCCTTCTTTATAGCAATTTTTTGATTCTTTAGCAGGTGTTTTATTTTGGTTTTCTTTTGGGATCTGTTACTGGAGAGTGGCTGTCTTCCTTAGGAGCTATCATCCCATCTTGTTTTAAAGCTCATGCTTGTGTAACCACATGGAGATTTACATGCCTAGTGGACCAGCCATCTCTACCATCTCTACCATCTCTACCATCCATGGGTGGCCTTCTTGTAAGTAGCTTTCTCCTCAAGAGGAGTCTTGGGGCATTTTGATATGCAACATTGTTTTCAGTTCCAGATGAGTGTACCCTATAGTTCTTAGGCTACAACAAATGCCTTTGGGCACAGTGTATGCTCAGATCCAAGTGTGGGTGTGAACTCTGTCAACTCCTTTTTTTCCCCTCCTCAATGCAGGGTTTCTCTGTGTAGCCCCGACTGTCTTGAAACTCATTCTGTAGACCAGGACTAGGCTGGCCACAAACTCAGAGATCATCTTACATCAGCCTACTTCTTTCTGCCTCCCACTTGCTGGGATTAAAGGTGTGCCCATCTACACCCCCCAACAACTCTTATAGGTGTGGAATAGAGCGATGTGTGTGGGACGCCCACTGTGCTGCCACTCTGTCCCTGGGAATGGTGTCAGTGTCAGGGGATGGGTATTTCCTCAGGCATTGCTGAGTCTCTGCTGATGGCAAAGACTGCTGGGCACTGGCAAGCCCCAGTGATTGTAGGGAACCTGATGTGTCTGTTTTCAGACCAGGCTGTGGTATGCGCAGACACAGGACGAGGTGGCAGTGGGGACTACAATATCATCTCTGTACAATGTGTTCTCAATTCTGACAGAAGTGCACACACGGACATAGAATTAAGGAAGGCAGAATGATGGTGGGGGCTATGTGGGCATTTGCTCTCAGTCCATACAGAGTTGGCTACGTCCTTCACCCCATGGAATCGCCTCTCAGTTCTTGAGGGAGACCTCCCCGCACTTTTATTCGCTTCTGTATAGAAGCATCTATGTTCTAAAGCACCAGGAAGCCCAAGCGCTGAGGCTGCAGTTGTCTGCTGTGTTGTTAGGTTCATGAGGGTGCAGCTCTCTGGGCCACTTTGAGGGGGACAGCTGTGGACTTCTAGAAATGAAGCTCTCTCTCTAAGGATTTCTGACCCTTCTCAGGTTGCTGTCTAGTTCTAGCAGCCTGACTCTGGAAGTCGGCAAGCTGTGGGTCTCTTCCCCAAAATGGAGTGACTGTCTTGAGTCCAGGTCAGTTCCTGATTGCTGGGTAGGCTGATCTGGCTGGCCAGTGAGCCAAAGGGCTTTGTCTCCCTAGCTCTGAGATTAAGTGTGGTCACCACACCTGCCTTTTGGTTTTGTTTTGTTTTTAGTGTGGCCCCTAGGGATCAGATTCGGGTCCTCATGTTTCAAAGGCAAATACTTCATGGACTAAGACATTTCCCCAGCCCCTAGGAAGGTTTCTTTATGACTACATGGATCAAGAGAGAAGAGAATCTGAGGTGACTCTGTGGATTTGGCCTCAGGTGTCAGGTTCAGAAGAATGTGGTGGTGTAATCTAAGAGCTGTTTGAGACATGGTGAGTGTCCAAGTGCGCTTCCCATGGCTGTGATAGACACTGTTACCAACAGCAGCTTGGGGAGGAAAGGGTTTATATCAGCCTACAGCTTGTAGCTCATCATCCAGGGAAGTCAGGGCAGACACTCAAGGCAGGATCCTGGAGGCAGGCACTGAAGCAGGGGCTAGGGAGGGGTGCTGCCTCCTGGCTGACTCCTCATGGCTTGTTCAACCTGCTTTCTTAAAGAGCCCAGGACTACCTGCTTAGGGTGAGGTTGTCGGAGACTGTTCATTCGTTCCCAGCTGCCCAGAAACAAAATAATCACACAGAAACCGTATTAATTAAATCGCTGCTTGGCCTATTCACTCTAACTTCTTATTTGCTAACTCTTACATCTTAATTTAACCCATTTCTATTAACCTGTGTATCGTCACATGGCTGTGGTTTACCAGCAAGGTTCTGGCACATTCATCCCCACCTATGGCTACATGGCTTCTCCATGTCTCCGCGTACTCTCTCTCTCTATCTGTTTCAGCCTGGCTTTACTCTGTTAAGCCGTTGGCCAAAAGCAACTTCTTTATTAACCAATGGCAATCAAACATATGCACAGCATACAACATCTCCCACCTCAAGGTGGTAATGCCCACAGTGATCTGGGCCCTTCCACACTCATCATTAAGTAAGAAACACCCTACAGACTTGCCCATAAGTCAATCTGATAGAGGCATTTTATCAATTGACATTCTGTCTTTCCAAATAAGTCTAGCTTGTGCTAAATCAACAAACAAACAAACAAACAAACAGGACTAGCCAGCACAATGAACTTTAGTTGACTTTTGACACACAGAGATTTTAGGGCAAGGTTGCTATCCTTGGATGGCCCTCTAGAGAAAGGTCCAGGCTATGTAAGATGTAGATTTAGGGGCAGTTTGCATCTCAGTGAAGCTAGCACCAGGAGATGGGATACAAGTCAGTGGTGAGAGTAGAGATGACTGCTGCTTTATTTCCAGGGTCAGGCAGCCTTTTAAGCGCTTCCAGCATCCTCTCTCTTTTTCTTTCCCAGAATCCCATGAAGTAAGAGCTACTGTTTCTCCATTTTACTGATGAGGAACCTCAGGATCAGACAGTGTAAGTAAATTGTTCAAGCTCCCACGGCTACCAAGGGCAGAGGCTGAGTTAGTGTGTCTGTCTGCCAGAGTCCACCTAAAAAATATCCCGTGTGTCCTGTGTCTTTGGATTTCATCCTCACTTGCATCCATGGGGAAGCGGCTGGTGTTTAAGTCGAGGAAGGACTCAGAGTTGTGGTTTGGGAAAAGCTTCTGGAACCTGGGGGCTCCTGTGGATTGTGCTGGGGAGGGAAGGGAGACACTACAGGTCTACAGTAAGGAAGCTTGGATTGGGCTCCTCCCAGTGTGGGTGGAATTTGAGGAGGATTTTCCTAAATATACAAAAACCAAGTTATGGCAACTCAGTTATGAACTGGATGTGACCCCCCCTCCAGATTCATATGTTGAAATCTTCCCCCGCCCTGAGACAGGATTTCACCGTGTAGCCCTGGCTGTCTTGGTACTCACTTTGTAGACCAGGTTGACCTTGAACTCACAGAGAACCACCCGCCTCTGCCTCTTGAGTGCTGGGATTTAAGGCTTGCACCTTATATTGAGATCTTAATGCTCAAGGTAGCTGTGTTTAGAGGAGGGACCATCAAAGAAATAATTCAGTGATACTGTAATGATTAATTCTGCTGACTGGTTATGAAATGCTCAGGAGAGGTTCGAGAGATGGCTCAGTGGGTTAAGTCCTTACTGTGTAAGCATGAGACCCTGAATTGGGATCTCTAGAACTGAGACAAAGGCTAGCCTGGGAATACGTATCTGTGTCCTCAGTGCTGGTGGGATGGATGCAAGTGGAGACCTGGGGCTTGCTGGCCAGCCAGTCTAGGTGACACAGCAAACACAAGTTTCAGTGAAAGACCCTGTCTAGAAAAAATAAGGTAGAGAATTAGAGGGAAGCTCCCTGATATTGATCTCTTCTACATGGGGGAGACTCTTCTGCATGGGCATGAACATGAACCCAATATGTTCCCAGCTGCCACACCTCTGTGTAACAGACACACACACACACACACACACACGTGCACGCACTCATGCACGCACGCACACATGCACACAGACCATTAAAAATGTTCATGATATCATTATAACATCCCTTGGAGTGTGCCTATGAGGGCATTTCCAGAGCTCATTAGATATTGGGGGTTCTGACCCAAGGAATGAGTTAATCCATTGATAAAGACTGTGATGGCATTGTTGAGATGCTGTGAATGGTGAGGAGTGGGGTCTAATTGGAGCAAGCAGGTCCCTGAGAATGGATTCTTAGGACTTTGTCTCACCCTCACTACTTTCTGTATTCTCCTTTCTCTGTTTTCTAGTTGCCATGGTGTGGATTAGTTCAATCAATTCCACCTTCCCCACCATGAGTTCCAATAAGCACTTCCAAGTTTTGAAATGTTCTCAGACCTGCAAAAGTAACTAATACAGACACAACAAAGGTATGAGCATGGTATGATAAGATGCATATCTTTATGAAGAGGTACCCCAGAATCCACCCTGCTTCTTGTCTGGGTATATTGCAATAGTGAGTCTGAGAAAGAGGGGCGTTGGCAGAAGCAGATTCAGCCAGCGTCTTGATCTTGGCCTTCTGACCTGCAGAACTGTGAGAAAAGAAATAGCTTTCATTTAAGGTACCCAGCCTGTGCTGTATTGTTCTGACAGCTCCAGCTAGCTACCAGACCCGTCTTCTTAACAGCTGCCTGCGTCACAAAGTGTGGCTTCTGCCAAGTTGCAGGTCCCTGCATTTTGGTAATTGGTCCCTCAAGGGGACTTCTGCCTTTTCCTCTCTAAACAATTCAATGGATTTGAATGGACCAGAAGAGCCATTGAACAATTATCTAGTGATTAGCTTCCTTGTGGAGTCCAGAGAGAATTGCTGGAAGAAAATTGGTAAATTCCTTTCATTCTTAATAAAACCCAACAGTATGTCGCTAATGCCTGATATTAAGAGTTCAAAGTCATCTCTCTGCCATTGATCTTCAAAGGAAGAGATTTCCTAATTTATTTGACAAGGCCCAAAACTATGTGGGTTGGTGCTTCCTTCGGATGGGGGCTCAGAACACTGAATGAATCTGTACAGTGGCCAGTCCTCCCTTCCTACCCTTGCCATTGCCCATGCTTGCTTCCCTTTGAATCGCTGGGTTCAGTTGTGGTTCATGCCTCTCCTGAGCTTACTGAGGAGCAAGGACCTCTTCTGGGGAGGTCGGCACCTTCATTTTCATCTCTAGTCTGAAGAGCAGCATGCTTTGGTGCAGTTTGATGGCACTTGTATTGACAGAGAGCTGGAGATGGTGCCCAGCAACAGTCTTAAAGGAATGGATGTTTCTAGGGGCAGTAAGGTTTTCTCTCCCCTTCCTGAGAGAAACCCTCTCTCAATAAAAATGAGTCGTCAGCTGCTCCTGAAGCCTTATAAATTGATTCCAGCTCTGTCCATTTCAGGTAGCTTCAGTGTGAGGGATCCGTATAAATCTCTCTTCAGTCAGTGAGTGTTTAAAATGGCAAACTTCAGAGTAAAGGTTTAACAAAGACCATAAATAAAACTTCAGAAGTAATGGAAGTGTTTATAAGCAACCGTGGAATTCCACACAAGAACAATGAGCCTGCTCCCAGTGCCAAAAGATTGACTGAGGGGTTGTATTTGCTGAGGGAGAGAGCATCCATCTTGATTTGGGCTCTGCTAGGGGGCAGCTGAGCTTGGAGAAACCAGAGAGCTGTGAACAGGGCTGCGTGGCCAGGCCCCAGGAGGGAGAGTTCATCATTGTTGGGCAGTGGCCCATGCCAGGGCACTGGAACTTGTCAAGGACCAGGACCCTGGGTTCTGTATCTCACTGCATGTGTGTGAATTTCACCACTCCTGTTTCCTAATTCCTTGAGCAAGGAAGGTACCTTTTCAAGCCTCAGTTTTCTTACCTGTGAAGTGGGAGTGTCCCAGGAGTCCCTAGCACTCGAGTGAAGACTCTACAATGCCTGCTAACTGCTAACTCAGTGCTTGGCCCTTCATCTCTACCCAGTGGCAGCTGCTACCCTTATAGCCCTTGTCATAACCACCATCACCACCACCACCAAAGGGGGTCAAATGGCACTGTATAGCTGACCTTCAGTGTCTTCTCTGCCCCCTCCATCTCTCCCTTCCTTCCGTGAGGAAGTCAGTTCCCCTTGTTGTCTGTCCTTAATGCATTTTCTAAACCTGAGGCTAGATTTTGTTGACCCCTGCCCAAGACCTCCATCCCTGCCTGGATGGAACCTGTCTCACGTCCACAGAACACAGCTTAGTTTATGTCCCCAAACACAGCTTGGGTAGCAAATCCTTTGGTGGACTTTATCATCGGACATAGATCATTACTGATGGGACTCGGGCTTTACATAATATTTTAGGAGGCAGATAAATTAGATCATGAAAAGTGCATAAGGGACATCAATTATGCAGGAACCAGAAGAATGGTTATAAAGTGGTCTGGCCCCAGTCTTTGCCCATGAAACAGTGAACCGAGGCCATTAAAACAGAAAACATCTCTTGCTTGCTCTCTATATCAGGAAGAGTGGGCTGGCCCAGATGCAGGCCTTGGCCCTAGGGATGCTGGGGAGTACTTGATGGCCTGCTTTGAATGCGACACTCGAGAAAGGCCTCCTGGGTATTAGAGAAAACTGGGACGGGGCTAGTTTGAGTAAAGAAGGATCTGGAAGCTCTAGGAGGACAGGAGCCTGTTGGAGATCAAGGTGGTGGTGGTTTTCCTGGCTCCGGTGACCCAGCCTGGAAAGCTGTGTCAGGACATTGTGGAAGGAAGGTCAGAGGATGACGTCAGGGGTCTTAGGAACCACCCCCAGGTGTCATGCTTGCCCTGCTCCTTCTCCAGTGGCAGTGCAGGTGATGGTGACCTTGCAAACAAGATGTCCGTGTTGCCTTTCTCCACCAGGCTTCCCCGACCACAGCTGGTGTCAGCCACGGCCTGAGCCACACCACCTGCCTCGCCCCTGCCCCCCATTGCACCGTCCTCTCCGGGTCCCACGACCATGTCTCTGTCTTAGCTCTGTCTTTTCTCTTGCTGGACTCAGATACCCTTACAAAGGGCAGCTTAAGGATGAAAGGGTCTATGCTGGCTGGTAGTTCAAGGTGCGGTCCCTCTCACTCGGTTTTTCCTTCTTCTGTAGTCGAGACCCAAGCCCAGATCTCCCTACCTCAGTTAATCAAGATACCTGTTCCTAGGCATGCCCAGGGACTAACCTCATCAGACAGTCTCTCACAGTTGTGCTGAGAGGCCTGCCTCCTAGGGGATTCTAGGTCCTGTCACTCAACGTTAGACACCATAGTGTCATCTCTGTCCCGAGGGTGAACCGTATTGCTGGAAGGCATGGGGGGAGGGGAGGAGCGGGCTTCTCCCTCCTTTTCTCTCCACTGGCATGAAGCCTGGCTCACTGGGATACCTCTGAGCCTTTTGGGGTGGGTAAGAGTGTGCGTCTTGACAAGCGTTCCTGGACTCTTGGCCCGTGACACATTGCCCTTGGTTCATCTGGTGTTTTATCTGGGCCTGCACTCTGGGCTTTGGCTTCAGGTCCCACCGGGGGCACAGCTGCAGAGGGAATACAGGTGACTGCAGGAGATACAGTCCCCACAGCAGGCTCTCAGTGGGAGACGCCGTGTTTGAGCTTTACGGAGGGAGGCGGAACAGGTGGTGGATGCGAGGGGCTGGTCTGTTCCTTCTGCAGCAGGTGTAGGTTCCTTGTGGGCAGGGTTCCTTGGTCCCCTCTAGCTCTTTTCCTCCGGAAGCTCTGTTACCCACTTCATTGGGTCTTGTTTAATTCCGTCAGGCTGCCAGGAGAGAACAAACGCTTGTTCTCAGAGTGGAGGAAACAGTGATAGGCGTGGGGGATGGAGAGCTAATATCCCATTCTGTTATATGACTTTGGAGAAGTTTCCTATATTCGGAGTGGGAAAGCCAGCGACAGCATCTCACACTATGTAGAGAGAAGTGTATCCTCTGGCTAGGATGCTTCAAAGCATGGCATATTCTCACCAGGGTAGAGACGTGGGCATGGAACCTTCAGCCCCGCTTGGCCTTTCAGAGGTTGGAGTTTGGGGCCAAGTACTTTGTGTTCCTGCCCCTAATCCCTGCTCATGCATTCCTAAAATAAACTTAGTAGGTGGCCAGGTTAGTCATAAATACCAGCTGGTCACCTTTTCAAACGGTAAAGCCATTTCTCGCTGGGGGACACCCTCCTCACCTACTTCCAGCCCACCCTGTTAGGTCCCTGTCACCACTAACCATTGCAATGCTGGCATTTGGGTGGAGCTGCTCAGGCTGCTCCCTGGACTCCGAGTGGACCACCCCTCCCCCTGAATTGATTTCCAAAGATGATAGAGTTGAACATCCTCTGACAGGCTCCACAGTGCCCCCAAGGTCATGGAGCTAGTGCATGGGAGAGATGGAGCTTGAAGCCAAGCAGTCCGGCTGCAGCATAGAGAAGTGACAGGAAGAAGGGTGACCTGGGTCCCACAATCCCCTTTGAGGGACAACCCCCTAGACCTACAACCTTCTAGAAGTTTCTGCCTCTTAAAAGTCCCACCACTTCCCGGTACTACAGGATGGCAAACCTTTGATATAGATTCAAACGATAACATTTCTAGAAGATTCCCAGAAGTTTCTAAATCATTTCTCAGAATCTACTGGGCATGTCCAAACTGTGTTCCACAAGCCGAATGCTACCATGTGTCGGCTAGGATACCCGTGAATGCTGCCTAATACCAAATTGTAAGTTTATTTAACATTCTGAGATTTTCTTTTTTCATTTTTTCCATCATGCAATTGTATGTTTCTTGAGTGTAAGCTTTGTAGCTGAGAGCACAGTTCTGCACTGTCAAGAGTTTGGATATACTTGAAATCTCCTAATATTTTGTGCATAGGTGGGAAGATGTTTGTGGTGACTGAATGCCATGCTCCAGTGCATCAGAATGGGAGGTGTTCCCTGGCTGAACCGTCCTGGCAGAGGTAGAAAGCTTCCTTTCTTTCCCTAGAGAAAGGCCAGGACCCCGCTTCACATTTGCTGTGGCTCCTTAGATTGTCCTATGTTGTGGGATATTTGTACACCTTGTGACGGTGTGTTGCTGTGATTGGTGTCATAAAAAACCAATGGATGGCCAATAGATAGGCAGGAGGTATTGGAGGGAATTCCAGGTAGAGAGAGAGAAAGTAGGAGGGGAATCTAGCTGGGGGAGGGGTTGGGGAAGGGGAGGAAAGGGAGAGAGAGAGGCCAGGAGATGGAGAACAAGTCAGAGGCACAGAATGAAAGAAAGGTAAAAATCAATGTGGTAGAATGTAGATGAAAAAATATAGGTTAATTTAAGTTAGAGCTAGTTAGGAACAAGCCTAAGCTATAGGCCAAGACTTCATAATTAATAAGAAACCTCCATGTTATTATTTGGGAGCTGGCTGGTGGAACCGAGGAAGGCTTGTTACAGTCCTCATGCTTGGGCCTGGGATGAGAACTCAGGACCACTGCCAGTGTAAAGCAGGCCTGAGGCAGGTGGCTTGGCTACCTGTAAGCTATGGGGTTTGACAAGGCCATGGCTGTCATTCCAGGTTTTGGGTTGTGTAAAGCTGTGATTGTATCTCAGTTCATTTGGCAGAGTGATTCCCTGAGATGTCCTCTTATCCCAAGAACACAGGCTAGGCCATATACTTGTCCTGTTGAGGTGGAAATCTATGGTGGCTCATCTTGGACCTGTGGGCTACTACTTCTGGCCATTTGCTGGAGCTGGAGGTAACAGACAGCCTGAAAATGGGCGTGGTAGTATGTGCCTATAATCCTGTCAGTCTGGCGCTGAGGTGGGAGGGTGGTGAGTTCAAGGTCAGGATGGACTATAGCAGAATGCTATTTCAAACCAAACCAGAAACAAACAAACAAACAAAATCAAAGCAGCTTCCTGGCCTGTGGTTGTAGAAGGCTGGGTGCTTGCAAGGGCTGCCTTTTCCATGAGGGAAGAAAGAGGCAGATGATGAACCTGGAATGGCCTGGTACCCATTTTAACCAATGGCAGTAGATTTACTAGGGCAAACTCATTGCCAGTGTGATAAAAGGATGGATGACTGATTTAAATGAATGTTTCTCAACTACTGGAGAGACTGGCAATTTCCCCTTAAATTTGTTGACACATTTCTCTTTTGGGAAATCACCTTAGCCTTTGGGAAATAGCCTTAGCCCATTTCCCCTGACCGTTGTAGGGTCTTTCATAGGCGCAGGGTTGGGTGAATCTGAGTCGGCAATTTCCCACTGTATTTGTGGTTCACTTTGTTGACTGTATTCATTCCTGCTGCTTGGGATAAACCCAACTGAGCTTTTCAGAGATCAGTGTGAAAATTCAAGGAAAATGTTCTGTCCTGTCCTTAATCAAATTTCTTGTATTATAAATAGTTATTAAATATTTTATGTGAGCATTGTAATTACTGATTAAAGCTAATATCAATACCCTCGGATAATCAGTGTCTAATGCTAATTAGAAGGTAGCAAGTAACCCCCAGTGACTTGTCTACAGTTTCAGAATTCATGTTATTGTGGCCTGCTGAGCCAGGAGGTAGGCATGCTGGGTGGATGGGTGTTCGTGCGTGCGTGTGCATGATGTGTATGTCCCTGTCTGTGCTGAATCGAGGCAAGATAAACTCAGTGTGACAGCAATCACTGTGTTGTCTCAGGGGTCCCCTGGGTGAGCATTATCCCCTGATGGACCTCATGGGGGCCTATACCGCATCTTTCCATCTCCAAGAAAGTAGCAACTGCCATAGGACATCTCACTCTAAATGGAGGGCGTTCTCCAGCCTGAGAGATGGAAGAGCCATCAAGGCTGTGTGCCTGTCCCTCTGCTCTAATTCTTCCTCCAACACCTAGGGACATGAACATACACATATATGCCCCCCCACACTTACACATAGATCATAGATTCACAGACACATCCACTTATTGCCTTGAGGAGTTACAATCCAACAAGCAGTCCGGGTTGGTTCCTGACCCTGGGGGCTTCTGCTTCCCACAGCAACCAAGGACATTCTAGTTCCTAGAAAACCCACAGAGAATGACTGGCTGCTCATGTCTCATGTTAGCTCCTCTGTGATACCCCTCCCTGCCTCATAGTCTTTCCCCCACCTTGTTTTTCAAGACAGGGTTTTGCTATGTAACCTTGACTGTCTTGGAACTCATTCTGTTGAACAAAGTGACTTCAATCTCACAAGAGTCCTCCTGTCCTGCCTCCTGAGTGCTAGCATTAAAGGCATGCGCCACCACCACCCAGCTCAGTCTCTTTTTTAAACTCCCAAGCAAAAGCCATACAACAACAATCTATTCTTGGAGCCCCTCTTTGTTGGGCAGAAGCTCTGGTGACCCTTGATCCCGCTTGACTTCTGTACTATTTTGAGGAGGTCTCCTTTCTACATTACTCAGTAATTATTTTTTCTTTCAAAACTCAGCTGTTGTCAGTGAGTTTCATCTGTCAGAAGCCTGAGTCCTGAATCCAGTGCTGGTCTCTGATGCCTGCTGATTGCCTGGTACCTGTGCACCAATGCCAAGCCCTCCAGAGTCTTTTGCCGAGACTCTATCCACTCAAGGAGAGCCATAGGAGGTATGGGAAGGTAACTTAGCGCGTGTCTATAGATCCAGAAGAGTAGTTGGAGCCCCGTAAAGAGGATAGCTTCTTTGTGGTGCAGCTTCAAATTCTTCTCTGTTAGCATCTTATAAGCTCTACAGTAAGTTCTTAGGAAGGACCTTGAACTTATTTCTCCCGTGGTAACTGTATCTTGGCGCCTCTTTTCCACCCTCCTCCTTGCCCCCTCCCACCTGCTTCTGTGTTTGTTACAGGTTGAATGGGACATTCCCCCCACAGGCCATCTTTGATGGTAGTTTGGGTCGTGAAGAACCTTGAAGCATGACAAGGCCATGAAGGCTCTTCATGTGTGGGTGGTTCCTTTAGGAGGACGGAGTCAGTGACATTTGAGTGGACACCTTAATGAGGTCTGCAGGAAGCTGTGGGAGGAGGCAGGGGATGCAGCAGGTGTAGAGACTCCTGTGTTGTGACCCTTCTGCCCGCGTACCTGTGTCTACCTCCTCCTCATGTATACCCCTCATTCAGTCCTCCCCTGACCCATAGCTCCTCATCTGTGCTCTGACCTCAGGCTGCTGAGATTGGTGTTCCTCTGCAGAAAGCAGGCAATACCCTTCACCAGTGTCTGATGGGTACAAGGCAATACCCTTGCCAATGCCCTCGTGTCCGATAGACAACCTCTAGGAATGATCTATACCATTTCTAGGGCTCCCAAGAGGACGTGAGTCAGAGGCATCCTCTGTGGGACTGGGTAGAAGCTGCTCACTACTGGGGCTCTTTCCTCTCCTTGTCTGCTTGCTTGGCTGCCTTACTGCGTTCATGGGAGCATTTTCTAGATGACTCATTTCCCTATGAGCCTTCTCTCATGTCTGCTTCCAAAGAAACCTAATACAGACCCAGAGCTTAGAACCAGCCTGTTGAATGGAGTCTGGACAGGTTAGGTGGAGATGGGGGGATGTGCGCAGGACCACAACACCGAGCCAAATTTGAACATTTTCCAAAGCAACAGGAAGCGGCAGACGGTTTTCAGGCAGAGGAGCAACATGATGTCGTTTACTTTGTAAGGAAGGATCTTCCTGGTCACTGTGTGGAGTGGACCATTGTGGGACAAGAAGGGAGGCAGAGAGCAGTTCAGAGTATGTGGTTGTCAGCCCCATATGATGGGCATCAACCTGAAGGGTAGTTAGGAGGTGGAGCTGGGGTTGCTTCTGGAGGATAGGTGGGTGACCGATGGCGTGGAAACTGTTTATTAGTTTACCATGACACATGGCAAGTCTGTGAGTTCAAGATGGGCAGCACAAGCTGGTGGAGGGATTGGATAGTCCTGTCATACTGTAGACACAGGGGCAGCCTATCCTTCCCAATCCACAACACTCTTATGGTGGCTTCCTACCATGTCACTCTGTGCCTTGCTGCAGCCACTTGGGCCCCACCTTCATCCCTCCTGTTGGGCCAGGATTTGTTAGCAGAGTTATGTGGTTGCTGGGCTGAGCCCTGCCCATCTCTGGGCTGGATCCTTGCTTTGGAATAGATGGAGTCAGCCTGCAGAATGCCAAGACCCTTTCAAGCCCATTTCTAGGGACTCGCAGGAAGAGGTTTTGGAGAAAGCTTTGCTTTGGATGTTTAAAGCCAAGAACATGAACTTGGCCCGTGTGAGGTAAATAGAGTGGACCAACACTCCACCTAGCCTCCCTCAGGCTGACCATACTTCCTGAGGATCCTTTTTGGGCTACTTAGCTGTGACTGGGCTGAGCTGGCACCCATTGTTTTTCTACAGGTAATGGCAGCGTTTCTTCAGAATCGGTGGTAGCTGCCTTAAGTTAGGTCTGTTTTACGAAGTGAGTATCTGAAATCTGAAAATGCTTGGTTGTGACTCTGAGGACCCTGGGGATGGTTCTTCAGAGAAGCCCATTGTTGTCCACATGGGATAGAAGGTCTGTGGGGGCGCTGCAGTGGGTGCTGGGCTGTGAGGAGTCTTTTCCTCAAGCTGTGGATCTTCTCGTGGTGCAGATACTGAACAGACAGCTTCCATGACTGGCACCAGGCAGGGTTTCCAGCTTGATCTGATGAGTGGGTATGAAGGGCCTTTATTCTTGGGTCCTAGAAAACCCACCTGTGCTGGATAGTTTTATGTCAACTTGACACAAACTAGGAGGGAACCTCAGTTAAGATATTGCTTCCGTAAGATCGGGCTGTAGATCTTTTTCTTCATTAGTGATTGTTGGAGGAGGGCCCAGCCCATTGTGGGTGGTGCCCTCCCTGGGCTGGTGGTCTTGGGTTCTTTAAGAAAGCAGACTGAGCCAGTCATGGGGAGCAAGCCAGTAAGCAACACCCCTCCATGGCCTCCGCATCAGCTTCTACCTTCAAGATCCTGCCCTGTTTGAGTTCCTGTCCTGACTTCCTTCAGTGATGAGCAGGGCTGTGGAAATATAAGCCTAATGAACTATTTCCTTCCCAAGTTGCATTTTGATGTTTCAATACAGCAATAGAAACCCTAACTAAGGCACCACCCAAGGAGCCTAAGTTGATTAGAACACTCTACAGCCTTGACACCCAGAGACCAGCTAAGACTCTCTTGTTCCCTTTCAAGGAGCCAGTGGTGTCCTATATATATGTGTGTGTGGAAGCTTTTTTGTTTCTTTGTTTTTGTTTTCTAGAGTATATTCTGCTAGAAAGCACTGGGCAGACACTCTATATACATTCTCTATGACTTGAGCTGTTCTCGCAGGGCTTTAGGCCAGATCAGAGAAGGCACTGCAAACACTTAATAAAACATTTTACAAACTGAGGGGCCAGTGGAATGGCTCAGAGGGTGAGGGCATTTTCCTTGTTGGTCCAGCAGCCCGAGTTTGATCCCCAGCTCTGATTGCTCTACATACAATGTACATCCCCCCATATACTCATACACACTCATAATAAATAAAGTAATGAAGAAATCTTACAAACTGAATAGACTCCTCCCTTTCCTGGGGAGAGAATAACTACTAAAGCACTTAAAAATCAGAATAAGATTAAAAGTTGGGCATGGACAGCTGCTGTACTTAATTAAGGACCTGACAGAAAAGACCCCTGATTTAGCCCAGATTGGTGAAAGATTTTGAGTGTGAGAAAAAAAGAAGGATGAGAAAGGGTAGCTGGGACAATGTCAAACAGGGTACAGTGCCAGATAGCTAAGGACTAGGTTCAGTAAAGCCCGAGGACAGAGAGGATGGGAAAAGACACCCACAGCTAGAGGCTTCTGTTCTGGCCAGTTAGGACAGGACCTGCAGTCTCTGAGCAGGGTCTTAGAAACACGAGGTGGATGGCGTTTGTTCTTGCTCTTCCCACCGAAGATGGGGAGGTGGGTTCAGACTCTGAACCATCATGCAGATAGACCTCCTGGTTGATCCTCTGATGATCCAGGTCTACCAGCCTTATCTGGTGGAGTTCTCCTGCCAGTGCTTAGGACTCTTGTTACTATTTCCTGGGATATCTGGTCTACCTCCTGCACTTGTGGTTTCACCAACTCATTCTCACCTAAGTCAATATGTTTCCTGGTGTATTCAGAGGGCTGATCATCTTAATTTTGTATGAGGCGTCTCCAGTTATCTCATAAGGCCCACTGCAGTCATCCGAGAGGCCCCAGATTTGGGATTCTTGTTGCCTTGAAGTTGTCTCCACTCTGGCTCCTCTGATCACTTTCCATGCTTTATCTTCCTCCTGTGAACGTGAACTCATTTTTCTAAGTAAACGTGTAGATTGTCAGTCAATACAGAGACTCTAACCTATAAGCAGCCTGGGCAGTGGGCTCTGCGCTCAGAGGCAAACCATATCCAGCCAGTAGCATTGGTATCATGGCCTTATCAATTCTGGTAGACAGTATGTTTTATAAGTAACCAAGACTGGAACATATTTTCTACCTGAACAGGGAGGCTATGCTTCAAGATATTCCTTGGCAGGCGAGCAATGCTATAGCAGAATAACCATACCAGGCTGTCCTAGTAAAGATTCTGACACTGAATGTATATGCAGTGTCACTGAAAGATGATCAAATTTCATTATTTAGTAAAAAGAACTGTGATTGGGGCTGGGAAGATGGTTCTGTCATTGAAGTGCTTGCTACCAACCATGAAGACATGAGTTCAAGTCCCAGCTTGTAATCTCAGTGCTGGGGAGGCGGACAGTGAGAAATCCCTGGAGCTCCAGGGTCAGCCAGATTAGCTGAGTCATTGAATCTCAGGTTTTGGTGAGAACTCCTGACTCATGAAACAGACAAGGTAGACAATTGCTGAGGAAGAACAGCCAAGGTTAACCTCTGGCCTCCACAAGCACCTGCATACATGCATACAAACAAGGACACACATATATGCCCACACATAACACGAACATACATAAAAGGCCCTTTGAAGTTGCACAGGAACTCATACAACATCCCATGTACATAACTTAATTTCTCCATGTACATAAGAAACCAGATAAAGCAAACAGAAAGCTGGTCGTCTTAGGAAGAGACCAAGAGTGGGTGTGATCTCAACAAGGGGATTTGTGGTTCATTTGACAGTTTGAATATTTAAAAATAAATTTTTTTTAAAAAATAAATGTATAATTAAGAAAATTGTAACAAGATAGGAAGTAATATTTTCCCTAGTATAAGAAAAAAGTTTTTTGAGGCAGGATCTCACCATGTAGTTCTAGACAGCCTAGAACTTGCCACTCAGTAAACTCTGGAGGGAAAAGCAGCATTTTTCTCCTGTCGCACGGTCTCTGCCTTTATGTTCCATATTACTTCTCTCGTGGGAGCTTCACCTACACATCAGCTCCTTGAATTCTTTGGAGGTTTACTCATCCTTTTCTGGCGTGCACATGTCTTGCTAAAATACATATTGTGGTTACTCATTGCTGCTCAATAGGTCCAATTAGCAGAATGAGATGAATGTAATGGACTGCTGTGATTTTTCTATGGGCATTGTGACAGAATACAGACTATATTGTGACAGAGAACAGGAGAGCGGATCACAGCGGGCAGATAAGACAATGACGGTATGCTGCTATCCATGCCATGTGAAAGCCAATGGTTTTGGTTATTTGGACTGACTTGGATCTCATGTATCAGTAACAGAATACTAGGTTTTTATGGAAGGGATGATGAAGAACCAGTTGAGTGCTTTATCTAACAAAGAAGTTTCTAGAAGATTTAGGGATTCAAAATTATCTACCTGTGATGATTTGAATAAGAATGGCCCTCATAGAGTCATTGAATGCTTAGACACCAGGGAGTGGCAGTATTTGAAAGGCTTACTGGGATTAGGAGGTGTGACTTTGTTGGAGAAAGTGTGTCTAAAGGGGTGGGCTTTGATGTTTCAAAAGCCCCTGTCAGGCCCAGTCTCTCTCTCTCTCTCTCTCTCTCTCTCTCTCTCTCTCTCTCTCTCTCTCTCTGCCTCTCTCTCTCTGTCTGTCTCTCTCTCTCTGTGTCTCTCTCTCTGTGTCTTTCTCTCTCTCTCTCTCTGTCTCTCTCTCTCTCTGTCTCTCTCTGTCTCTGGATCAGGATGTAGCTCTTAGCATGCTTACATGCCGCAATGCTCCCCACCATGATGATAATGGACTAAATCTCTGAAACTGTAGGAAAACCCCCAATGACTTGCTTTTTTTGTAAGAGTTGGCTTGGTCATGCTGTCTCTTCACAGCAATAGAACAGTGACTATGGCACCACCTAACTGCCTCAGCCCATGTGTCAAGGTCTTGTGTCTTCTCTACTAGTGCCCTGATCTTAGCATAGTGGGTTTGAACCTTGGTACCCACTGACATGCTGACTGAATATTGTGGGGAATCTATAGCCTGGGCATTATGGGTTGTTTAGACCATCTCTGGCTTCTGGCTGATCGTGTTGTGTTGCCAACAGCTGTGGACACCAAGTGTTTGCCGACATTTCCACACATCTCCTAGAAGGCAAATCCAAATTGAGGGTCACTGCTTTGCTCTAAGTGACCTGGAAAGGACCCACATCCATGGGTGTACCCTGCTCTGATAGTTAGGCTTAGGCATTGGGCTTGACCCTAAGCTATGTTTTCCCTGTATCTCTAGCAATTGGGGACCCTGTCATGAAGTCCTCCTTGATCCTGTCTGTCATTTGTTCAGGAATTCATGGTTTTCACTGTGTGTGTTCTCTTGAGAACAGTCAGAAGCGGCTCTCCCAGGGTCATCATTGCTACAATATGAGGACATGCAGGACTAGTGTGGCTGACGTCACTGTCTTCTTCCTCCACCACATCACACAGCATCACTGGTGACCATTTGAATGTCACGTTACAGAGGACGATCCCGTTCCTCATCCCGTCTGTCCTCAGAAAGAACCAGTCAGTGGTGTTTGGGGAGTTGCCTGAATGGGGAAAGCCCTCCTTGCCACACCAGCTTGAGTTCCAATCCTCAGGACCCACATAAATCCAGGCAGAGCAGGGCATCCTTCTATAACCCCAGTGTTCCTATTGGGAAGATGGGAGGCAGAGACAAGAGGATCTCTGGAACTCATGGGCCAGGTAGCCTGCTGTACATAGCAGTGGACAACAAGAGAGATACTGTCTGAAACAAGGTGAAAGGGGAAGATTTTTCTTACCTTGCACACTTGCACACACAGATCTTTAAAATAAATAAATAAAAAGGATCTAATTAAATAAATGAATAACTCAGTTCTCAAATCTCACTCTGGGAACCTATTTCCTGGAGCTGCTTCTAATAATTGATCATTATAAAATTCAAGAGAAAAATGGCACCCTCAAATAGTTAAAGAGTTTGGGAATGGCACGGGTTAATGTGGGGAGGGTACTGGCCTAAGATGCTGGAGGCTCAGGATCCATTCCCAGCATCTCAGGAAAGCCATGTGTGTGGAAGGAGGCAATGGAAGGACTATTCAGAATGGCACAAGGAGGCTGAGGAGGATCCCAAAGGGAGAACAGAACCCAGGACCTAAAGGGAGCAGTAGGGAGAAAATGAGGAGTTGTTTCTAGAGCCCAGCAGAAGCTGGAGGACAGGGCAAACGGTCCCTCCCGATGCTGTAGATTTAGGTGGAGAAATATAGTTACTGCTAAATTGATGCCTGCAAGGAGGGAAGGGAGGAATAAACTCTACCTTCCCTTCTGTCCTCTTGATAATCTTCTGGTACATTCTTCTGGCTGGACTGGAAGCCAGAGGGGAAGAAAACTCTCTTATGCCTTCTATGTAGGTCGACTCTTAGGTCACAAAGCAAGAGCGGAGAGAATGGACAGGAATCTACCATTTTTCCCCCTCAGTAACTCTTTCTTAACTTTTTCTTTGATTGTATAAACTTCCTTTGAATTAAGTTCGCCCATTGGCCCTCATAATAATTTTCAAAATCACTTTCTAGGCTGGAGACCCTTCAAGGGACAGCTGTAATCTGGTGATTTCAAAGCCCTGGGTTATACCCCAGATCAACGAACTAATGAATACTTAAGTAAAAAAAAAAAACCTCCCCTAAACTATTCAATAATGTTTTGGGGGACTTGATAAACCAGCAAATTTATTGAGATTACTTAAGGGGAACATGAATGACCTGAGGTACAACCAAGATCTACCTTTGGAGACTGACAGGCAGATACGCCACTCAGACGTTCCAGTCTGGTCAATTGTGTTATCTCTTTTTAAAAACATGTGTGTGGGAGTGTCTGAATGTATATGTGTCCATCCTGCATGTGCCTGAGGCTCTCAGGAGGCAGAAGAAGGTGTCAGATTCCTGGAACCGGAGTTGCAGGTGGTGGCTGCTGGGAACTGAGCCCATGCCTTCCACAGATGCTCTTAGCCACGGAGCCATCTTTCCAGCTCTAATGTTGGTTGTACACAATAATGGATTTCTTCATATCCTTCAGTATGTATGTGGTAGTTTAAATGAGAATGTTCCCCATAGGCTCAGCTGTTTGAACGCTTGATCCCCAGTTGGCGGCAGTGTTGGGGTAGTCTTAGGAGGAACAGCCTTGCTAGAGGAGGCATGTCACTGGGAGTGACCTTTGTAGCTCCAGAGACTCAAGCCATCCCCAGCGTGCTCTTTGCCTCCTGCTCACCATTTAAGACGCGATTTCCCAGCTGCTGCTCCAACCGCCATGCCTGCCTGCTGTAGTGGTGACGAGCTGGTGATAGATTCATATGCCTCTGGAGCCATAAGCCAAAATAAGCCCTTCCTTCTATGAGTTGCCTTGGTCATGGTGTTTTATCATAGCAACAGAAAGGTAGCTAATCCAACGTATGCATTAGACTGTGATCACATTTCCCGTTATCACCAATCCCTGTCATCTTCTGTTTCCCAATGGCCCTGTATCTACGTTCATGACTCTTCCTTCTCCTCTCTCGCTCCTCCCTCTTTCCTCCTCCCCCTTCTCTCTGATTCTCAATGATCCACTGAGTTGAATTAGGGTTACTTATAGGAGCATGGGTGAGGGGTTGTTTAGAGGGATATGGGAAACTTAGCAGAGCTGTACCACTGGAGAAAACATCTCCCCAGCTACCATTAACTGCCTGTAGATCCTCACTGAGAAGTAGAGTCTTGAGTGTTCTCTCCTTAGCCACCACTGGCTGCCTGGAAATTGTCAGGGAGTGAGGACAGATCCTTGAGGCACCTCCCAATCCATGAAAGAGTACTGATGGGCCCTAACTTATTGTTAAGACTTATTGTATCTTTAAGTAAGTGTGTGTGTGTGTGTGTGTGTGTGTGTGTGTGTGTGTGTGTGTGTGTTGTGGGAATGTGCATATGTAAGTACTGTCCATAGAGTCCAGAAGAGGGCATCAGGTACCAGGGACTGGAGTACAGGCAGTTGTGCACTACATGTTATGGGTGCTAGGAACTGAACTCCAGACCTTTGCAGGAACAGAGAGAGCTCTTAACTTCTGTTCCATTTCTTCAGTCTTGAGGGCCCAGTCTTTTGCAGCTCTTACACTGGTGCTTACAGCTAGGAGTTCAAGGTTGCAATTGTTATATTGTGTCCAGAAAACAGCCTTCCTTCTCATTCCATCCCTTCCTGCTTTAACATTGTTTCTGTCCCTCTTCTGCAGATTCCTGAACCTGGAGGAGGTGTGATGAAGATGTCCCATTTAATGTTGTTTCCTACTCTCAGCACTCCAAACAGTTAGGGGTCTCTGTAGCAACCCCCTGCAAAGAGAATCTTCTCTGAGTAAAGCTGACAGTAGCACTAATCCACGGTGTACACATAAATATTTAGAGGGCAATTAAATAGGCGTACTGTGTATGTTTAGCAAAATAATGGCAGTAATTTCCCAACTAGGGCTCTTAACTTCTTAAGATAAGGTTTACAGTACTAGATGTGACTTTCCTCTTGTGTTGGGAGCTTCTAATTCAAGCAGAAAGCAGATGGTTACCCCACTGATGGTCATGCCATGATTGTACCGATAGACTCATCTTGCTCGATAGGTCAGTGGTGTAGCACACAGGGCTTCCAGCAGTCTTTCAACCATTTTTATCTTTGGTGTGTATATACATGTATAAATTTTTCTCTCTCTCTTTCCCTCCCTCGCTCCCTCCATTCCTCCCTTCCCCTTCCCATCCTTTCCCCATATATGTGTATGCCCATGTATGTGTTTGTGGACCAGAGGTAAATATTCTATTTTCCTTGGTTTCTTTCTCCTTTCTTTTTGGAGATAAGATCTCTCACTGAGTCTGGAACCCATTGGTTTGGCCAGGCTGGCTGCCTAGGGAGTTCCATACTCAGCCTATCTCTGTCTTCCCAGCACTGGAATTATAAACATGCTACCATGCCTATTTTCTGTTTTTGTTTTTGTTTTTTTTTACATTGATTCTGGGAAACAAACTCAGATTATATTTGCATTCAAACATCTTACTGACTGAGCAATCTCCCCAGTCCTGAATTATTATTTTTCAGTTGTATGCAATAAGAGACATTTTAAATTTGAAAGTGAGATCAGTATTGTTAAAGTTTCTATTAAAATGTTTTCCACAAATAGTATTTAATAATACTAATTATATATTAGAATAAAATTGAATTTTTCCCATTTAGCAACTGATAATACTTTTATAATAGGAATGGTAGCTAACATTTATTTTGTGTTTTCTATATATTAGATAGGACAATAAGTGCTTGGTAGACTCTGGTTAATTTAATTTCTTTTTAATTAGTTATGCAAGAAAAAGCATGCTTTGCCAACACATAAATTATGACATGTTTGTTGGGGACTGAATCCATATTAAGATGCAGATTGGAATTCAACTGAGTAGTTCAGCATCAAGCAGAGAACAGCTGCTTCTGTGACCCCGTGTCTTGCACTCTTGCATTTTGCACTAAGGAAAAAAAAAAAAACCCTGCAAATGACTTAGTTCCACCATGTTTGCATTTATGTTTTAAATGACAAGATAAGAGAAAGGGCCTCACGCTGTGTTTTTGTAAGCACTTTGCTATGAATAACACATTGCCTGTGTAGGCTGTTTTCATTACCAACAAATGAAAACCCCAATAGGGTATAATTGTCACTGTATTTTCTTTTTTAAACATTGTAATTTTGAAGCACCGAAGACTGTTAGATAGCTGTACCATATGTGATTTGAGATCAGACGGTCGTGGCTAATCTAGGTGGCAAAAATCTTCTGGGGGAGATTTTACATAATTATTATAATTTTTTTTTACCGTCTTCATTAATTTGCTGTATTTTAACGTCAGTGTCTTGTATGCTTCCTGACTGCAACCAATGGTCCATTGTAAGTGTAAATTAAATAATGTATGACTGAGAGTAAGGACGTTTAAAAAGAGCATAATGATCAAACTCACTATGGCAGTTAACACTTGTTCAGCTAAATTACAAATCGATTTCAAAACTCATTTATCAGCAGATTTGTCTGATCCCCACAAATCGCTTTCCTTGCTCTCTGGAAGCATGAAGATTTTTCACTTTTAGGGGACTGGGGCTGTAGCTCAGCTGATAGAGTACTTGCCCGGCATGCATGATGCCCTAGGTTCGATCCCCAGCGTTGCATAAACCAGGAGCAATGGTACATGACAAAAATCCCAGCACTTGGGAGGTGGAGGCAGGAGGATCAGAAATTCAAGGTCATCCTCAACTGTACAGAGAGTTCAAAGCTGGACAGGAATGCATGAGACCCCACCTCAAAGCAAACAAAATCAAGATCTTTATTTCCAGTGTTGGTTTCTGTTTAAGAACGGGGATGAAAACTCTTGCTTACAGCTGTGACTGCGTGCTGCTATCCCTGACCCTGTGGAAGGTCTGCAATGGCGATCTGTGAAGTGTCCCATAAGGGGCTCCTTGGCCCTAGCTTGGCAGTTGAGGATGGTATGGGCCACAGCAGCTTTGCAGGGCTGACCTGGCCCTAGAGAGAGGGAGCCACAAAGACAAGCATCCAGCGTGGCAAGCTGGAAGAGACCCTGGGATTACACGGTATACATTCCAGAATATTCTTTATGAAAGAGGAAACAATCTGAGTGCTGTTGGGAGATAGCAAGCGTGCTCCATATCAACCATTCTACTCAGTACCTCATGCTCCCACCCCCCACCTCCCACCCCACCCCACCCCCGCCCAGGGTCTCGGGCTGTCTATTCCTGGCAGATGCAGGAAGTTTCTGCTTTCACTTGTGACTGGCTGGCGTGGGGCGAGAGTCAAGGGCAGGCATTTGTCTCCAGAGTTCAACAATATTTCAAATCCTGGCTTCTGACGGACACCTAGACTTTGGTTCGCACATGGGTTTCTTCTGAATTTAGAAAGTGTTGCTCACAGGTCTTCTCTGAAGCCAGAATTCACAGGTAAGGTCAGCAAGCAGAAGTCTAGATGACCTGATGTCTTAGCAGTGGGATGCATATCTTATTTGGAGAAGCAAAAAACTCAGGTTGCCACAGGACAGACCCAGGAAGGCTTGGATGTCGGATGTGAAATGCAGGGAAGCGTGGCTGTCTTTCTTGAGCCCCGGCAGTGGAGTTGACTTTGTTGCCTTGAAACACATTTCAAAGCCTTTTAAAATTGAAGCTTTATTCTCACTTGCCTTTTCCATAAGAGAAAGCTCACTGCTCTTTGAGGGGAGATCCAGGGGTAATCTTGGTGCTGCTGGGTCGTTCTGTCTGGCATAGCAGATAAGCCAGGTTGGATGTGGGCTAGGGGCAGGAGTACGCGCAGGTATGCTGAGGACGAGCCTCTCTCGATGTTGCCTGCAGCATCAGCAGGTCACTAGTGTAGTTCTGACGGCTTTCTTTGAAGCGTAGGGAAAATTTTACTCCCATCCATCTCTCTCTTTCAAACCCTCCCTGGGCTAGGGCTCCGTGCGGGGCAGAATGGCTGCTGGTTCTCTGGTGCCATGGGTCTGGTTTTTCCGTGAGCTCACTGGTGGAAGGGGTGTCCTGTGCACAGAACCTGCTGCATAGACACGTGGAGTCTGGTGGATACTTTGAGAACTTGTGGTAAGTCACAAATTCCGAAATTCCGAAGGAGGTCCAGACAACTAGTACTCCTGACGTCTGGGCTGGCTCCCAGGCTCAGTCATGACCCAGGCCCTGACATCCACCCAAGTCTGCAGCCTAGTCTGCTTGCTTGCTGCAACCCAGAGATTTCTGAGTGTCAGAGACCTGTCCTGCCCTCTCTGCCAAGGTGGTTTCCTTCTTGACGAATCAGATTGCCAGTGTCCTCTACATGTCTTAGGGTTCAGTTATATTTGGTCTTTGCAATAGATAATAAAAATAATATTGTTGCCTATAATTCCAGTGTTCAGAAGGCAGGGGCAGGGGCAGAGGGATTGTTGTTAAGTTTGAGGTCAGCCTGGTTTATGCAGAGAGTTCCAGGCTAGCAAGAACTACACGGTGACACCCTAGCTTAAAACTGGAAACAGCTGGTTTTGGTGCCACACATCAGTAACATATACTGAAGGGGTAGAAGCAGAAGGACCCTAAGTTAGAGGTCAGTCTGGGCTATTTCTTTGGGTTGGAGTGATGGTTCAGTGGCTGGGAGCATGTATGCTTGACCAGGACCAGAGTTCTGTTGCAGACACCCACACCACAGGTGACAAACCACCAATGTCTTGAGCTCCGGCTCCAGGAGGATCAAACACCTCTGGCCTCCACAGACACCTGCACTCGCATGCACACGCTCTCCAGTTCCCCATACACATAAATAAAAACAATAAAAATAGACCATAAAAAACCAAAACCCAACCCCCCACCTAAAAACAAGAATATCAATGAAACGCTCTTCTTGCATGCAGACTCATGGCAGTTAGAAATCTCATGCCCTCAGTCCCCTCCCCACTGACTGTCTTCTCCCATTCTACAGAAATCTGCTTTGACAAAGGAGAAATAATTTGCACATCCCGAAGTGTCCCCTGCCTTGCAAGAGAATTCACTGCCAGCTTCCACAAAGCAGCCAGCTCCCTCGGTGCATGTTAAGTGGTTTCCTTTGCAGGGTTTCGATTCAGGTAGAACTTTTCAGGCAAGCGCGCAGACTCATGCTCACCTGGAGAAAATTGGTAGCCCCCATCCCCAGGTCCGCGTGTGAGGGAAAGCTCATTTGCAAGTCTGATGTGATCTTCTACCCTCAGTTCCCCAGGGTCAGTTAGTTGCCAGACTAGAATGCAGATTTCCTTTCCGTTTTTATATTAAGATACTCCTGAGAAAGAATTTGGCTTTGGAATGCAGAAAGTCAAGATCTGAGTCCTGGGGTCGAATGTGATTAGGATCCATTGCAGGAATTTGAAAGATCACATCAGGATTTGAATAGGATTCTCAGGGTGTCAGGTCAGCTGAAGCAGACCCTGCACCATCTTTCTTGATGTTCAGAGGTCTTTAACTTGGTGATCTAGTCCTCTGGGGTTTCACTCTGTGAGCTTTTGGGACCAGGGACCCACCAGTTCCCAGAAAAGGGATGGTTTTTGTATGTGTCTGAACCTATGCCCTTCTTCTGGGGAGAGAGCCCAGTGTTCCTCCCAAGGTTTGCCAAGGAACTGGGGGTGGTTGTTTGGTTGCCTAGCATTGGGGGGGGGGGTGCTCTAGCCATCAGGAGAGCTCACCGTTGGCAGTTCTAGAGTAGCTCCCCAGCTCCTGGACCCAGCAATGCTGAGATTCCTGTGTACATAGGTGTTGTGTTGATTCAGGAAGTGGGTGAGTACAATGGCCTTAGCTCAGTGACTTTAGTGTGATTGGAATGCGGGTCACTCTGCTCTCAGAGTCCTCCGTTTGGCACCTTCCCAAATGGGCTACTCTGTCCAGTACCCTCTCAAAGGGAAGGGCTACTGTGTCCAGCACCTTCCTGAAGGAAGGGGCTACTCTGGTTTCCTAGGATATATCTGTATTCACCATAGATTGAAACTGTGCATCAAAGACCCAGATCACTGCAAAAGAAATCTCAAAGCAATAACTGGAGCAAGGGAGAGGTAAATTGGATTTTCTGGGGCTGTCTGTCTGAGCGGTACCTAGAGCCTGGGGAGGGTTTGCGCTCTGGCTAGCCCGGCTGCTGGATGATAGTGACCTTAGCACAGAGCACTTCTGAGAGAGAATGCTGCAGGAAGCCGTTGCCTCAGGCTTGCTCAAGGTGAGGTCCTGGGCTCCTAGAGCAGAGGATAGGTATGTGGAGCCCAGTGCCTCTGTCCGAGGCCTGCTGTCGGAGACACTGTGGTTCTGAATGAGGCTCTGTGTGGAGGTAGGAAAGACTCATAGGGCTTGGGGTCAGGGTCTGGCTCTTGATGTACGTGGATCACCACCTACTTCTGTGGGTTCAGCCTCTCTCTTCTGTGGAAGCTGTTGAGTTCCTGCATTTTATCTTCTGGGGATCTCAGCAGAGGGGCTCATGGGTTGGGACTGGGTTGCGTAATCTCTAAAATGCCAGCTGCCCTTGGTTGGGGGGTCAGGGAGAGAGGGATGTATTAGATAGGCCTCTTGTCACACAGTATGGCTATCTAGTCCAGCAGAGGCCATAAGAAAGCTGGGACTCACGGAGAAAGTGTGGGCAGTAGGTTGGGGTTGATAGGAACGTGGGGAGGCACGGAGCCAGGGGCATTGATGGGGCTCCTCACCTGTGGTTCAGGCAAGCACATGAGGAGAGGAGGAGGAAGGAGGAGGAAGGAGGAGGAAGGAGGAAGAGAAGGGCTCCATTTGCCCTTTCCAGTTGACACCAAGGACCAGCTCCTTTAGAGCTATTTGATTTTGAGACAATGAAAGGTAAGTGGAACAGACCTGGATTGGCACTCGCTGAGGTAGAATGCTAACTGAATCTTTCTGGTCAAGTGGCCTCTCCCAGAGCTACAACTGTGGGTGCTATTGGCCATGGATCAGTTAATAGAGGACTCAGTGCCCAAAGTAGCTGCTGATTTCACAATTCACAGCCCCAGGTGGAAAATGAACACTTCTTTGCATTTCCGGAGCTCCTGAGGGTCGGTGTAGCTAGAAGGCTTCCTGCCTTACACAGTGCTCCTGGGGTCTCCCTAGGGAGAACACAAATGGAATCACACGAGGGTTTGAGGGTCTAGAACCTTCCTGCTCAGGAGCAGGAGAAAATGGACACTACAATGATCATACCAGGTCCTGGCCTACGCTCCCCTAGGTCTAATAACCTCATTCTACGGTGGCCTTGTCTGGACCAAATAGGTCACCAAGTTCTACTCTCTGCTTAGTAGAGTGATGGAGAGGGGGGTTCGATGAGACCAAAGCCCAGGACTCAGGGAAGTAGCAGTCTCTTTCCTATGGGAGGTAAGAAATGCAGAGTGGTGTCCTGGTGGCTGTTGGCAGTCATTTTGTGAGCATGAGGCAGCTGCTGTGAACGCGCAGACAGAGGGTGGGACATAATAGGGCGTGGAGTCGAGTGCTCTGAGGGATGGTCTGTAGTCTCCTGTAGTCAAGTCAATTTGAGAAGGCTTTCTGGTCTCTTGGATTGAATACTTTCTGATCCACAGGGCCAGGACAAGTTCATTTTTAAGGACCATCTTAGTTCTAGAAGTCTCTATCCAACCTGCTGGCCTATAACCCGGGACCCAAGCAGTCAAGGAACTGCCTGTGGTATGTTCTCCATGGCAGATGCCGTGTTAGTCACTCCGTGGCTATAACAAAACACCCGACAGGAATCAGATTAAATAATTAAAGGTTTATTCTGGTTTAGGGTTCCAGAGGGGCTTGCAGTCCATCATGGGGAGGAAGGCATGGCAAGGGGCAGCTGGTCACGTTACATCCCTCCAGTGACCTGCTTCTTCCGTGGAGTCCACTTTAAGTGTTTACAACCGTCCCAAAGTAATGCCACCATCTCGGGACCAAGTGTTCAAACAGATGAGCCTGTGTAGGGACAGGTCACTCAAACCGCCAGCCGAATGTGCCACCTCCTTTCCTTTGTCTGGTAAGGGCACCCCCGAACCTTCCTCTACCGAATTTCAGGTTCGGTACTTACCAGATCCTGCTCCCTGGACTAAGGACACTTCCTCTGCTTGAAGGCCCAGGGGCCTGCCCAGAAGCTGCCGTCCTGGCCAGACACCTGCTTGGCCTGGTTCCAGCAGTCCTTTAAAAGCACGAAGAGGTTCTCTCTGCATTACCAGGCATTTAGGATTAGAGCCTAATCTTACCTGTAATTAAGGATTAAAGGTAGTCTCAATCTAGAATTATCTGAGTTGAAGATTTAGGTTTTTTTCCTCCCCAAATAGTCTACAAGACTAGAAAGTACTAAAGTGCTCTGTTTCCAAATTGTGTTCTTGCCTCCCTGAGTCAATTATGGGAAAGCCACAGAGCTCGGTCTGATAGTTATGATTGCACAGTTCCTAAGCCCCATGCGCCAGGGGAAGCCAAACAAATATGCTTCTGTTTTACAAATCCTTAGACATTTCCACAAAGGCTCCCTTAACTGTCTCTGACAGTAAGAAAATTAATAGATGAAGCTGACAGTGTGTAAAACGACTGTGTGTGCGGAGGTCTCTGAGGAGAGCATCATGTCTTCACTAGAAATGACTGGTGTGATGGGGATTCTAGCAGCGTGGGAAAGATGGGCGGGAAGTCCACCAAGGGTTAAATGCCACCATTAATGGGCTCTTTCAGTCAGGAAATATCTGTGGAGCACCTGCCTCTTTTATAACCCTGGCTAGGTACCCACGATTGCAGGGCCGTGGAGAATTTTACAGAGAAGCTCTTTGACCTTGAAAACCTGCCCACTTGAGGTAGGAAGAGAAGGGGCACACACTGGAAGGTGTTCCGTGTTCTAAGAAGCGTGGAAGGAGGAAATGGTAGTTGGAAACCCAGGCTTTCTCAGGGGAAAAGGGTTTGAGTTAGACTTCAAAGGAAATGAACAAATCATTATTTGGAATGGAATTATGTATTATTGAATGAGCCTTGAAGCAGCCATTCATTGGCCAGAGCTTGGAGATTTTATTTACTGAGAATGTTGAAATAAAATTTATTATAACAAGAATTGGCCTGGCCTGTATTTGTCCTATATTTAAAACATGTAATTTTTCACAGTAACAGCGGAGAACATGAAATTTAAATGTGGGCTTCTTTATGGAGTCTAGGAAATGACTTCTTCCTGGATGGAATTGCACTATTGACTGTGTTAGGTTTGCAGGTGATTGAGCAAATAGTATTTTCTATTTGATCTTATTATATTTTAATCACATCGCAAGAAATGTCAGAATTGTACAAAATGAGAAACTTCACAAGCTCGTATTTCACGCCGCAGCCGGCTTGTAGAGAGCTTTGGAAGGGACCTCACTTGCATTGATTTGCCGTGGTGATCAATTGTGGCTCAGTGCTAATGGGATGGTGTGGGACCGACTTCCTCCATGCTGGGCCTGAAGGTCACTTCTCCACATCCCCCTGCCTGGAGCCGGCCACGCTGTGCTGTTTTATGCTGTGACTTGAGTCTGAAGGTCAGTGGGTGAAATACCACCTACCTCTGACTTGCTAACACATTAAACCATCACGGCTGAACAAATATTGCCCTTGGGCCCAGTCATATATTGAGACACCCATTTTTCTTGCTTTTTCTTTTTTTCTCCCTCTGTCTTCTTCCCAATCTAGCAGGCAATAGGCCCAGGGCTTTGGGTTCTCAGCGGAGCAGCATGGCCGGGCTACAGTCAACTCTTGCCTGAGTTACTGGCTTTTGTTTAGGAAAAGCCCAAACCCTTCCTGTGGAATGGAATTTGGGTACAGGCGAGAGATATAGAACTTCCTCCATCACCCTGACGTAGAGACCCCACCGTCCGGGCACCTGAAGGGAGGTGCCAAACCCCAGGGGTGGTGCATCGGCAGAAGTGGGTCTGTAGCTTCAGGTGCCATGTCTCCGTATGACACTGTGGAGGCAGGAGGCAGAGGGGCCACGGGGATGTCACTGGCCCACGAGAGGTTCCTGGCAGATAGGGGTCCCATTTCATACAGTTCTGTCGGGACTGGGAAGATGGGGCCACAGAATTGTGGTGGGAAGACCATGAGCAAGAAATCAGCAAGTGGAGTTTGTCTTTATCAGGGAGCTCCCGCAAGCACGAGCCGGGAGTCCCAGTCGCCTAGCTGTGGCGCCCTGTGACGACCTTTCGGCCAGGGTTGGATTTTTAGACGTCCTTATCAGAGTGACCCTGGTTTGCATGATCCTTATTCATGTGACCCTGGTTTGCACGGTTGAGACTACTAAACCAGAAACCACATGGACAGCGGTTCATATAAACCTCTCAGAACTGTAGGTTTGCCAACCCGGCTTGCCCTCTCTTGAAGGGTGTAAATTCCATGTCAGAAATGGTCCCACAAAGAAAACTTATCTAAATTGAGCAAACGCTTCTCCCCAATGGCCCATCCCCTACTCTTCTGTAGGGCCCAGAGGGTGATGTAAAATAGCCTTGTCCACAGTTTTGAGTGAGTCTCAGTATCCAGCAAGTCAAAGGAAAGGGTCAATAACAAGTGATGGGTGTGTACAGAAGGCGAACATCATAAAACCAGCCGCTCAAAACACTTAGCAGAGGTTGACAGGGAAGTCCTGTTAGGAAGCCGTTTGGGATCCCCAGTACAGAGAGTCCTAGGGAAAGTGTCCCCTTGGGTGAGGTTTTCAAGTAAAAGAACAAATGACAGTAGAAAGGTGACATCATTAAGTCAGAGGCTCAGAGACAGTCAGCAGAGCTGACTGGGGAAGTTGAGGCTGTTGGCTGGAGTTTCCAGTTGAGCCTTCTCTCCACAGCTGGGCTCCCACGGCTCAGCTCCCACGGCTGAGCTCCCACAGCCTAGCTTCCAGTGTCTTCCTCACTACAGACACTTTCTATCACAGGACGGACAGTAGTAACCTCTGTTGGACATGACTGACCTAATTGTTCTCAAGGACACAATAGCTTTTACTCATGGTCTGCTTGCTGTTTTCTCCCTTCCGTGTTACCAAACTGGGGGTGGTATCCCATTCAGATAAGGGGCTTTGGAAGACACTTAACATAAACATGCTTGGGCCTGAAGTATGGGTACAATCCCACTTCCAGAACCAGTGTCTCGGTGAGGCCAAACAGCACATGGCGATTCCCCAATATAAGGCACTAGGTGTCTCTAGGTGACTTCAGTGGCTGCCCAGTCTGCTTCCTCTTCAAGGTGCTTAAGAAACCATTTGTCCTATTCTGGTCCAACACACATTCATCCACTCCACTCCAATCCCTGTGATCCAGTTCTAGATACCCAGTCCTTGTAGGAATGGCCTAGAAGCCCTTGACACTGATAATTCTATGACTTCCATTCCAGTCACCTTGGGGTTCAGGGTCTTATCTGCAGCACTTGCTTCCTCCTAAGGACTTATCTATAACAGGGCTGCAGTCTGTCCCTGCCAACCCCGTGCAATCTCCTGGGCAGCTGCACTCTTGCTGTGTGCAGCCCCTTTAGGGAAACTAGGGCTTAGCCTACCTGGCTCTTCCAAAGCTGGACACCTGATATTGTGTTCTCTGTCATCCCTTTAAAAATGTGGTGTGTGTGTGTGTGTGTGTGTGTGTGTGTGTGTGTGTGTCTGTCTGTCTGTCTGTCTGAGAGTGTGTATGTCTGTAGAGTCTCAAAGGACACCCAGGGCTGGAGTTAACAGGTGGATGTGAACCACCTGTGTGGGTGCTGGGAACCCAGGTCTTCTTCAAGAGTAGAAATTGCTGTTAACTGCGTGATCATCTCTCCAGCCCCTTTTACCACATCCTTTATAGCAAGAGAGGCATGGTGGGAAGCAAACAGAAGATCCAGCTCATCTTATCAACCAAAGAACGCGGCATCATCTACCAGAGAAATGGTTGGCTCAGTGGCTTCCATGGTGCCCAGCACTACAAAGGGGAATTGTGCCCTCCTCATCCCAAGCTTAAAATAGCCTGCTGAACCATTGGGGTTTGTCCAGCACACTGGGTACCTTGGTGTGCAGTGTGAGAATGGTGGGAACAGATTATATTGTACATTTAAAGAAAACGTCATGTATGTTCTTGGTATGGTATTTGCATATGTCATGTTATTTAGACCCCATTGTTAGGTTTTAAGGTTACTAATAAGTTCTTTCTTTCTCTCATCCCCTACCCCTCTCCAGGTGACCTGAGCTAGATCTTCGGTTAAGCTCCTCCCAAAGTTTGGGGAGGTAGAACTTTGTGAAATAACATGTCCAGTGTTTCAAGCTGCTGAACTTGGGCGTGAGCTGGTACACAGCTGCAGATACGAATAGAGTATCTGTCTTTTCCTAATGACTGTGAGAGCTTTTTATTTGCTAAGAATATCAATTATGTGTAGACACATGTCGTGAATATCCCTTGGAATTTTTAATGAATCTGCATTGAATTTATTATCATTTAGGGCAGAAGTGGCATCTTCACTTTTATTCGAGGAGCAGAGTATTATTTCTCTTTGTTCAGGAACATGCATTTAAATCTTTTTACATATTCCCATGAATGTGGTCGCATGTGGATGTGGTTTGTTGAATTCTTAGGTATTTCATCTTTCTTATGGTGTGTTACCCTAGAGTTGTTTTATATTTGCTGTTAGTATTTTGAGTGAGATCTACTTTTTAAAATATTTTCCTGATTATTGATCATAAGAGTACTTACATTGTGTGTGTGTGTGTGCGTATGTGTATACACATTTACAGTACTAATATATAAAGTACTTGGGGTTGGGGAGATGGCTTAGTCAATAAGCACAAGGACTTGCATTTGACCCCCCCTAAACTATGAATAATAAAGCCATGCATGGTGACTCACACATATAACTCAGAGTTAGGGAAACAGAAACATTAGGACCCTGAACTCATTGACCAGCCAACTTGCCCCACTTGGTAAATTCTAGGCTGGTGATAGGCACTGTCACAAAAAAATGGACGGTTCCTGGGGAATGATGCCTGAGGATGGCCTTTGACTTCAGCCTGCATACTTGCCCACCAGCACATATACAGGACCTGTACACCCTTCACATGTAACATGTATCTGTGCATGTGCATTTGTGCAAACACACACACACACACACACACACACACACACACACACAATTCCTGAGTCAAACGCTTGAGTTACTTGAGTAGGCATGTCATACATATTTTCTGATACTGTTTTTATTCCTATCCAAAGAATATAGAGCCAAATATGACACTGACGAAAACCACTCACAGAAGTCAAAGAGTCAGAGGAATTGCATGGTACATTAGGAGAGAGTGCACACAGTACCTCATCTGAGCATTCCTCACGGGTCTCCAGGCTGCCCTTTGGCCATAGTGGTGAGAGTAGTTGGCCCTTCAGATGAACACCCTTAGACTTGAAATCCTGGCAGGATGTGCACGCCCTCAGCTGCGTTTTGTATCACACATATGTGACCTTACTGCCTCTTCCACCTTCAGATTTGGGTGGAAGCTGTGTCATTGATGCCCCCTCCGCGCCCCCACCTGAGTCAGCTAGCTTCCCCAGCCCAGCCCCCACCCCCACCCCAGGCCCTTTGCTCCCAGCTTGTCTTTCCCAATATTTCCATGCAGCTGTTGAGGGTCAGCACTGGGTATCCCTACCCATCTGTGTTGGTTTGAATGAGCAAGGTATTCCATAGACTCAGGTATTTGCCACTTGGCCTCCAGTGTGATGGCTGCTTCGGAGGTGATGGAACTTTCAAGAGACGGAGCCTTGTTGGAGGAAGTTTGTCACTGTGCATGGGCTTTGCGGGATCACAGCCTCACCCCACTTCTAGTTCATGCTCTATTTCCTGTGTGTGTGGCTGAAGATGTGATCTCTCTGCTTTCTATTTGGTTGCCTGCTGCTATGCCAGTCCCTATCCCTGCCTGCCTCACGCCTGTTATGGACTCTTCCTCTGAAACAGTAAGCCCGAAGAAACTCATTCTTCAGTTGCTTCTAGTCATGGGATTTTAACAGCAACAGAAAGATCACTAATGCACCATCCTCCCCACATGCCGAGTCCTCCCCGAGTGCTCCCCAGAGGTGGCACCACCGGGCTCCATCAGCCCAGCAAACCCTCGTCATGTAATATCAGACTGTCTCTGTTTTCTCAGAATGTAGCTAAGTACAAGGCACATGGAAGAAACTTTTATCAGGGGTCAGACCTGCACGGTTCCTTACTGAATGTAGCTAGTCCCTACCAAGGTGAGCGGTGAGTACAGAATGCACACTGGATTTTGAAGACTTAATACAGGAGAAATGGATATAAAATGCGTTATCATACATACTTGTGCTGAGTATATTGGAATGATGAATTGTCACCTTCAGAATTAAATAACGTAATTCATCAGGCCCAGCGTGTGCAGTTGTCTCCCTCGCCTGGGCCATTAGGGGTCACCCAGAGCTACATTGGATTCCCACATGTCCTGTGTGTGTTTCCCCTGGACTGCCTCTCAGGGGCTGAAGGCAGAGCAGATGCTTCTTAGTGGATTCAGAACCAGCTAAGGTTACTCAAGTCCTGTGTATCTTCTGCTTAGCTTCCATAGAGAGGAACAAGTCCCAGACCACGGCCAGGCCTGCTGGGCAAGGCAGTATCCTCTGCCCACCGTGGGTAGGGGGAGGAACAAGAGCTAAATGTCTACCACTTGCGCCTGAGAGATAAACGGAGCTAGAGAGTATGAACCTGGCATCTGCAAGATTCTCTCTTAGGACAGTGGAGGGCTGATTGATGGAGAAATCCTTGAAGACATCCCTGCTCCCATCCCCAGAATCTGTATTAATTGACCTGATATAGCAAGGGGACTTTGCAGATGTGATTAAGTTAAGGATCACGAGGTGGGGAAGCCATCTATCACAAACTTCCTGGGAAGACTGATATAGTTACAGGCCCTTCTATGAGGGTCACTGGTCAGGGGGAAGAAGGCTCTGTGATGATGGAGCAAAAAGGGACCAGCGCTAGACAGGTAGGTGGTATACTGCTGGCTTTGAAGCTGGAGGATGGAGCCGGAGCTAAGGAATATAAGCAGACTTCAGAAGCTGGAAGAGGCAAGGAGACAGTCTTCCCGATGCCTTGGAAGACTCACTTCATATCCGGTCTCTAAAACAGTTAAGATAATAGATTGGTGTTGCCTAGACCACCAAATGTGTGGTAATCTGAAAAACATAACAGGAAGGCAATACAGAAACACATGTATTGGCAGTGTGAGCTGCTGAGGTACTGAGCAATTGGTGGCAGATTTGGGAATATGTATGTGCGTTTTTTCCTGTCATGTCACAAGGGGGCGCTCTTTGCATCTCACTTCCTCTTCTGTAAATGCCATCTCTCAGGAGTGCTGGCAGCAGCTTTCCTGTTTCTCTTGGGTGACTAGCCACATCTTAGTGGCACGAACTTAAATCCTTTCCAGGGGCTGGAGAGATGGCGTACTGGGTAAGAATGGAGGTTTCCAGCACCCATGTCACACGGCTCACCTGTAACTCCACCTCCAGGGGATCCGTGCCCTCTTCTACCCTCTGTTGTCACCTGCACTCATGTATACATACCTCCACTTAGACAAATACAACACACATACCCACACCTATGCACACACAATTAAAAATAAAGTAAATTTTAGCTAGGTTTGGTGGTGCTTGCCTTTAGTTCCGCACTTGGGGGCAGAGGCAGGCAAATCTCTGTCGATTTGAGGCCAGCCTGGTCTATGTAGAAAGATTCTATCTCAACAAACACAAATCTTACCAGCAGCCTGGTCTAGAGGCACAGGTTTGTGATTCCGTCTACTGGGGAGACTGAAGCAGGAACATACTAAGTTCAAGACCAGCCTGGGCTACAGAGTGCATTCAAGGCCAGACTGGGCTGCTTAATAAACTCTGATCCTAAATAGTGAAAGAGGCCTGGAGATGTAGCTTAGAGTAGAGTATTTGTCTATTATGTACAAAGTTCCATCCCCAATCCTGCACTCAAAACAAAACTGTAACCCTCTTCAACTGACCAGCTTATGGAGTCTACAGTATTGCTATTTTGCACATTATACCCTTAGTTGGAGGTTATACCGAATATACTAGATCTTACCTGGGGTCTGGACAAAGCAAGAACTACTGGGACTTTGGCTTAAGAGCTGGCTTCTAGATTCAGCTGAGCACTACTATGTGTGATAAGGAAGTTAAAATTTATCTAAGACACTAGGGATGCTCTCACCTTCTTTCCCACCCTCCCTCCCTCCATCTCCCTATACCGGATGATGATACTATGATCTATTTTCAAAAATCCAGGCATATGGTAACTGTGACAGGTGAACTGAAGGGGACCGAGCCAATCAAGGGGGAAGCTGGCTTATTCACCTGGTCGGGAGAAGCCTAGTTCCTCAACCAGGACGATGGCAAACAGGAAAACTGGAGCAGAGTGGTAAGGACTCTGTGAGTTGTTTGCAGACCTGAGTATGAGGTGTGTGGTGGATGCTACCTAGAACTCCTCTTCAGCATCCAGGACTTTGTCCCCCAACTGACTTTCTCCATTGGAAGGAGAGGATGATGGGCACAGAAGGTAGTGTTAGAATTTCTGTTGGTTTGGCAACATAAAAATCATTGGTAGCCTTAACAGGAGGGGCTTATGGGAGGACAAAGCTTAGGTGCGGGAAGGTGAAGCCCAGAAAGCATCAAGGAGGAGGTTGGAAAGCAGGAGGAGTGGGTCGTGTGAAACCCTGCTGGCCAAGGATGGCGCTATGTGAACAGCCAGGGAGCTTCAGGTCTTCCCACTTTGACTGAGGGTGGGGAAAAGGTAGGAGGAACAGATGAAAAAGGGGAAGATATCTATGGGTAGGGGTGGGAATGCTAGAAACACATGTAGTGTCCAGAAGTGTCCATCTTGAATGGTAGGCTCTAGGTTAGTGCAGAATCAAGCAGGCCTTGTTTGTGTGTGCCTGAGCATACTGACCCCCAGTGGGCACCATGCACCAGCTGGGATAAGACACATCAGAAAAATGATACTGACCCCTAGTGGGCACCAGGCATCATGCACTAGCCAGGATAAGACACTTCACAAAGAGGCTTTGACCTTGGTGTCCTGGACTTGGTGCCAATGAACATGAAGGTAGGAGAAGTGAGTCTCATTAATCCCTTGTAACTCCTTGATCAGTTTCCTATCCCATCTAGTAAATTTATTTCCAGTGATTTATTTTATTTTACTAAAATGATTCCAAAGAATTTAATTCCACTTTCTGTAAACTGTACAGAGAGGATTTAATATGCCAATCAAATTGTATCCATTATAACTTCTGCCATTGTTAGCTTTCTTCTGTGACCATTGTTTCTGTCAAATCCAATTTTCCTGGACAAATATTTGCAGATTGAAATTTTATCAAGACAGTTTGATCTCTCTGCTTCACTCTCATTCTTGCCAGATTTATATATGTATCTCAGATTGGTCAGTGTGAAATTTTAACTATTATCAGCTCTATTTTGAGGATATTATTTCTTCTAATAAAATTCATTATGACTAAGATAACATATGATAACGTATTTATTTCTTCACTAATTCATTATAAAATTACAAGGTTCCACTTGGCTCTGCTGTCCAGGGCTGGCTGATTGAATTGTAAATCTAGTCTTCTTGTCTGTTTCTGAGTCTTCTGCGTGTCTTGGACAAACCGTCTCATCTGTTGACAGAGCACTGTAGGCCAGGATTTCCTCAGGGGCAATATGGAGCAGGGAAACTCCCTGCCTGGCTCTCCAGCCTACCCCATGGCTGAACCTCTAACTTAGACTCTGTCACAGTATTTCCCTTTTCCCTATACTAGTTCCTTTCCTCATTGCTGTAACAAAATACGCCAACAGAAGCAACCTCAGGAAGGAAATGTTCACTTTGGTTCACAGTGTGGGAGCACAGTCCATCACGGAGGGTGGCTCACAGTGTGAGATCATAGTCCATCCTGGAGGGTGGCTCACAGTGTGAGAAAGCACAGTCCATCCTGGAGGATGGCTCACAGTGTGGGAGCACAGTCCATCCTGGAGGATGGCTCACAGTGTGGGAGCACAGTCCATCCTGGAGAGTGGCTCACAGTGTGAGAGAGCACAGTCCATCCTGGAGGATGGCTCACAGTGTGGGAGCACAGTCCATCCTGGAGGGTGGCTCACAGTGTGAGAGAGCACAGTCCATCCTGGAGGGTGGCTCACAGTGTGGGAGCACAGTTCATCCTGGAGGGTGGCTCACAGTGTGAGAGAGCACAGTCCATCCTGGAGGATGGCTCACAGTGTGGGAGCACAGTCCATCCTGGAGGGTGGCTCACAGTGTGAGAGAGCACAGTTCATCACGGAGGGGAAGGCCTGGCCTGAGGCACTGGTTTCATTGCTTCAGCGTCCAGGGAGCAGAGAGACGTGAGTGCTGGTACTCAGCTTGTTTTCCCATTCCTATGCATTTGAAACCCCAACCTATGGCACTGTGCCTCCCACCTTCAGGATGGGTCTTTCCTCCAAGATGGCCCTTTTCTCAAAAGACTTTCACAGTCACACACAGGGGTGCATCTTTAGGGTAGTTCTAAATCCAATCAAAATGACAACAAAGATTAGCCATCATGTCTCCTTTTATAGAGATGGAAGCCACAACTTAGAGAAGTTAAGGGACCGAACTTGGATTTGAGCCCAAGTTTATAGCTTAATCCAGGATCAAAGAGTTACTTGGTGACACAGCTCGTTGGATCCAGTTGTTACACCATGCCAGCCACTGGGGTGGTGGCTTCCTGGCTTAACTTAATAGCCTATACAATTGCCCATCCCACAGGACAGCCAGTTAGGACAGAAGCCAAATACTATGCGTCTCCTGAGACAGAGGACTCAAGGGATCCAATCTCCTTTACTTAAGAGAAGTTAGAAGAAAATGCCTAAGCGATGAGGATGAAGCCCCACTCCTGGCCAGAACTGATCTTAGCTGCCAGTTACCATTGGACCATCTGGTTCCTGCAGATCTGGGCAGGGCCTCATTGCTGCATAAGAAGGCACTGAGTGGGCACTCCAGACAGCTTGAGCCCTGTGCTAGGATACTGAGCAGAGAGTAGGTGAGAAGGCTTCCCCATTGGTCTATGGTCCAGGTCTCTTGCCTCCATAGTCTCTGCTTTGATTTATGAATTTCTGTTAACTGAAGTCTGCCATGAACCATGCTGCTGGGTCCTAGAAACCTGACCAGGGTAATGAGGAAATGAAGAAGTGTCAGATATGTGTTAAAAAGCTGGAGTCAGGTGGGGCATGCTTGGTGATGGAGATGTGCCAGCAGCAACCTGGGAACTCAGTGCATTTAGGCTAACAGGCAGATAAGTTAGCCGATCACAGTAACGGTCTCTGTGGGAGGAAACTTCACACTGGTCCTTGTTCACAGACACTGGTCCTTGGAACAGAGGAAGGCTTTGCCATCCTTCTGAGCCTCTCCTGTGGAAGGCTTTATCATTTCTTGGGATCCTTGACATGGTCTCGCCAATTACACGCATTCACGCAGGACTTTGTCAGCTTCCCACACAAGTTCTCAGAAAAGCTGCACTACATTAAGTAGTCAATAAGGCAGACTGATAGATTAGAAATTCAATGATTGTGGAGATTTAGGAAGGTACAAATCCACGGCCAAATTATCTGGGCTAAAGCACCCCAAATACCCATTCATTGCTGACCACTGTATTTGATTTAACATCTCTGTGGCTGTCAGGTAAATTCTCATGGAATATACAAACAGACCAGCACAAAGCCAAAAGCTAAGAGTGCCATTAGCTTCTAAGGTCCCCAACGGATAGTTCCATGTTTTGCTGTGAGCCACTTTCTAATGTTTCCATCAATACAGATATATTTGAAGATTTTATTTTAATTTTAACTTTTAAAATTAAGCAAGTAAGCAAGCACGTGTGTGTGCACATGCATACACACAAACACACATATACTCACATATACAGGAATACAGTACCAATAGAGTTCAAACAAAGGCATCAGGTTGCCCTGGAGCTAGAATTCCATGCAGTAGTAACCCCCAGATTGGGTGAAATACCTAGCTAGCATGGGTATTTGTTGTGGAATAATGCTCTTGTACTCTGTAAAGGTTTGTCACTTGTATTGGTTTAATAAAATACTGATTGGCCAATAGCCAGGCAGAAAGTATTGGTGGGGTGACCAGACTAGGAGAATTCTGGGAAGCAAAAAGGCAGAGACACAGTTGCCAGCCAGATGCAGAGGAAGCAAGATGAGAATGCCTTACTGAGAAAAGGTACCAAGCCACATGGCTAAACATAGATTATGTGTGGTTTATGTTGTAAGAGCTAGTTAGTAATAAGCCTGAGCAGTAGGTCAAACAGTATATAATTAATACTAAGCCTCTGAGTGGTTATTTTAAAAGTGGCTGCAGGACCAGGTAGGATGAGAAACCTCCAGGTACTGGTACTGGCAGCTGAAACCGGGTCCTCTGCAACAGTGGTATCTACTCTTAACCATTAAGCCTTCTCTCCAGCCCTGCCTTCATCATTATATTTAAAAAGTATCTTTACTTATGATTTCCACATGTTACTATAAAAACCTCATGAAGCAGTTATCATGCTGGAACACAATATTTGGGGTAAATCTAAATCTGTGTTCCTGGAGCATCGTCACTCCTGCTTGGTTTCAGATAAGTTATCTCTTGCTCCCTTCAGGTCCTGAAATGAGCACCAGGGAGGCCTATTCTCTGTGCTGCTAAAATGTGTTTGTTTGTTTGTTTGTTTCTGGCTCTGTGAAGGATATTGGCTTATCATGGTTTCCTTGATGGCAAACAGCACCCCAGTTAGAGTCATAATTCTGGGAGAGCCAGACAGTGTTTCTATTTCTTTTTCTCTTTACTGAAGGGGCACCCACATCGTCAAAAGCCAGGGAGCCTGGTGCTTAGATCACCACACGTGCAACCTAATCAGAAGGACAGAAACTGCTGCTTGGTCACAGGCTGTGGTGACCCTTCTCCATGTTCCATTCTGGGGACATCTGTGGAGTCCGAATAGACCCTCAGACCCTCACCACCCCTCCCAAGTTCCCGAACAGTGGCAGATCAGCCCTGTCACACATGCATCGAGGAGGCTCCCAATTCTCCTCCATCTCAGTTGCTTCTCATTCTTTCTAGAGGAGAACACTATTGTGAGTGGAGAAGCCATGGACAATGACCGTGGGAAAGTCACAGTGTTGGCCTCCCTCTGATGACCGTGCTCTGGCTGGGCCCTCAGAGGCACTGGGCTCATCTCGTGGTATGCTCTTTGGTTCTACTCCTTTGGATTATTTTGACAGGTGTCAGCAGAGCAGGCAGCATCCTCACCATTCTCTTCGCCAATCTGTGCCTTGCTCTCCTTTGCTACCCATTGTTGGCCTAACATCTCAGGTGACAGCCACGTCAGGCATGTGCCTGAGAGGATGTGACTTGCACAGTGACTGCCAGCACTTGGCAACCCTTTGCCACCTCTGAAGACTCCAGCCTCCATTAGCAGCAGAGACGAGGGAGAAAGTCTGATGTCATTGACCTGCCCACGAGCCTCCTTTTGTTCAACTCCATTAGCAAGCGACCCCACCAGACTTTGTGAGGTGAAGACGCCCAAGCCCACACATCCACCCTAAATGGTTTTCAGCAGAAACAGGTGGTTGGCGCACGTCTCAAAGATAGCTTTGAGCAGAGGAAGGAGAAATGGCTGTCGAATCTCCTGAAAGCATTTTGTAAAAGGACTATTTACCCTGGGTATAGTCTATTTTGTCCAACATCTCTTGGAGAGTCAATAATTCCAGTTTCTTTATGATTATCCTTGCTCCCTCCCCCTCCATCTGCCCGGAGTTTGTGCCTCTTACCGTCGCCGCCCCAGCGAATGAGGGAGCATCTGTCTCTTTGATGACTGCCTGTGGCAATCTCAGCTGCTCAATATGGCTAGATGGAGCCAGCATTTAATTCCCACTCGATGGGGTACTCCAAAGCCAGAGTTGACAACTGTTCCATTGAATCCTAGTATTTTACAGTTTCCTCGGATAATGATAAGAAACACTCCTTACTCCTGGGGGACCATACTTACAGGCTGGGAAGTTGATAACTAGGCCATGAGAATGACAAATGCTCTCGAAATATGCTGAGGCTTCTGCCGTGATGAATGGGCATTGCCTTCTGGGAGATGGAGTTCTTTCAACGTGTTTCGTTCTTTAGTCTGAAGAGCCTGCAGGCGTGTTAGTGAGGACCAAAGGAGGACTGGGCTCAACTTCCTGGGGCCACCGGTGTTTGAGAGCTTTGGGTAAGGGTTGCTGGAACAGAGAGAGACTCCCAAGAAGGAAGAACCCTGAGTGCTGGGATGGGCAGCAGCTGGGTCCACTGGATGCAATTTCATGCAGAGGTGGGGTGCCCAGCAGGTGGTGATGGTTGCCGTTTGGGAGAACACAAAGGTTAGAGACAATTGGGTATTTTCCCCATACTGAAAGTGTAGCATGGTCCATGGGGGTGGGGGCAGTTGATTTTTTTGTTGGCAGGAAAAGAGTCTGTGATGGTTGATATTTTTAACTGTACAAGATATAGACTCACTGAGGAGCAAGGTTCTAGGTGTGTCTGCGAGGGAGAGAGTTTCTAGGTGTAGCACCTGCACTACGGGATGGGACAGGACGGGATAGTATGGGAGCCAGAACTGGAGAGTTAAACACATACACACAGACAGAGACACGGGGGACACAGATCATCCTTGAAACAAGAATGCCCTGAATACCCACTTTTTTGTGTTCAGGGCAGCTTAAATAGTGCTCTGGCCACGCCCCAGCTCTCAGGATCTTTCAGCTGCAACCACCAGAAACCACTCCCCGTCTCGTGCTCAGTGCAGCTGCAAACACAGGAAAACAAGTTGTTTTGCTCAAAGCAGCTGCAAGCAAGTTGTTTATAGGAAATCCAGGGTCTGGAGGTTCACAGCCCCCAACATCCAGGTCTAACTGAAGAGGGCAGACCCATTCAAAATGTGGGTGACAACGTTCCGTGGGCTTGGGACCTGGACTGAATACAAAGGAGAAAGTGAACTGGGCATCAGCATTTAGCTCTCTGCTTCCAAGCGGTGTGACCAGCGGTGTGACCAGCCGCCTCAGCTCCTGCTGCTGTGACTTCCCTGCCTCTGTGGAAGGTACCCTCTGACAAACCTCTTTCCTTAAATGGCTTCTGCTGGGTGTTTTGCTAAGGGGGCAAGGAGAGGAGCTAATGAAAAGTCAGAGGTGCTCTGACTTTGTCTTAGGCACATCAGCAGTTATGTGCAGCAAGTACATGGCCTTGCCCAGAGGGGTCATGGAGGCAAGGGCTAACACAGGTGGCCACGATTGTGGGCGGGGCACTGCTCCAATGCTTAGGGGAATTTTAATAGAAACATCCCAGAGGCTGACTGCTATGATAGGTGCTTGGACCAGAGCAGCCACCAGGATCCTTAGAAAGTTCTAGAAGTAAAGTACTTTCTCCCACTTTAGGTCCTTGTTGACCTTCTGGATTCTCCCTTATCTTGAGCCGTGACCTCAGTCTGGGATCGAGAGAGAGAGAGAGACAGAGACAGAGAGACAGAGAGACAGAGACTGAGAGACAGAGACAGACAGAGACAGAGACGCAGAGACACAGCTGGTCTCACCTATAATGATATTCTTGCTTGACCTAGTCTTGACTGGTCCCTTCGAGGTCTGTCCAGGAGGGCCTGGGCCCTGATGGAAGTAGACATGTGGAGGCTAGGGACTGGAAAGGCTCTTCGGCTTGTACAGTGGGAGGTGTCCCCAGAGACCATGCTGGGAGGAAATGAATGCAGAAAGTGTGCCGGGATTCTCCCTTCACCCATGGCTTGAATTCCCTACTGTGCTGGGCTTTCTGCATAATTAATTGGTGGAATGAACATCTGCCCTGGATTTTGTAGGTAATTAATAGGTCAGATACCTACCAAAAGATGATTTTCCTGGGGTCCCTCTGGGTTCTGTACATTCTCAGAATTGTCCTCTCACGGACTGGGATCAAAATACGAACTTGTTACTCCCTCTCCCTCCTCCCCCACCCCTCTCAGTAATCAGTAGTCAGCTCACATTGTGGAGGAGTGAATTCCTACAGATCTGAATTAGAACCCCTGGGGGAGAAGGGGATTTAGAAGCCTGTTCCCTTCTACAGAACATATTTAACTTAAGAAGAAAGTAGATTAAATATATTTTGTCATGAGATTTTTCACAGTGTCTCCTGAGCTCCAATAGAACCAGGCTTAAGTTGCATTTTGTGCCCTGAACCTTTTCCAAGTCATTTCTAAGACTCAGGTTGATAAGATGCTGCCAGGCTTTTATTTTGACACCCCCTCCTTCTTGCTGGCCTGAGAAGCTGAGAAGGTTCAGCCCCAGGCTTAGGTGGCCTGACTGGGTCACGATGTTGAATTTGCCTGGGTGTCAGAAGAAATGCTTTGGGGACTGACTCTGCTGGTCCCAGCACAAAACACAAGCCCCCTTTATCACCCTCTTCCCAACTACCTCCGGGATGCACAGGAAATCCCTTATTTAGCAACTAGAAACTTCCCTTTGCCATCTATACCTAAACTCCTTCCAGACCCCTCCCAGGGGCTGGGAAGTAGTTGGGTTTGTGAATTCAAAACTGTGTACGTGAGCTACTTACTACCTCAATATTCACCTGTCCATCAGCCACTGAGTTCATACTTCTAGAGCTCATTGCTCAGGAGCCGCTCTCCTGGCTGCCTAGGACCCAGAGGCGATCTGAGGCTGCGGAGGAGACAGGGATAACCAAGAGTTCTTTTCTCAGTGCCTTTAAAGGAGCTAACAGAAATGAAACGAAAACCAAGCCAGATTTATTCTCTAACCATCAGGTCTTATTAGAGCTTGATTGCATAATCCATCTCAATTTACATACTCTCTTAGACTGTTTCTTTAATTGGTAGTAATTGAGAGTCTTGTGCTGGCTCCATGCATGGGGCTGGAGCTGGCAGGTGAGGCAATTTATTGTCAGCACAAACCTCAGAGAAGCAGAGGTCTCTACACACCAAGAGGCTGCTACTGACATTTGCTGGTTTGTGTTATGGGATCCGTGATCAGTACTGGCTGGTATTTCAATAAGGAATCTTTAAATTACCAGGTACCACAGATTAGACAGAATCATTGGGTTAGGACTCTCTGGGGCTGACCCTTTAGCTTCCTCAGCATGCCAAAGCTAGAGAAAAAGTTGGAAAGGGATTTCTTTTGTGATAGAATCATTTGGATCATGAACTTAGTGCATTGGTTGGCTCCAGGATGTGACGGTCATAGGCTTTGTCCTCTGTGCCCTGACTGCTGGAGAGAGAAGCAGATTCCTGCCCCTAAAGATGGCTGTACCAGAAGGTCCTTTAGTAGAGCAACATGATCAAAGGAGATACCACTGTGACAGGGAATAGACATGGGCTCTAGGGCTAAGTGCTCTCTGGTCAGAGCTTAGTGCATCTATTTTCACAGTGCCCCTAGGGGACAGGAGGTGTTAATGCAGCATTCCCTCCATCCTCTCAGGAAGGGATGGGGCTGTCTCTCCCTTGTTCTGTTTCTCAGGGCTGGATTGAACAGTTTAGCAGTTGGCAGTGATCTACTGTTATTTTAAGTAGTTACTTTTGCTATTTTATTGCCTAAATGTCTATGCTGTTTCTCTTTGACTTCTTGGTGGAAATGGAATAGCCCTTTGGATACTGTCCATGATTTTAGCAATACTAGCTTTCTGTCGACTTTGGTTCTTGTTCATTTAGCCTGGGACTAGTAGTTTTCTCTCTGCCAGTAGTGTACCTTTTCACATGCAGCTGATTTTGAGTTATTCCTCTTCCTGTAAGTGACCCCTCACTCCTACCCCTGATAGTAGCCTCAGTGGTTCAGTGGTTTACCAAATTGGACAATGGTGTAGTCGTTACTTTGGTCTGTCCTGGGTTCCCTTTCTGGGATGTGTGTGTTCTGCGTTCTTCAGGAAAACTTTCACACACAACAAGGAGGAATGCCATTATATGGGGAAGGCAATTTTCCCACATTCAGGAGCCAGATTGACTACATTTTTTTTTTTAAAGTTATGTGTTTCCCTCTGTGAATGCACACAGAGGGCACTGGAGTTGCAGGAGGCTGCGAGCTGCCCAGTGTGAATGGTGGGCACTGAGCACCTGTCCTCTGCAACACAGCGAGCCCTCTTACACGGAGCCATCGCCCCAGCCTCCAAACTGAGTTTTTATTCTTTCTATATTAAATGCAGTTTTTTCCTTTTGCATTGTGAATTTAATTTTTTTCCATTAGCAGTAATGTCCAATAGCAGATGGCTTTCTGAGTGGACGGCAGAGCCCCGCCATTCCAGGAACTTCACCTGTAATCTCAACTCAAAGTGATCACTAATCATAGGCACACTCGAGTGTGCTTGATGACTGCTGGTCTCTGGAATGACGTGTGTATCACGTGTGTGGATCTGTTATTTGTAGATGTCAAATCCCCTGAAACAAAGGGCTATGGGACAGGCTCCTAATGCAGAGCCCCGCTGTGAGTGTTTCAAGGATAATGGGGTTATCTCGGCCGGGCCGAGTAGGAGCCTTCAGATGACTTTCCTCGGCTTTATTTTGCAAGGTGTTACAAAACTTGTTTTTGCCTAATGTATTAGCAAATTCATTCCTAGGCTTTGAAAATGAATCCTTCTTTGAAAGGAGAGTTTGAAATCTGAAATATGAGGCCCGGGGAGCAGTGTTTGAAATCATTAACTGTCCCTTCAATATTAATTGTAGGTACATCCATCACGGGGAACTTGTTTGCCCTTAACGTGAGGGGAGTGAAAAAGAAAAAAAAAAGCAAGTGCTTCTGGAACCCCTCCAGGGGTGAGACTGTCACTCAAAACTTTGTTCTGGAATTGATCTGACCTCAGAAATGGGCTGCCCCTATTGACAAAATGACAGTCTGTAGTTTTAACTGAGCTGAATGGCGATTTTAGCATGTGGGAGGGGAGTTGCTTCTTTGGGGGAATCTGCCAGGCAGCTTTGACCCCCGAATAAAGCTTTTATGGATGGATTTGGTGAGCCCGAGGGGTCAAAGGGTAGGGCAGCTTGGAATCTGATGTGTAAGTCCACATCTCTGCCGAAGAGCCGGTTTATTTGCAGTGCGCCCGCCCGCCCGCCGCCGCCGCTGTGCTTGTGTTGGTCTGCGGCTCTGGCTGAGCGAACATTAATCTGCATGCACTCTGTGTGGGTTTTTACATTTCTCCGCAGTCTGTCCTCCCCCTCCAAGAGATCTGATGGCTTGTCTCCTCGTGTGTTCACTCAAGCTCATACTGTTGGCTCCCCGTGGAGGCTGGGGCCTTTTCACTCTTTGCTCTTATTCAGCTACCTTGCCTGTTAAACTCTAATCTAGGTCTAAAACATTTTCTGATAAAGATGAAGCCAGAGCCTCCTTCAGCTGGACAGCAAACCAAATCCACAGAACGCCTGGGTGTGTGTCTAATGGAAGGGCTGTGCCTGCCCTGAGGAGCTGGTTTCCTAGCTCTGGAAACATTCTGCTCCTTATGGTATAGCCCAGCAGTGGGAGTCTCTCTTTATTTAATTTAAAATAATTAATTAGTTAATTAATTGTTCTGAGGACAAAGAGTCTACTGTGTCGCTCAAGCTAGTCTGGACCTCACAGTGTAGACCAGGCTAACCTTGAACTTGTGAAGATACTCCCGCCTTTGCCTCTGGCATGCTGGGATTGCAGGTGTTCCCTACCACATCCTGCAGGAATATCTTTTTATAATTGCTATTTTTGGAGGGTGGAGCCTGGACAAAGGCACATAAGCATTTATTTATAAAATAAATCTTTAAAATAATGCTTTTGCTTATGGCCTGAGGAACTCGTAGTAGCGTGTTACTTTCCTGATTCAGAGCAGGGAGGAAAGCTGGGGCTGAGGCCTCAGTCCTGAAAATAAGCAGCCTTGACCCCACCACCCCACTCCCCTATTCCTTACCGTTTCCTTTGATGAGCCAAAGAAATCTCAGTAGACTTTGCTGTACTTTCCGGGTATAGGAATCTCTAACACGCCTTTTCCCTTCAATAAATCCAATCTACAGAACACCTATTGAGTGTCAGCTCTGTAAAAATTACCATGGAAACGCAAGCAGAATCTTTCAAATGCTCTGGGGAAATTGCTCGAGTTCCCACATCCCATCGACACTTTAGGGAGCAAGAAGGGTGCATCTCAGGCCAAGCCCGTGCCTGCTTGCCCACTCGGCTGCTCACTTGCTTGCCTTCAGCCCGCAAAGAAAGGGAGAAACAGATGGAAAGAGCTTTTTACGAACTACAAAGCTGATAATCTGGCCTTTTGTCCTGGGTGGCGGAACAACTGTGCTTCAAGGAACAAGGGTGAAAAGCCAGGGCTTTGATTTAGACTGCAGCAAAGAGCCGAGTTCAGTTACAGCTGCCGCTGCCTGGTGGTGCCATCGCCCACGTGCTCGGTACCCGAGCAGGACCGATAAAGGGATGTCTCGCTGCTTGGTGACAGCCCTGTCTCTAGCACCTTGCAGCACAGCGGGCACCAAGGGCTTCTAAAGATCAAAGCCCCGATTATTCCAGACACTCATCACACAGTGGGAGTCAGGCTCATCCCTGGCGTGAGGGCTTGAAGCCACTGAATTGCGCCTGACCAGTTCTTGGAGGAGCAGAGAGGGACCCCCTGTGGCTTGTTTTTTAAGGTGACATTAGTTTTAAGTGAGCTTAGGAAAGTTCTGACTTAATTGAGGGCTTTGGCAAGTAAGAGCTCATAAACTTTCCACTTTCCTGTGATCGCCTCCCTGTCTCCCTCGAAACAAAGAAGGCTGAAACCATGAAGAGAGTTTACCGGGTGAGCTAGAGAAATCCAGGTGTAAGTTTAGGTGCTGATTGACCCAGAGACTGAACGATGATACCACAGAGAACACCTAGACTGTCCTAGACCTGCCCAACCTGGCTGCCAGAAACTACTTGTACTGCTGGTCTGGAGGGCAGACAGAAGTCACGTGACCACCACAGACCTAACCATTGGTGGGCAGAAGGAGTTCACAGGTTTCCTTAGTGCAACAGTTGGCTTTTGAAGCCAGAAGGGAGGGAGAAACTGTTTAGGGGGAAAGTTGATTCAGGAGAATGAACAAAGGGCTGATAGAATGTCACATGACTGGAGTTTGCCTGTCCTTTATTTGGCTCATACCTGTTTACAGAGAGCACTGATAATAACTTCCCCAGGCTTATAGGTATCAGCAGCTTCTGAGTCCGCGGCTTGGTTTCAGAGATGCCAATGCGATAAGCTGACCACATGAACTGTACTCTCCATACCGTCATCTGTCTGTTCTGAGGTAGAGTCTTATTCCTGCAGCAGCCAGGCTAGCCTTGAACTCTCATTCCTCAAGCCTCTGCTCCCTGAGTGCTGGGGTTATGGGGTCTATTGTTCATCAGTCTTGTTTTGTACCAGTAGGGAAAAAGAAGTACAGAGAAATAAAGTGTGTTTTCCCGTAGTCACAGTAGGAGTGAGCCACAGAGTTAGCCTATGAGTGAACCCATAGCGGACCGGGCTTGGGCTCCAATGTCTTCACTTTTAATGGCGCCATGCCAGGACCACTGTGCTCGACCTGGGGCAGGGTAAAGATTGTCCACCAGCAAATGGCAGCTGCCTTCTTTAGACCCCTTGGCTTTTCTAGAATGGTACTTGCCCCAGCTCCTGGATTCCAGGTAGGAGTTGTCACTAACCTTCCCTCAAACCATGGGCCTTGCCTCTTCCCATCTCCGCCCCCCCCCCCCCCCCCCCCGTCACCTTATCAGGAACAAGAGCATCCACTGCCTCACATCTACAGTCTTTTCCAGCCCAGTCCAGGACCTCCCATGTCTGAGCTAGACTCGGAGGGCTTTTCCTTTTTCTGGAGTCCTGCTTCTGGGCAGTGCTGATTCCTTTAATAGGTTCTTGTTTTGCTCCCAAGTGAAAGGAGTATTCAAATATTTCTCTTGCAAATTTGAGGGAATCTGAAGGCAGCAAACAAAGCATGGCCCAGGATGACTCTCAGGCAGGATAATGCTCAGTCTGCTTGAGATGCGCCGCTTTCAGCACTTGGCCTTTGATCTCAGCTGTGTGGCTCTTGTTCTTAAAGCAGCACCCTGTCTGCACACTGGGTCCTGCCATGCACAGTTCCTTCCGGGACTGAAGAACCCACATGGCCTCTGCTTTACATGGTTAGAAGGAAGAGGGACCTCCTCTCTCATCCTCCCTCCATCCCTATGCACCCTAGAGGAGGAAACAGCTTAATTTTCAATAGCCTCTTTCCATTATTTGTTTTGTACATTTATTTATTTTTACTTTATTGTGCATGTGTGCGTGTGGGCATATATGTGCCATGACGTGCCTGTGGAGGTCAGGGCATCTTTCAGGAGTTGAGAGTGGATTCTGGAGATTGAACTCAGGTCTGCAGGCTTGGCAGCGAGCGCGTTTGCCCGCTGAGCCCTCTCACTGGTCCTCCTTTGCATTTATCCTTTTGCAATTTATTTATTGCTTGACAGTGAGATGTCCCCTCCACCTCTCGTCTCTTTGAGGGCCGAGGAGCCCATTGTTCAACTTGATGGGTGCCTTTTGTCAGTCAGCCGCTCTCTGTCACCCACCTTGTCCTCCTGCTGACTGTGCTCAGCGGCTGTGCTTCTGAGATTTCATTTCCCCTCTCTGTCTGTCACCAGCCTTGAAAATAGCTTTTGTTGCCTTCTATATCATCCCTCTGTAGTTTGGATGCTATAGATTTTCCTTCTCTCTGTATATGTCTGCCTCGGAGTAGCGAATGGCTGTGCTCAGCAGGTGCCCACGATGTGCTGAGAAACTGGGACTTGGAGAATCATGAGGTGACTCTTCTGACAGGAGCTGGGTATGCCAGTCTCTTATGTTCAGCTGCGCAGCACACCCCACAGTGCAGCCCTGCTTGTTTTGTATCATGCAGGCCAGCCATCGGGCGAGCTGACTGTGTCTGTACCTGTATTTAGATGAAGAAGTCGCTGTTTTGCTAAGTGGACCAGCTAGAGGCCTGAGGGCACTACTGGTCATTGTGACTGAGGGAATGCTGTGGGTGACTCTCTTGACTCCCTCCTGCCGGTGTTCTGTCCTGTGACTCCATGGCTGCTGCTGTCCTCCAGGCATTGCCTTGTGACAAGTGAGACTGTCTTTGCCCATGGAGCGAGCGTTGCCACTTTCTGACCCCTGGTGACGGGGGTGGTCCAGATCCAGTCAATCATCAGCAAGTTCAGGAGGCCAGACATCCTAGCTCAGTGGTGGGGCAGCTTGTGCTTCAGAGGATGCTGCAGAGGGAGGAAGGGTCCAGACTCCAGCGGTGGCTGCTACTTGCTTTTCCCTCCTTCTACTACCCATTCTTCTCCCCTATATTCTTTCTCCGGAGAATGCTTGATACCTACGATGGCAACAACAACAACAACAACACACAAAACCCAACCCCCATCTTCAGTTCTGCTTGCGGGACGATAGACCTAAGAATCATGGCCATTTTTAATCAGATCCGTGTTCCCAGCGCAGGCTTATCTAGACAGCTGATCTGGGGTGGGGGGCGGTCCTCTTCCATTCACTCTAGCCTTTGCCCCAGCACTTGCCTTGTTTCTCTTGTTGCTGCAACAGAATGCTTCACCAAAGCAGCTCAAGGGAGACAAGGTTCAGTTGACTCACAGTTCCAGGGTACATTCCATTACGGTGAGGCAATCCCAGGCAGCAGGGGCTTGCAGCAGCTAGTGGCCTCACATCCGCAACCAGGAGCCAGCGATGGAGGCTTGCTAGTGAGTGGCCCACTTTCCCCGTTGTATGCGATTCAAGATCTCAGCCTGGGGAATGATGCCACCCACGGCGGGAGTACTTTTTTTACTTCAGTGAACCTAATTAAGACAGTTTGTCACAGGCGTGCCAAAAGGCCCGTCTCCAGGGGATTTTTGGATCTCATCTAGTTTACAAATGAGATTAACCATCAGTTTCTCCTTTATTCCTCCTTTAACTTTAACTTGCTAGTTCATATTATTGTAGAATACTTCCTAACCTGTCCATTCTCCTTTCTAGCCACCCTTCCATCTTGTCATTCACCGGGAAGCTGGTTTCCAAACCCTTCAATGTCATCGGAGGATTAGGATGCAGACACTCTCCTAAGACGGAGATTGCTTGATGCCGCCTTCCTTTCTAGGCTGGACTGTGGGGCTGTCATTTTCTAGCCCAGAAGAATACCACCCATCCACCCAAAGTAGGCACCAGCCTTTTGGACCCAGGATGGGCACACCCCGGGCTTTGTCTGTGTGTTTCACGTGCTCCTTTTCCTAGCTCTCCACTACCTGGCCCCAGGTACTGGCAGGGGCAGAGCGGGGACTGTTTTTCACTTATAAACAATATAGGAAAGAAAAATCGAGGTGAATTACCCGGCTCCTGCACGAGTGCTTTATTGATTACAGAGCACCAATCAAATTAGCTGTCAGACATGCATGCAGATGGCACTACGCAGAATGGATTTTCTATACCCCTTAATTGCATTATTTCAATCAGCGGGTGAACATCGCATGGCCTGTAGTGGGGCCGGAGGCAGGGAGTGGGTTGGGTTGCCACACCGTCGGGGCCAGGGCTTGAGTGACACAAGTATCTTAATATCAAGATTGAGGCATTAGCAAAATGAGCCTGGCTGTTTAATGGATTAGATACAGCGCAGAGTCAGCCTTCAGGCAGGCGCTTCTGGGAGAGCCCGCCTCCCCCTTCCTTGGAGTCCAAAGCTGCGTTGAGTTCTGGTGCAGACAGATTGAAACGACTCTCATCCACATTTTGAAAGTGATATTGCTTAGGTGCTGGCGTAGATCTCAGTTCTATTCATGATTAGCCTCTGCTCTTTGGAGCACTCTTAGGACCTCTATTCTGGGGCTAATTACTGCCCCTTCCTATTCCAGCTTCATCTCTTCTTGTTGTGATAAACCACCCTTACAAGCAACTTCTTAGGGAAGGGGTGATTTATTCCAGCCCATAGTTCCAAACTACAGCCAGTCACAGCAGAGACGTAACAGAGGCAGAAACTGGAAGGAGCTAATCACACTGCGTCCATAATCAGGAACAGGACAGCGAAGGCATGCATGCGTGTGCTCAGCTTACCTTTTCTGGGGTCCACCCACTGTAGGTGGGTCCTCCCACCCCAATCAAGACAATCCCGTCGACATGCCCACAGGACAACCTAATCTAGACAGGACCTCACTGAGACTCTCTTTCCAGGTTCAAGTTGACAGTTAAAACCGTCACACTGTCTCACAGAAGGATGGGGTCTTAAATTTATTGTTTACAACCTGATCCATGGTTAGTGCTCAATAAATGTTCCTCCCAAGGGCTCTTGTCCTTACCTCAGGTGTTTGAAAACTCAGAAGGCTCCAGGTTCCTCTGTGGGGTGGCTGGTTTAATGATGTTCAAAGCACCGAAGGCCTTTGGTGCCAGATGGGTGGATCTTGGATTTGGCTCTTGCTCTGATGGGGCAAGGGACACATGCCAGTATTTACAAAGACCCAGCTGTGTGGAACTACCGGTTTTGGCTGGAGACAGGCTTGAATTTGTGGTTGTTCCTTCTCTATCACTTGGTGTCCAGAGCCCACTGTTGGGCCCAGGTTCGTGGTGAAGCAAGGCTTAGACCGCTCAGTAAAAGTCAAATAGCATAGCAGAGTGCCTCGCTGTGTGGTGATTGAAGTCGTGCCTTAGGGGTGGCCTCCTTGGCTCCTGGATACCATGCTTCCCACTCTAGCGCCTTCTTCTTGTCCACGTGTGGCTTCCCACTTGTGTGAGAAAGTTCCTCGCTTCCCTCCAGGCTCGCTTGAGTGCTTTATTTTTCATAGGTAAGTACAGTACCTTCTCATGCAGAGAGGCACTGCCAGACAAGTGGCAGCTGCACAACAGCAACAGGGCCCGACTTGGTACTTCAAGAAGCCGAAGAATGTCTTCAGATGTGGCTTTGTCTGCACCACCGCGACTGAGCATGGTGGGGTGGGGCAGGCAGTGGTAAGCTTGTGGCACAAGCTCCAGGCCATAGAATCAGCCCTGTCTGTGACCCGTCCTTCAGGCAGTAGATCACCGAAGTCGTCAGGGCACAGGAGGAGACAGGAGCAGCTCAGCCCATCCCGTTCTCTGTGCCCTTCACAGATGGAGAACGAGATTGCTACAAGACTTGCTAATAGGGAAACACAGCAACAAAGATACTTCAGAAAGCTCATAGTTCAGAGAATGGACTCTTCAAAGAGAAAACTCCAAGGACGTCTAATTAGGAAGCTTGTAATAAGTGTATACACTCCGGGACTATGTGTTATGAAGGAGGAAGTGTGTATATCCCGATGTAGACATCTTTTATCCATGCACTCATTTGTTAATAAGACAAAGGTTGCGGGACTTCCTGTGTGCCCAGACATATGCTCGCTGGGGGCTAGAGCTTGGACTGCCCAGGGGAGGATGTAATGAAGGACTTGAGCTCAGAGGAGGCCTACACCGACGGGGCCGTGTGGTGAGTTAAAACTCATGACACACGCTGAGAAGTCAAAGCCATCATCATCAATCATTCAGAAAGCAGCTGGGTCTGGCCTTTATTCAGGGCTGCCGTGTGTGGCTCCCTTCCTTCAGAGCTATCTGACCGGAGGTGGGAGCAGCGGGCTCAGGGTCTCTGATGCGTGCCTGTGCTGAACGGGAAGAGAAGAAAAGAGCCTGGTGGTGCCGGGCAATCTCAAGCTTGGCAGGCAGCAAGGAGTGAGAGGCTGAGGCAAAGTTGGCCAGCAGGACCCCAGAAGCCAGAAGCTCAGTGTGCAAAGGGAACGGATGGCGTGGAGGCGTGGGTGGAGCTGGTAGGTGCACGGGCTTTCTAGAAGTTTCTTACTCTCTTACAGGACTAGGGCTAGGATACAAAGAGGCGTGAAGGTGACCCTCGACAACGTGCGGGGGTGATTACGCTGGAGTCCTCCAATGCCACCCAAATGGAAGCATTAGGAACAGTGATGTCCCTGAGTGCATGGTCATCTACTTCAGGGTCATCATGTGGGCCCAGCAGTGGCTTCTACTCAGGCCTAGGCTGGGAGCCTTGATCACACACCTCCTCTCCTCTCCCTCTTGTCAGTAGACCTAGGATGCCCAGAGTGACGATGGATGGCCCACAGACTTGCGAATAAGAAAGTCCTGTGGCTGGAATTCTCCCCTTCGAGAGTTGTAGCTCACCCACTCTTGAACATTTCCTCCCTCTGTTTCTCTCCTTCCCTCGTTTAGTAGGGCGTGTTGGTGGCAGGTAATTTTACCATTTAGCCTGTAGGTGGTGGAATCCTGAGGGAGGGAGGGTGACTATTACCCAGGGATCTTGAGTCTGAAGTTGGGTGCAGGAACTAGAAATGACTCAGGGCCCTTTCCTTCTGGGAAGGGTTGAGCTGCTAATGTTAGCTGCAGGTTTATGTGAAGCGCGTGTGTGGGAAATCTCTGCAAGCAACACTTAGCTGGTACTTACTGGGCCCTGTGCACGGCGCTGAGCCTGTGTGGATGCATTGTTTCTTTAACTCTCTCTGGGCTCTTAATGGGGGGTGTTGTCCTTGTTCTATTGATGCGGGAACAGTTATAAAAAATTTACATGACTCTCACAAGGTTGTGGGCTAATCAAGCAAGGATCCAAACCTTGATTCTCTGGCTTCAAAGCCCTTAACTTACACTGATGTCTGGATAGGGTGTGTGTGTTGTGTGTGTGAGTGTGTTGTGTGTGTGTATGTGTGTGTTTGTATCTTCATTTACAGGCACATATGTGCCAGGCAGCCAAGGGGTTATCTGTGGTAGGTTCTCGATCATAGATGCGGTATTAGTCTTTTTTCTTGTGACTATGACAAATCATCTGACGAGAAGCAACATAAAGCATTAGAGGGTTCTTCTGGCTATGGTCAAGGGGTCACCATAGTCCGCCATGGCAGGGAAGGCATAGCAGGAGGCAGCTGGTCATGTGGTTTCTGCAGTCAGAAAGCAGAGAGGGAACAGGAAATGGGACAGAGTTACAGTCCCTGAAGCCTTTCCTGCAGTCACCCACTTCCTCCCTAAGTTCCCACCTTCTGTATCAGTGGTTCTCAACCTTCCTATTGCAGCAACATTTTAATACAGTTCCTCATGTTGTGGTGACCCCAACCATAAAATTATTTCATTACTTCTTTAAACCATAATTTTGCTGTTGTTATGAGTCATAATGCAAATATCTGATATGCAAGGTGTCTGCTATACGACCCCATGGGAGGGTTATTTGACCCCCAGAGAGATCACAGTGCACAGGTTGAGAAACACTTGTAAATGTTGACATGCTTCCCAAACAGCGCCACCATCTGGAGACCAAGTGTTCAAGCACATGAGCCTGTCTAGCCATAGGCGCTATGTGGCCTCTCCTTTTCTTTGCTAAGGACACCCCTGTTTTCTTTTGTGTACCTTCCTTACTAAGTTCCAGGATCTGTTGCTCATGGCTCTTGCCCGTGCCTAAGAGGGAATTATCGACCCCTGGACTGGGAATAGAGAATGCAGCTGTGCTGGGGGCTGTGCCCAGAGAAGGTTGATCATAAATGCCCCCAGGGCAGCTCCTGAGCCATTTTGATTCCTGCTCTGTCCAAAGAGCCATTTGTCCTTTTCCCCTTCCCTGTGTCTTTCTGAGCGAATCACGGTCCTGATGGCTTTCTCTTTCCCCTTTGCCAATTCCCCTTCTTCTCTTGCTTCTGGTGCACGCTGCTTGTCTAAGCTCCTTTCCCTTCCCAGGTGGTTCCCCCAGTGGTCATCTGGTCACAGGCCACTGTGTCTCTAAGTCCCTTCATACCATAAGGAAATGCCACAAGGGCTGATAACATGCTACATGTCTGCCTGCCTGGCTTCCTTTAAGCGAGCAGTTTTCCTTCAGGAGCATAAGAGGCCTGTTCTCATCACCAACTTCCATCTCATCCTGTGCTCCATCCTGGAGGCATCTCCCCGAGGCTGTGCAGAGATCTCTTTCTAGGGATAAAGTTGGGCCTATTATTCTCAGCACCACCTGCTCTCCGGGTCCTGTGGCTATGTGAGTCCCCTGGGGAGGGATTGGAGATTGCTGTCCTAGTTCAGGTGCTCAGACCTGAAGCCTGGGATTTTTCCTGCACAAGTTTCCTGAGCCGTAGTGGGCATTTGACTACACTACAGTTGAATGCAGAACACTCACACTCTAGTGAGGAGCCTGGCCCCTCTTCTGTCTCTAAAACTTGTCCAGAGGTTGAGCACAGCACAGATCTTCACAGTGACTGGAAGGTCCCAATGGGATGCTATCCCCTCTGAGGTATCTCCTTACCCTGTCAGGCTGTAACCATGTTCCAAAACCTGAGCCACCTGCCACCCTCATCTCTGCCTTTTTCACCTTCCACTCTCTCCTTAGGTGCATAAGAACCACAAAACCTGCCTGGATCTTACCAGTGCCTTCCTACCTCATCGCCACCAGATTCACAGTGTCTAATGGGGTTTTCATGGCTGCCAGGGCTCCTCAGGGCCAGGGTTGACTTGTCCTTTGACCTCCTCAAAAACCGGTGGTTTCTGACGCTCCATCCTCTCTGTTGTTCCGTGGTGCCATGTCTCAGTTCTTTGAATTGGATTCATACTGACCTGGCCTTTTAAAAGTGGGGAATTGTTCCTGGGTCTGGGTTTGGTGGCTGGGGTGGGGGGTCAGGGAGAAGTACGTCCAGTTTCTCAGTCTTCTTACTGGCCTCAGCAACTACGATGCCAGCTGTGCCTTTACCCATTCTGTCCCTAAGGGATTTCTAGCCCTATTCTGCCGTCCTGGGACTCTGGGAGGGATTGCCCATGGGACTGTCCCTTCCCAGCTAGATCTGTGCACCACAGTCCGTTATGACTGATCCCCAGGCCTGCCTGTGGGGAGGAAACAGGTGATCTCCTGTAGCCTGCAGAAGACACTGACTGAATAGCTAAGTCCACAGCAGAAGAAATGGGTATGGGGTGTGTGTGTGTGTGTGTGTGTGTGTGTGTGTGTGCATGCTCAGACATGTATTTGTGCACATGGGTATGTAGGTTCACATGCGTGTACACATGTGTGCACACATGGAGGCCGGAAAGTCAGCCTCAGCTGTCATCATCAGGAACTTTCCACCTTGTTTTTAGAGGCAGGGTCTTTCACTGGGACCTGGGGCTGACTATTTTGCCCAGGCCAACTGGTCAGTGAACTCCAGGGCTCTGGGATTTCCAGCTTCTACTGCTGGGTTACAAGCATATTCCCTGAATGGATTTATGTGTATGTATGTGTGTGTGTGTGTGTGTGTGTGTGTGTGTGTGTGTCTTGGCATGGAGGGGAACTCAGGTCCCCATGCTTGTGAACCAAGCGCCTTAACCAATGAGCTGTTTCCCAACCCTTGGCCATGGTTTTAAATTCGTGTTCTGGATTGTCTGCTACAATTCCGGCTTCATTTCGGCTTCTGCTAGGATCAAGCTAGCGCTTCTTAATGTCACTGCAGGGTCTTTTGTTGTTGCCCGAGTGTGCTGCCCGCCGGAACTTTCCCATTAGTTTCTCTCCTGCTACTTCTGAAAGCTGACAGCTCTTCGGGTTCTCACATCTTCTCTTTGTCTGGGGTCTGGTTATTGCTGGATGTGGGATGTGGCTGATACAGTGTGAAGACATGATTGAGAAGAAAGCTCTGCTTCCCCGCTTGCCACCTGGCTTTCGGATGCACAGCTAACACGCCGACAAGCCACTGGCTTCAATTTGCAGCTTGGGGAATAATTCAAACCCTAACATGGGAGGCTCGAGACTTTGAACAGAATGTAGTTTCTTCCGTTTGAAGCCCTGCTTCATCCGGGCTGCGAATGGGAGATGAGCCTTTCCTAATTTCCTTCAGCAGAAGAAAGAATGCGTTCAAACTGGTCTTATTTTCATTATTTGAAGTCAGATTTTACAAATAGAATCTCTTCATACCCCTTTTGAAGCTGAGGGTGTCTTATCCAGCTGGGGTTCTGTTCTACCCAATGGTACCACCCCTCTTGAGTCTGCTTTTTCTTCATTTTAGCTCATGTAGCCCAGAGATGTAAAATCTCTCAAGTGAAAGGATTCTTTGAAAGAAATGTCCCCTAGAGCCACAAAAGATAACCCTTCCAATCCTCCCCTGGCTCTTTTGTGGCGGCACATGATGCTGGGATGGTTTCAGCTGCAGCAGCGTTTTCTGGAGGAGAGTGAGGATGGCTTTTCCATATAAGACAAAGTTCCCCAGAAGGACATGGATGGAGAAACTTCCCACGCCTAGGGAAGGGAACATGCCAGCTTCAGGACCGTCTTGGTAAAAAGAACGCTTGCAAGGCTGTGAAGATGATTCAAGTGGGTAAACTGCTTGTAGTAAAAACACCCGAGGAGCTGAGTTCAGATTCTCAGAACCCACATAACTCATAACTCTAGTTTGGGGGAGGACAGAGCGTGGCAGACTCAGTGAATGTGATGGCTAGTTTTCATTGTCAGCTTGACACAATCTGGGATTACCTGGGAAGAGAGTCTCAGTAAGGGATTGCCTATGTTGTATGAGCTTTTGGGTGATTGCCTGACGTTAACTGACGTATGAAAACCCAGCCACCGTGGGCAGCACCATTCCCCAGGCAGGTGGTTCTGAACTGTGTCAAGAGTGGAGAAATTGAGCTGTGCACAAGCACACATCTGTTAGTTTATTTCTCTCTGCTCTTATCCATGCATTTGCCGTGGCCAGCTGTCTCAAGCACCTGTTGCTGGGAGCTCCCCGCGTTAATAAACCATAACCTGGAATGGCGAGCTACAATAAGTCCTTTCTTTGCTAAGTTGCCTGTTGCCAGGGTAGTTTATCACAGCAACAGAAATGAAACTAGAACCCAGAGAGACCCTATCTGAACAGTAAGGTAAGGAGAGACGGAGGATGATACCGTAAGTCAACATCTGGCTTCTACACCTGCATAAATAGATGAGTGGTTATCACCTCCCACCCAAATGAAGAATAAATAAATAAATAAGGGAACACTTGCAGAGGCTGTGCTGGGCTCTGGGAAGCATTCCCCAGAACCAGATATACCCAGAATCTGCCAGGTCTCAGGCAGGTCTTGATGACTGTGGCATGGCTGAGATGGGTCATTCAACTACTGTAACCTGGTTCCCTCAAGCCTGGAGTCAGGTGTAAGGATACAGCCTTGCTCACATGGGCTTAGGTTCCACATGGTGGCTATAGCATTAGTTTCCCTGTGTGACTCGTTGAGCAAAAGTCTTGATCTAGATCTCTTATTTTTCTCAAACTGGGCACCCATCCTCAGTGTCAATAAATGGATGTTGTGATGGGCATTCTTGGTTGTCAGCTTGACTCTATCTGGAATGAGCTACAGTCCAGAGGTGGAGGGCACACCTGTGATCTGGACCTTGAGGCTGAAAGACATGGACTTCTGATCTGGATCTTGAGAAGGGATAACAAATGCTTTTAGTCGGGGCCCCCAGCTTCTGCTGGAAGTCTGTGTAAGGACAGTGGGAAGGAAGGGTGTGTTCGTTCTTTGCCTGCCTGCCCTTGCCTTGTCTGCACGTCCAGTCCTTTACTGGCATGGGAGCCGCCTACTTCAGGATTCCAGTATATACAGGAGATCATCTGAGACCCCCAGCCTCATGGACTGAACAACTACTAGGTTCTCGGACTTTCCATGTCAGTATATGGTAAATTACTGTGAGTGCCTGTGGTTTTGGAGTTCTGAAGGGGGCTTTGGTCTTACAATACATCCCTTCCCTTATGTCTCATGGAAGGTGCTATTAATAATAGCTCTTGCCATTGGCCTAGAGCTCTGTCTTCCTTCAGCTTCATGTTCATCGTAGTGTTGTGTGACCACTGAGAACATCCCTGCAGGTCACCGTGTGTGCTGTAAGCCACCTTACCCAGACTCCAACTGGGCAACCAAGCTAGGATCCAGGATTTCATAAAAGACGGAGTGGTGGAGACAGGCTTTTTGAAGGTTGATTGTCTTTTCAATTAACAATTCAAAAATCATGACATATGTGTCTAAAAGGTATTCCTCTCCCAAACAAAACAAACCACAGAGCCAAGGAGTGGGAGGCTCCTGGTGATCACAGCTCTGTGTGAACCATCACTTACTGACAGGGTAACGCTGTGTCTCAGTAATAGGCCATTTTCCCCATCACTGCACAGAGCTAACCAACCTCCAGTTTGCATCGAAGTTTTCATCTCTGGATCTAGTGTAAGCTTTTTTTTATTTTCCTGGCAAAGTCAACACAATGAAATTTACAGCACTTCCACATATCTTATAAAATGGTATTTGAAATTTTATATACAACAGGAAGGACAAAGCAAAGCTGAAGACAATGTAAAAGGAGAACATGTGGGAGGGTTTTCCCCTGCTCATCTGAGGACTTTCTCTATAGCTGCGGAGAGCAGGGCTCTAAGACACTGGCATAAACAGAGGCTCAGCGATGACCAGAAGGAAACCGAGTCCAGAAGCAGAAACTCATATGTGCGGTCAATTGATTTTCAACTACGCTGCCAAGGCAATTTGATAGAGAAAGGATAATCTTTTCAGCAAATGGCGCTGGGGCAGCTGGATGCTCATACGGGGAAAACAGGAGACACAGTCTTTACCTTATACACAAAGATTAAACTGGGTCACAAGCCCATGACTGGGACAGATTGGCCTGTGTACATGTCTGGGCATTGACTTGATTGCTAATTGATAAAGGGGTGCTCAGCCCACGGTGGGTGGTACCAGCCCTAGGCAGGTGATCCTGGTTTGCACAAGAAATCTAGTTGAGCCTGAGCTTGCAACCAAGCCAGAAACAGCTTTCTGCTGTGGTCCTGCCCTGACTTCCCTCAAAGATGGACTGTGATCTGGAAGCAGGAACCAAGTAAACCCTTTGCTTCCCCAGTTACTTACGGTCAGAGTGTTTTTAACACAGCATCGAAAAGCACTTCAGACCAAACCAAATATAAATGCTGAAACTAGAAAACCCTCAGGACACGATCTAGATGTGAGAGAAACTGGGAAGAAGGCTTGAACAGACACTTTCCATACAAGAAAATGTACGAATGGACGAGTATTCAAGAAAAGGCCCAACATTAGCCACCAGGAAATGCAAGCTAATCGTGCAGGGAACCAGGCTTCACCTTTGCTAGCCTGGCTACAGTTTAAGAAACACCCACTACGGAGAGAGTACGGAGTAACAGAAGGGTCATTCCGTCACGGAGGGAATGGACCACAGTAAGCACACTGTGACCCAGTTGGGTAAATCTTGACAGAACGCTTCAAATACAGCCCGTCAGTTCTCTTCTGCTTACTTATCCGAACGAAGTGAAATCACCGTTGTCCAGCTGTTCTTCAGGCCATATTGCCGCCACCTTAAGGAGTTCTGCTGGATCTGCTTGCGAAAGATCACCCTAGCCTGGGCAGGTGACTGGTGACCTCCTCTCATAGAAGGAGAGGATGGAGAGGGTCATGGGATCCATACCTGAGAATCCAGGCTCCTGTCTCAAGCAATGTGTGCGATTTAGTTCGGATGGCATCTGGTCTTGGGGTCTTGGGGAGAAGCTGGGTATTATCGGCAGGGAAGGACTAGGGGAGGGGCCTCTACCTTTAAGGCTATGGGAAAACCATCATACCTGCTTGGAAAAGACTTTCCTGGGCGCTATTTGGAGCAGATGAGGACTCATGCCCCTGTCAGTGACCTCTCACCTATGCTCTGTAAATGAACCCAATAAACTCAATAGTTCCTCAGAGGGAGCTTTGGTGGAACTGTACCTTGCTGTGCCATCAGGACATTGGGAAGAGGGGTAGATGTTCTTTGTGCCTCCCCCAAGGAAGGAGTTTTAACATTGAAACTTTTATGCTAATCTTTAATTTATAATCATTAAGGACTAGATACAATACAAATATTCGTCAGCATAGAGAAGCAAACTGGTATATCCATACAGTGGAATGCTACTTGGCAATAAAACAGACTATTAATAGAAGAATGTGTATTAAGTTGGTTTTTTTCTTTATCTCCTCATGCAAGAGATTTATTGGGGGCAGGTAAAAGGCTGCTTCTGAGAAGGGATAGAAGAAAGAGAGAGAGAGAGAGAGAGAGAGAGAGAGAGACAGAGACAGAGACACACACAGAGAGAGACAGAGATAGAGATGGAGAGGGATGAGACATGGCCTGGGCTTTTACAAAGGGTATGTGACTCACGGCGACAGTGAAAATATGTTGCATTTGGTAGCTGGTAATGATGTGGATGCTGGTGTTGAGTAGCTGAAGGAGGGCTGGAGGGTTTATGTTTCTAAGACACGAACATCCGAAGGATACAGTCAAACCATAACAGGTACATATTAGCTACTTTTCTCGTTGTTCTGACCAAGTACCCATTAAAAGTAACTTAAGGAAGAAAAGCTGTATCTTTGATCACAGTTTTTGGATACTATCCGTCATTAAGGGCCTGGTAGCAGAAGCGGAGGTGGCTGGTTGTGTCATGTCTGCCATCAGGAAGCCAAGCAGGATGAATTGCAGATACCCACGTCACTTTCTACTTTTGGTTCAGTCTGGGTCTCCAGCCCATGGGAGGGTGGAACCTGCACTGAGTGGATCTTTCCTCCTCAGCTAAATATCTCTGGATGAACCTCCATAGACAAGCCCAGAAGTGTGTCTCCCCATGACTCCAAATGCAATTAGGTGAACAAACAAGATTTACCATTGCATGATACCTTATTCCACACAGCATTTGCTTGTAACCACACTGCTTTTAATATTGCTGCATAGCATGCTTTAGAATTCCTCCCCAGCCCAGGACTTAAGAGTCGGCTGCACGCTTTCTTCTGTCTCTAGTGATCCGTCTGTGTGGTCCCCGACCTGACTAACTGTACAGACATTTAGAGCTGTGGTCATCCATTTATTCTTCCCCTAAGAAAATACACAAGACTAGATAACTTGTATCTTATAAAGAATACAATCCTCTACTTGGCAGAGGACTAGGCACCTGGTGAATGGCCAATCTACTTGTATTTTTAGTGAACATCAGCTGAACAAACCAGAGACTAGATGCAAGCAGTTGTAAGGGGTGGAGTTGGGAAAGCAGACCTGCCTAGTTTATCAGACAGCTAGGGACTCCACAAGGGTCTTCCTTACTACTATTTCAGGATGTCATCCAGGGTAGGTGTTCCTTTATTAGTCTCACAGCAGTTCTCATTGAAGAAAGGCAAACCACGGAGCGGTCTCACGGGCTGGGAGGGCGGCAAGTTTTCTGTGAAGTTGAAGAGTTCTGGCCCCGGACCCCTGCTTACCTGCCGAAGTGAGAATCGGCTGCCCCCAGGCTCTGGAGTCCGTGCTGGGGCATAATGAAAGAAGACGGTAGTGATCCTAGTGAACCAGTGTGGAGCTCTTCCTCACTGTCTGAGCCAATGTGCTGGGGTGTGTGCTACGAACATGCTGCACTCATTTGCAGCCATTGTTCTCGCTAAATGAGAAAATGCAAATGAGGCACTCAGGGTATTGCGCCATAACTCGCAGCATAAAATTCTTGACATCAACACGAAGCTACTTAGCATAATTTCCCTGTTAATAAACTGCCAATTTAGTCATTTAGGCTTTGGCTTAGAAAGGAAGCAACAGTGTCAGGCCGTAGATTTCTTTTCCTCCTCCCCAAACATGCCCGAGTTTATTATTTTGATGTTTATGTTAAAACATAGGAAATTGGAGTTTATGTGATTATTTGGGAATCTTCTACCCTAATTTGTTTGCTTTCATAGTTCTGAAAATCTTTGCTCATTTGAAAGGCAAAATGTATTTTTTTTTTTCCCAGAGCACTTTCTTCTGCTTGGGATAAAATTTCCATATTTAAATGACTGAGGACCATTTTGAGGAGTTGACTGAATAAAGTCTAGGCTGAAGGTACTGTGGTGGGGCCATCCTTGCTGGGACTTCATGCAGAGCCCCTTAGGGAGACGGTCAACTCAAGCACTTGAGGATGGGGAGGGGCTATGGGCTGGCATAGGAGACTTGTTCCTGCCATATCTAACAGCCTCCTCGGCATCTCTTGCAATGGTAGCTACTGCTTGCTTACCATGTGCCCATCACTGAGTGAGAGCCAGGGTAGCACACACTCGCATGGGGAGCAGACATGGCTGAGTAAGTGTCTTTTATAATAACCACAGTTGAACACAGAGCAGGAGTAACACATGGCGCGCCCAGAGGGAAAGCCGAGGATCTGACCGGGTTTCTGCCTTTGAAGAGCTCACAGTTGAGGTTCATTCTGTAGAACTTGGCAGAAGTTTTACGGAGCGCGATCACTTGCTGTGTTCTTGTCTCTGTTAAGCTGCTGGGAACTGTAGACTCTGCCTGATTAGGAATGGCATGTGGTGATTTAACTATTCTGGGCCAGATACAGTTCTAGTCACCAGAGACACAAGTCTCAGTTTTGAATGAAGTGACTGACCGGACTTCCGAGTCAGACAGACAGGATCTGGGCTATGCTGCTTGCCACACCTGCGTCACTGCTGCCCCATTGATAAAATGGACCCTGGAATCAAAGAATCATTGAGAGTTTTGAATTAGACATTAGACATTTCCTTTGCAATAGGTGCCTCATGTGCTAGAGAGGAGGGGTTACAGGCAGCAGCTTCAATTCCATCTGACGGGTGCTAGGTCCCCACTATGCCCTGTCTAGATGGAGGGTTTTGTGGCATTTCCTCTGCCCACGTCATTACTATGTGTCCTCAGCCTGGAGTCTTGCTGGGTCTCTGGTGCTGTATACAGCAACTTACTTCTTCTGTGGGCCCATGAGCAAAAGTGTAGGAGAAGCAAATGTTTCTGGCCGTTGCCTTGTTATTGCGTCTCTGCTATTCTAGCTAGAAAGGGGAAACCAGGGTCCCTTGGGGTTGGATTGTAGGTCCAGGTCCCATGCCCATGGGCGCTGGAGGATGCAGTAGTTATTAAACACTCAACCAGAAGCAACTTAAAGGAGGAAGGGCTTGTTAGACTCACAGTTTGAGGGGATACAGTCTATTATACATGAGGATGGGGGTGGGGGGAGACATGGCAGCAGACGGCTCTGTCGTAGCAGGAGTGTGCCACTGGCCCTCTTAATCTCACATCTAGGTAGAACAAGGAGAACGTGAACAGGAAGTGGGACCTGAACCCCATTTCTTATGGGTCCTTCTGAAACAGCACCATCAATTATGGATCACAGGTCAAATGCAGGAGCCTGCGGGGTAAGGGTGGGAATTTCAAACCAACAAAAGACCAACCACTGGTGGTCCCTGGATATTTTATACCCTAGGCCTTGCTTTCTTAGGTGTCTGGGAATGTTTTTGCCAATTCACAAACTATTTTGTTCATTCTGATAATTAGTGGGATTATAATTAATACACAATTAAAAAAAAGGCTGACATAAGCATCTCTTCATAAATTTTTAGTTTTAATATTTAAGATGAAGCATAATGAATGGTTCTTTTCATTGTTGACTGAGAGGATTCAGTGAGGCCTCTGGATTTAGTGTCTCTGGTCCTGTCATAAGGATCTCTGTGTAGATCCTTCTCTCTTTCTGTTCCCTTTTCTTTTCTCCCTCCCTTCCTTCCTCACCCTCCCTCAGCTCCTTTCTGTCTTCCTACCCTCTCTTCCCCTTTCTTCCCTCCTTCCCCCCTTCTGCTTTTTGAAACAAGGTCTCACACTCCCAAGCTGACTTGACCTTGAATTTACGTTCCTCTTGCCTCCTGAGTGCTGGCACCACAGACTGTCCCACCATGCCTGGATTTTGTATGGAGCTGGATACCCGACCTAAGACTGTGCTCACTATTCAAGAACTCTATTAACCGAGCTACGTTCCCAGACCTGTCTATTTCTTGTTCAAATAGTCAAGCGTTTGTTAGATTTTGATGTCAGAAGCCGGATTTGATTCTAGGTGTCCTTGAGTCTTGATGAGAGGGTCTTACACAGTGAGGCAAGTGGCTATAAGAATCACAGGCCGCCCCTGTCTTCATCCGAGGATGGAGCCAGACGGCTGGCCGTCTCACACTTATCTTCTAGGCACTGTACAGCCTCATGGGCAGTTCCCTTCAAAATGGTTCCCTTGGCAATCGAGGCCCTGTGCCAGCGGGGCTTTAGCAGTGATCTCTACCTGGAAGGTGGGCAGACACATCCCAGAGGAAACTTTCAGGCTCAGCTGTGTTTGTGTCCAAGTCGGTGATTCTTTGTAAGTGGCTATCACGTCTTACCTTGGAGCCCAGAACTAGCCTCAGGGGCTGTGTATTTGATACCCATTTTACAGATACCGACCCTCTGTGTCAAGCGGCTGCCAAGAGGTGGGGCCAGAATCTGAACCTAATGTCCTGGCTCTGCAGTGATGCTTTTAGTCTAGATCTTCAGTCCTTCTGTCCGGGAGCACCATTTCCTTCAGCAGGAGCACTACAGACACAGGCTGCTGAAGGCAAGCTGTCTCTGTTCTCTTGGCAACCCTATCAGGCTGTTTATGGAGCACTGCAGTACCGTATCAATATCAGGATGATGCCATTGATTTTAGTGGCATTTAGATCACAAGAGCCTGTTTGAAGCTGCGCCCCGAGATTTATGCTCCCCACATCCATTAAGGCTAATGGGAAATGCCTGCATAAATCATGAGCTGCGGCGGGGAGTTACAGCTCCAAGTCGCCCTTGGTGTGTTTTAACTGCCTGCGCTGAACCGAAGTTCTCATCCTTTCTGACTAGCAAGCATCCCGCTGCTAGTGTCTGGGGCTGGGAAGAAAATCCCAAAGTCCTGGGCTCTGGGTATTGTGTAGCTGTGTGTCCTCAGGTAAGTGATGCAACCTCTCTGAGCTATGCTCAGATTGTCATCTGGACAATGAAACCCTCATCTCAGGCTGCTGTTGCCAGGAGAGTTAAGGCCCTGAGCCCTGTGAACACCAACACTCGTCCCCATCCACTGTTTCTCTTCTTCTTGTGGCACGTGGGTGGTCGTGAAGCTTCCAACATGGTGTCTTCATTAGGGTTACTACTGTGACGAGACACAGAAGCAAAAACAACTTGGGGAGGAAAAGGTTTATTCAACTTCCACTTCCTGCTTCCGTATTAAGTTCATCATCACTGGGGGAAGTCAGTGGAAGTCATAGGGACTCAAGCAGGGCAGGAAACTGGAGGCAGGAGCTGATGGTAGAGGCCATGGAGGGCTGCTGTTTGCTGGCTTGCTTCCCATGGCTTGCTCAGCCTGCTTTCTTAAAGAACCCAGGACCACCAGCCCAGCGGTGGCTCCGCCCACAATGGGCTGGGCCCTTCCCCATCAATCACGAATTAAGATAGTGTCCCACAGCTGCATCTTATGGAGACATTTTCTCAACTGAAGTTCTTTCCTTTCTGATAACTCTAGCTTGTGTCAAGTTGACACGAGACTAGCCAGCACACATGAGATGAAATAAAGGGGCTCTGAGATACAGAAGTCTTGCTGGTGGGGGCAGGACCCATGCTTCTTAAAGGAATCTGTCAGAGATATCTCAAACAACGGAATCCATCAGAAATATCTCAAATCAGTTGTTTTTCAGGGACAGTTTTTTTTTCCCTCCCTCTTTGCTTCTTTTCATATGTGTGTGTGTCTATGTGTGTGTATGTGTACAGTGTGTGTATATATATGTATGTGTGTGGTGTGTGCATGTATGTGTGTGTGGTGTGTATATATATATGTGTGTGTGTATGTATAGTGTTTTTGTATGTGTGTCTATGTTGTGTGAATGTATGTGTGTGTGGATAGTGTATTTGTATGTGTGTCTATGTTGTGTGAATGTTTGTATGTGTGTGTGTGTGTAGTGTATCTGTGTATATGTCACACCTTATGAATAGAGGTCAGAGGGCAACATTGAATTTTGGCGCTGGCCTTCCAGCTCTTGAGACAGGGTCTCTTAATAAGGACTATACTGCAGGGCAGCTACTTGGGAATTCTCCTGTCTCTTACTCTCTTAGGAATACTGTGGTTACGGGTCCATTCTACTGTGTCTGGCTTCATTTGGGCTCTTGGTTGTGTGACAAGTGCTTGACCCACTGAGCCACCTCCCCAGCCCATCATTTCCTTCTCTTTAATTTCAGCGCTGTCCTCTGTGCCAGCCTCCAGTAGAAGCTGGCCATGTAAGACAATGCACACTCCCCTTTCCCTGGAAGCCTCCACATGCAGGTGTATGGTAACTGCTCCTTGTGAGAGCTGACTCCTAGCCGGTCCAGCCTGTCTTCTCTCAGGGTAGATGCTGGTAACTAAC